>NC_140950.1:63594862-63959862 GCF_014529385.1 Adiantum capillus-veneris
GTGTTATGCTCCAGATATGAAGCGAGGACGGCCTGCGCAAGATTTTAGTTGCGAGCCTTTTGTGCTTGCTGCTACAATCGACAGCGCATGATACGAGGAGAATCTCCTTAGGCTGCTCCAATTCGAAAAGTTCCTAAATTTCTATTGTGGGGGATACCGAGCAGATGGCGGGCAATGCACTCGGACCTGCAGCTAGGCAAGATGATGCAGCATGGAATGTGGAGTGGAGTAATAGTTTTTGGTTCAACTGCAATCGCAAGCAGCCAAGCCATTGAGTGACCCGACAGGGCAGGACAGACGAAATTGTTTGAGATCATTACAAATTATATCATTTTTTGAGAAGCTAGAACCCCTTCAGATCGGTCCGCGGCGACGCGGCTTGATTTGGGGGCTTTTCGATCCCACACTTCAAAGCAAGTACGTAGGTGGCGAGGCAAGAAAGGCATGGCAAAAAGACGACTGGTGTTGATGGCTGGCAGACAGAGACCCGCAAGGGAGGAGGGGGGTTACTCAAAGGGGGAGCGCAGCCAGTCAGGTAAAACAGGATCATCGACAGATCTTTGTGAGACATCGAGTGCATATGCTGAAGTCCTTGATGAGGCTTCAGGAAGGCTTCGCCTAGATTAGAATTATAAATACAAAATATCTTTATAGGGGGACTTCACCCTTAGTGAAAGAGTCAATAATTTTGTCTCATTGACATGTGTATGATGGCGTGATACATTCCTTCATGATATCATCCCATAACTTGAATAGGAGAGAGTCGTAGCCTAATCCACATGTTTTGGGCTTGTGCTACCACTATAGCTCTTCTCAAAAAATAATTACCACCTCGATCGACCCTTTTGAGAGTCCCATTTTAGACCCAAGTGACAATGATGATTCAAGTGTGAAAGGAGTACTTGAGACCACGAAGGATACTACTAAGGATGTGGTTGATAAATCTGCTGATACACAGAAGCAAGTTGTCTGTGATGTTGTGGCACGAGGTGAGAGCTTAGCTGGGAGTATTACTGATGTTGTTAATGAGCAGTCAAGTAGCTCCTCTTTTGACTTTGAGAAAAAAGAGCTCGCTCATGACATGGGAAATTCAGTCATGACACTTGCTGATGTCACCTCGGACACCACTTCACATGTCGGTACTAGAATAAAGGGGAAATTACCAAAATACCCTTCTAATTTGTGGAAATTCCCAAAATATCCCTTAAATTTCAAAATTTTCGAAAACACCCCCAATATTTTGTCATAAATTTCCAAAATGCCCTTCAATTTTTTCAAAATTCCCAAAAACACCCTTGGTCGTGAGATTGAATTTCTCTAAAGATTAAAAAATTGTAGCTTCTCATTGTCAATCAATACAAGATGCTAAAACTAAAATTTGAGTCGTTTATGTAGGCTTTGGAGATGAATTGCTTCATTATTCTTAAAAACAATTGCCAATTGCCCGTTTTTGGCCTCGAATGTAGAAGACACGTTGAAGTCTCACAGTGCTCGGGCAAGAGAAAAATGAGAGAGCAGGGCAGAGGAATATGATTTTTTTTATAGGCACATCGTGTTGTCTAATTTTTGTGGTGCAAACCATGTAGCCTCTCTCTTTGGTGCTTGCGTGCATGACCCAGTAGTACCAACATATGGAAGCGCAGTCTCTCTCTCTCTCTCTCTCTCTCTCTCTCTCTCTCTCACACACACACACACACACACACACACACATGTTTGTCTATAGCGGTGGATGCAGAGACTGTGAAGTCTCTCTCTCTCTCTCTCTCTCTCTCTCTCTCTCTCTCTCTCTCTCTCTCTCTCTCTCTCTCTCTCTCTCACACACACACACACACACACACACACACACATGTTTGTCTATAGTGGTGGATGCAGAGACTGTGAAGTCTCTCTCTCTCTCTCTCTCTCTCTCTCTCTCTCATTTGTCTTTAGTGGTAGATGCAACAACCGTGGAGATAAATCTTACTACACTATGCTAATTATTTGTTCACTTGCAATGCCCAAGTAAGAAAAATTGCTCTATATTGTGTTGCTTCCACTTGCCTCTCTTTCTCATCATTGGTCAAAAGATATCACTAAAACAGTTTGCTTTTTTGTTGGTTGTTTTAGTGCAAAACAGTGTGCATAAACATCTCTAGATTCTGTGAGAACCTGATTGTATTTTTTGTTAGATCGAATTCTGTGTGTGTGTGTGTGTGTGTGTGTGTGTGTGTGTGTGTGTGTGTGTGTGTGTGTGTGTGTGTGTGTTTTAAGTGAAGGTCTTGCTCGGTTTTTTGGCTTTCTCGAAAAACCTTGCTCGGTGAATGGTAACACTCAAATGCGGTGCTTTCGTATGTAAGGTCTCCGGCCCCGAGCTAAAAGAACACCATTGTACCATGAAACAATCATAATGGAAAAAGTCACTATTTTTAGCAGTTTTTCAGAATCTGTTGATGCCATGATGTTTAGAATGTCATAAAGCTTCCAAAAGTGAATTAAAATAATTTTTGTGGAAATTTCCCAAAAATAGTAAGTTTTTGGTCACCCGACTCATCAGTTTTTTATCGTCTCGAAAAACTGCACCCGTATCCCAAATTTGAAAAAAATGCATTTTCGAACGCCGAGGGTTGCTAAATATGGCAGGTACCTAGGTTGATACACCTTAGTTAGAGCTTAGTATAGAAAGTTCCGGCATTAAATTATGATTCGTATTTCCCATCTTAGGTTAAAATTAAATTTTCTAAAGTTGTGCGGGGAGGCACCGGGACTCAGGGGCTGTGTGGGAACTGGCTCCAGGCCACTGCAGACTGAGTTTGGCAGTAAGAGGACGCCCTCACACACTCACAGGGCTCGTGGGCTACTTTCCATGCAAGAGAGAGAGAGAGAGAGAGAGAGAGAGAGAGAGAGAGAGAGAGAGAGAGACTAAGTGAGCTCTTGAGCAGGTTTGGACACTTGGTAAGTATGCAACTAGAGCTGCCATGCATGAAGTGAGTACTTCTCCAGATGCATATAGCAGGCAAATTCAAATTTTTCAGATTGTGAGCCTATATAAGAGCATGCTCACAGACACACAAGCACACACATATGCTCACACACCCACTCAGTACACATACACACACTTACACGCACACCTTGGGGAGGTGCTGTCGGCACACATAGTCTTGGAAGAGGAGCTAGAAGGGAAGGTGCTGCCCGTTTCTCGTCCAATGAGCTTCTTTCATGAGCTAGAAGAGGGGGTCAAACCAAGCAAGCTAGGGGCTAGCTTGGGGGGGTATACTCTCCCCCCCATACACACACACACACACACCCTCATTGTGTGAAGTGCAAAGAATGTTTCTTCTTCCTCTTCCCTACCCTCATTCCCCGTTAGCTCTCTCCACCTTTGAAGGTGTTTGAGGCCTTGGGACTGAGGCTGGGGATAGTTAATGATTTTTACAAAGTCTATGTTATGCTTGTGATGCATGCAGCTTTCCATCTTCATTGCATCACCTAGGTCACAAGGAACACAAAGATTGTATTGTACCAAGTCTCTCTTGATGGGAGAATCTATAATACAAAAGCCTATTGAAGGGGGGACCAGCTCCACATAAATCCGATCCTCAATTGTTGTCAAGCTCTCTAAACTCTCTCTCTTGCAAAAGTACTTTTCATGCCAAGTTAATTAAGTACTATGATTAGGTTGCTACCATCAATTAAGTTCATCATCTATGTTCTCAAAGTAGTCTCACAAAAATGCTCTCTTTAATTCTCCTAATTCCGCTATTCTCAAAGTTCATAGGCCATTTCCATTACACAACAGTCAATTCTCTCTCAGTTGTGGGCCTAGCTCCATTTGGCGGCTCTCCTTGATGGTGCTTGGCTAGCCTAAAAGCGTGGAGCTTTGCCCTTTTTGTCTATGGATCCAACATTACCTTGGTGTGTAGCAAGTGATGGAGACTAAGGGCCCCCCCTTTTGTGGTGATATATTGTTAGCTTCAGATGTTCAAGTAAGCTTCTTATTTTAGTTTTGTCATGTTTTCATGTTTCCTCTATTGGTTGTGATGGAGTGGCTCCCTTGTTAGCGAATGAATCTAACTATGACCTTTATGGTCACTGACATGGGTATGAGCTCCAAGTAAAACCCAATGATTGTAAAAGTTTGTTCTAAACTTTTGATGCTCGTGGTAGAGCCTCTACAATGTCATGGGCTTGATCTCTAATTTTTTCAATATCAATTACCATAACATAGCTAATTGTGGTAAGCATTGTCAAAAAAAACATGGAATATCAATGTTAACTCGCGGCTAACCATGTCGACTACATACTATCGAAACTGCGGGAGGGACAAGGCTCGATCTCTCCCCCAACTGTGGAGGGAATGAGAAAGGTCTCATTGCTAGGCTATATATAGTTGCTTGTTTGCCCATACTAGCCCACCGCCAGTGCACTCGATCGCAAACATTCACATGCCTAAACCTCAACAATACATGTCATTGCTCTCTAGCAAGGGGTCTTGATTCCCAGTCAAGCCTCTTGGTAGCACTATTGGCTAGGTAACAAGTGATTTCACCAATGACAATTGATTTCTCATTGAGATCTTTAATCTCTACAAGGGATACATTCATATCCTCCTCCTTGTGCATAACTTTGAACTCTGGCTCCTTATGTAGGTAAGGAATTTTTAATAAAAAGAGACCAGCATACAAAGAAGCTAATATGTCCCATGCATGTTTTGTTGTTTGTGCTAAGTAATTGTGGAATAATGGCACATTTAAGAGAAAGCAAGCTCAATGCATGAGCATGTGCATCCTTAACATACCAGCTGCCACATGCCTACTCAATAGTAGGCAAAATAATTCTAGCTATAGAACTTCTAGAACATACATCATCGTCCACGAAACTTGTATCCATTGAACCTTGTCTTACATCATCACCATGCACAATGTTCCAAACACCTTTGCAACAAGGACACGTCACATCATGTATGCCTAAATTGGATAGTTGTCCCCATCCAGTTTTCCCTCATAAGATATCATGCCAAAAATATGATTGTTGACAGGCTTGGTCCATGACTGGATCTGATTTTTGAAGTCACAAATGGTCGGACAATGTGTGGCCATTATGAAACGGTTGACGGCCGAGAGTTTCACCCGCGGTTTGTGGCTTCAAAGATTGTATGTTCATCAGTCAATACCAGGCTTTTCACTCAAATTTGGCATCACCCTCTGGCAAATACCACTTGTTTAGTTGTTCCAGGGCTTTGTTGATAAGTAAAATTTCAATCCTGTCATAAAATCTAATATCTAACCAACCCAAATGATTTTCTCATATTAAATTGATCATTTAATGTGGGAGAATAAACGGGAACAAGGGTTAGAATATCGATATGTGCTTTAGATGCATCTCAGCACGGGACCAAAGGTAATGGGTCCAAACAGGAGATGGTCTATCAAGGAGCAATGCTAATAAATCTTAAAGAACTTTAAGGTGGGAACCTGGCCCAAGCTTGAGGTGCTTGTCGTGCTTGCTAACTAAGGTGCTTGAGGTGCTTAATGACTAAGGTGCTAAGGTGCTCCATGAATCAGGTGCTTGAGGGTAGGGTGTTCAAAAAGTCAAATCTAATCCCTACTCATGAGGGGGCGAGCCCTAATTATAGGGGCTAGAGACAGAACACACACACACACACACACACACACACACACTCACACAAGGCAAGCTTGGTACCAAGAAGGCAAATAGGACACTTGTCAAGCTCCTCCCCGTGTTGCCCTAATGGTGTGCCTAAAGCCTATTGGTTGGCCTCCCAAGGGGTCCAATGAGAAATTAGTTAATCTAATTAATTGTTTTTGCATTTATCAAGTCCTCTCTCTCAAAGGGGAAAGGGGGACACTTGTCCCAAGACTACCCTTGTTGCTTGATATGCATTCTGCACGTGATTAGTCGCTTGTAGGGGTCCAATGAGCTTCAAGCATGAGATACAAGGGGGGGACAACCAAAGCAAGCAAGGGGGTTTCTTGGAGGGTATACTCTCCCACACACTCACACACACTCTCATTGTGTGAAGTGCAAAGTGCTAGAGCTCTCTTCTCCAAGCTAGTAGAGAAGTTGAGAGCCTACACCAACACTCTTGGCTATGGAGTGCAAATCCAACCAAGAGCCATGCTTCAATGCTTAAGCTTGCCATCTTTTCCATCTTCATTACTATGCTATTATGTATGCTAGCAAGAAGAGTGATGATAAGTGATGAACTATTTCTTTCTCCTATGAATGTTTCTTCTTCCTCTTCCCTACCCTCATTCCTTGCTAGCTCTCTTCACTTTCGAAGTTGTTTGAGGCCTTGGGACTTAGGCTTGGGATAGTTAATACTTTCTTTTACAAAGTCTATGTTATGCTCGTGATACATGAAGCTTTCCATCTTCATTGCATCACCTAGGTCACAAGGAACACAAAGATTGTATTGTACCAAGTCTCTCTTGATGGGAGAATCTATAATACGAATGCCTGTTGGAGGGGGGACCGGCTCCACATAAATCGGGTCCTCAACTGTTGTCATGGTCTCTAAACTCTCTCTCTCTCTTGCAATAGTATTGTTCATGCCAAATTAATTAAGTACTATGATTATGTTGCTACCGTCAATTAAGTTCACCCTCTATGCTCTCAAATTAGTCTCACAAAAAATGTCCTCTATAATTCTCTTAATTCCGCTATTCTCAAAGTTCATAGGCCATTTTCATTACATTAGTATTAGAGCATTTGGTTTCTCTTTTCTTGCTTAGGAAGAGAGGTCCTTAAGTAGCCTCTTAATGGTTGATTTTGTTAATTATATTAAGGTATTAAGTGGGATTGGCATCTATTATCGATTTTGTTGAGCCCACTATGTGGAATATGGTGCACACCTCGGGAGCTTTGGTTTTAATAATGGGGTCTTTTTAGACTTGCCTATGGATTTACCATTATTGATCCATAAGAAGTCTGAAAGGAGCTATCCCTCGACAATTCTGCAATATTGAGTCTAAGAGGAGTAGCAACTAAGATTTGAATTTCCAAAGAATACATTAAGTAAACACACAAATTTTGTTAGCATGGCTGACAATAACCAAGAGAGTAGAATGAACATTCATAACTTTGATTTTTCACATAAAGGTGCTAATGATGATGCCCCCATGTTTGTCAATTATCTTGTTACTAGGTTGCAGCAAGCTATGGGCAACCCTGCTATGCAAGCCGAAGTTACTCGACAACTTCATGCTTATGGGATTCCCTTCCTCTCCAAGAGGAGAGAGAGCTTAGGATGGCTCTTGATGAGACCCCCAAAAGAAGACTCTCTCCCATATGAGAGGAGGAATCAAAAGAACGGGAAAGTAATGAATCTCTAAGTTCCTTTGAAGATGTGGCTCCCCGAAGATGGCAGTCTAGACGATCTCCAACTCCTCTCAAGAGGAAACGGTCAACCCACAGTCCTTCTCCTCGTCATTCCAAAAGGGAAGAGAGGAAAAAAAGGAAGAAAAGGGCAAGAAAGAGGTCACCCTATTCTCCTTCTTCTTCACCTTCCTCCTCTTCCGATGAAAGATATGGCTATTCTCCCATGAGGGGAGGACATCACAAATCTTACCCTGCATGGTGAAGGTCTCAAAAGCTCAAGAAGTTCAAAGAGGGAGGAAAGAGTATCTCTTTTCTCACCTATGATGGCACCTTTCGTGCTACCGATAAAGTATTGGCCTTCATCCAACAATTTGATGCGGCCTTTGGAGATGAAGGTTTCACGGAGTCCTCCAAGCTACGCCATGTAGCTATGCACTTCCAAAAATTGGCTCGTCAATGGTGGCCTAGCCTTCGTGGCAATAGCGAATCCCCAAATACATGGAAAACTCTACGAGTTTCCATCATGAAGCAATTCCTTGCAAGCGATGCAAAGGACAAAGTGCTTATCGAATGGTGCAGTTTGAAGCTTCTCTCTCATTTATCTATCCACAAATATATAGACAAGTTTTTAGATTTACATCTGAAGGCTACTTTCTTTCAAAAGATAGACTTCGTCAAGCAAAAGCAACAATTCTGTGCGGGATTACCTGAAGAGATGGCCGAGTACGTCAACTCTCAATGACCTGGTTGTTAAGCCTAGGAATTTTGGAATGTTTTACTTAATGGAAGGTGGAATGTGAACCTTTGTACTTTTGGGATTCCAAGAGGTGTCTTTGGAAAGGGCGTTGCATTAGTCTTATCAAACTATGTAACTGATGTTCAGTATCTTCTTGGAAATGTGAAGGTGGAAGTTATGGCGGATTTAGTCTGTTGTCAATTTCTGTGTTCCAGTTCCAGTTCCATTCTGATTTCTGTGCTTTGTCTATTCTGAATGTCTATGCCTTAAACACTTGGCGATCACGGTGTATGTGTGATTGTAGCATGGATGGATTCAAGTTTCTCTTGTAGGAGCGAGTGCTGTGGCAATGAAGGGAGGATGTTCAGAATAGTGTGAGTTGGCATGGGTAGTTGGTTGCACTCTGGAGGAAGCGGAGGAGGATATATTCTCGTATTGGACAAGGTCAGTTGCTAGGCGGTTTTGGCAGTTGTATGGGTGAGATGGTCAGCATTCCGAACTGCACGGAATTTCGGATTATACTAGGATGCACAGAGTTTCTATAGGGGAAGATTCAGATGATACTGTGGAGGATTTGGATGGCGTAGAGGATTATCTGCGTGATATATGGGAAGAGGAAGTACTGAATGAAGAGCAGGATATATTTCCGCGGTTGTTTGCGGTTGCAGTTATTCAACATGCATTAGTGGTGCAAAGGAGATTGATTTTTGATCCGTTGGGAAGTACCAGTGCAGGAAATCCTGTACAAACAGGTGGACCTACAAATATGGCGGCGGCTAGGCAGGATATGCGCGTCAAATTCCGGACCTTTTTGGGAAAGTCGAAAGAAGACCCCAATTTCCACATATCTCAATACAAGACAAGATGGCAAGCCAGAGGATTTGCCGGGAGTGTACGATGCCCGGGCTAAGATGCGCCAGTTTGAGGCTACTTTGGATGGGAAGGCTATGCAGTGGTTCATTAATTTTCCAGCAAGTCATTTTGCTGATTATGATGGTTTGAAAGCAACATTTTTTAACAGGTTCAGAAAGGAAAAGACTCCACATGATGTGTTGACCAAGCTTAGGGAAGTGAAACAAAGGAAAATGTTTGTTGAGGATTATGCACAAAAGTTTAACCAGTATGTGAGAAGGTTGTCTGCTCAAGAAAGGCCAATTGATGAAATGCTTGCTAGATATTTTTTGAATGGATTAAGGAAGGAATTGAAGAATGTTGTTGTTGGAGTTGATGTTGTAGGTGGATTACAAGCATTAGTGGAAACAGCTCAAAGAGCAGAGAAAAGGTTTGGGGTCTCTCATGGGAAAGCAGCCAAGAGGTCATTTAAAGAAAAGAAGAAAAGTAGGTCGAAGAAAAAGAAGAGGTCAGATAATTCAGATTCGGACAGCGATTCGGATTCAAAAACTGATACTGATTCAGATATCGAAACTGATTCTGATAGTGAAGAGGATTCCAGTGAGGTTTCGGATTCAGAAGAAGATGAGGATAAGAAGAAGGAAGGCAAGAAGAAGTCAAAGAAAAAGTCTAAAGATAAAGAGGATAGATTGGAAAAATTGGTAGCAAAGAAATTGAAGAAGTTGGGAGTGCAGAAAGCTGTGGAATCAAAAACCCCTCATTGTGAAATTTGTGTTAAGGATGGGCATTGGACAAAGGAATGTTGGTTCAATCTGAATTTCAAAGGTGTCGTACCAAAAAGGATTCAGCAGAAGTTACAGCAGCAAGGACCTCAAACTCATGGGGTGTTTCCAGAGACAGGAGGAAGGCAGGGGATGTTCAATAATCAAGGATGGCAAAGGCAACAACCGTATTCAAGGTGGAGACCACAAAGGTGACCACCATTTAGAGGAAATTTCAACTCGGGCGGAGGACCGAGATTTGGAGGATGGAAGAATTCAAGACCCCCATGGGGGGGAAATTGGGATCAGCAACAGTGGTGGCAGAATTGGCAGCCACAACCACAAGGATGGAATCAGCCGGTTTGAAATTATCAAGGGGAGAATCAACAAGAGCCAAGAGGGCCAATGCCGCAGTTGCCAGCACCACCAGTACAGTCAGTTAAGCAAACAAAGAGCCTGGAAGCAGTTTGATAGTAGTAGAATCGTTTTAGGATCAAGGGGTGAATGAAGTCGCTATGGATTGTCAACCGGAATGTGATTGTTCTAAATGTTTGCAAGAGGAAGTAGATGTATTAGTGACAACAAGGTCCAAAGCAAGGCTGAAACCTCCACTGGATTGGGAGGAGCAGAAGGAGATTCGGGATGAAGTAGCTGAAGATTTGATGGAAAAGGATCAACAGCAGAGCAAGCTTAAATCGAAGGAGAAAGGAGTAAAAAATGAGGAGAAGGAAAGAGAAAGGATGGATGCTTTGTTTGAAGAGTTAATTAATTCCTCTATACATTTTACATTGGATCAGTTATTGTCATTAGTTCCAATTTTCAGAGATAGACTATATACAGTGATGCGAAGGACAAAGACTGTTTCGAGTATGAAGGAGGTGCAGCAGACAGTTCAGAGTTGTCAGATTAGCCCGGAGGATGTGGATTTTTCAGTACCAACACTGTCGTTGGAATTTAATAACTGCAAATTTTTCGATGTTCTATTGGATGGTGGATCAAGGGTCAACATACTTTTGGAATCGGAATTTCTAAGGATGCAAGATGTCAGGTTGGAACCAGCTCCATTTCAAGTGCGTATGGCTAATCAGAGCAGAGTTCAACCAGTGGGGATGTTAAGGAGGCAAGGAATTATTATTCATAATTTGCAGTTTATGGTAAACTTTGTAGTCATCAGGATGAAGGATTCAAAAAATACCTATTCTATGTTGTTGGGGAGGCCATGGTTTTGCACGGCTAAGCTGAAACAGGATTGGGGAAAGAATGAAGTGACGGTTAAGAAAGGAAGAAGAGAAGTCACATTACCAATGGGGCCGAAGAAGGAATTGTCAGAAGAGATGAAGCCAATGTTGGCACAAGCAATTAACATGTCTGAAGGATTGGAGGATGATGAAGAAGCATATTTCCTGGTAGCAAATCCAACAATTGTTCCGGTATTTGAGGTAGATGTGGAGCGGACCATTGACAAATATGTAGAAAAAGAAAACAGTTTGGGAATTGATCAGTTGCAGGGGAATACCACCTATACTTCAACCACCAAATTGGGAATTGCCGTTTCATGTGTATGTTGATGCTTCCGACATGGCAGTAGGAGTTGTTTTAATGTAGGAGAAGATTAAGGGATGGTTCATACCAGTTTATTATGCTAGTAGAATGTTGAGAGCACCGGAGAAGAATTACACAGTTACAGAAAGGAAAGCTTTGGGAATGATTTTCGCTTTGGAAAAATTTTGACATTATCTGTTGGGGAACAAACTGGTTTTTCATGTGGATCGTTTGGTTTTATTGTTTCTGGTAAAGAAGCCAAAACTGGAAGGCAGATTAGCAAGGTGGATGCTCATGTTGCAAGAATTTGATTACATAGTTGTTCATACTCCAGGAACTCAGCATGCAGTGGTGGATTACCTCAGCAGGTTGGAACATAAGGAGGAATTACCAGGAGTATCAAATAAATTGCCTGATGCGGATTTGTTCCGAGTGGAAGGACGGTTTTTTGACAATTGGTATGATCAGATGGTTCAGTTTCTGACGGATGGAGTTTTACCTTCGACAATGACTCCAGATCAGAGGAAGAAGTTTGCATTGAGGAGCAGACCATTTTTAATTATAGCTGGAGCATTATATAGAAGAGAAGCAGATCATATTATAAGACGATGTGTTCCGAATGAAGAGCAAAAAGCAGTGTTGCAGGAGGCACATTGGGGATCAGCTGGAGGACGTTTCTCAGGGGAAATTACAAGTCGGAAAATTTTACAAGCTGGACTTTGGTGGCCTTTGTTATTGAAGGGTGCATATAGTTTTGCCAAGGAATGTGTTCAATGTCAGAAGATGGGGCAGCCTACACAAGGGGACAGGATGCAGGATCATCCAGTATTGCCATTAGAGCCATTTCAGAAGTGGGGAATGGATTTTATAGGCCCAATAAAACCAAGGGCAAAGAGGACAGGTTCCAGATACATTCTTGTTGCAACAGATTATGCTACCAAATGGGTGGAAGCAGTGGCTTTGAGAGATAATAAAGCAGCAAGTGTAGCAAGGTTTCTATATAAAAACATTATGGCAATATTTGGATGTCCTATTGAGTTGGTGTCAGATCAGGGAACACATTTTTTGAATTCTGTGATTCAAGAGTTGACATCCGACATATGATTTTGCATAAGAAATCTACTCCATATCATCCTCAAGCAAATGGGCAGGCAGAAAGCTCTAAGAAAGTGTTGGTGAGAATTTTGAAGAAGATTGTGTCGGAAAACAAATTGGATTGGGATGACAAGTTGGATTCAGCACTATGGGCTTTTAGGACAGCTTTTAAGGTGGCAATTGGAATGACACCTTTCAAATTGGTCTTTGGGATTGAAGCTGTGGTGCCAATGGAATATGTAATTCCAAGTTTGAGATTGTCAGTTCAGCATAAGTTAAGTTCGAAGGAATCAATTCCTTATAGACAGAAGGAACTGCTTAAATTGGAAGAGGATAGAATTCAGAGTGCCTATTTGGTGGAAATTGGGCAGAAGAGGAGACAAGCATGGATGTCAAGGCAGGTGAAATTCAAAATTTTTCAAAAAGGGGATTGGGTGATGTTATATAATTCTAAATTGGGACCACATCCAGGTAAGCTGAAGCTGAGATATTTGGGACCTTATCAGATTGAATCAAAACAGGGTCAAGGAACATTTTTGATGAAGGATGTCTTTGGAACAAAGATTGTGAAACCAGTGAATGGATTCAGATTGAAGAAATTTTATGGAAAAGTGCCTGAGGTTCTCAAGTGGATGGTCAATAGGGCTGAGGATATTGGCAGTAAACTGTTGACAGTTGGTGTTCTGGGAGTTGCAGTGTAATGTTTAGAGGCAGAATTGCCAATTTGTTCTAGCAAATCAAAACTTGTCAAGGGTTTTGGGATTCGGAATTCGGATTGCGGAATAGAAATCAAAAATCAGACTGTCGGATTTGAAGTCTGAAAGTGGAAAGTTGGAGGAGTGGAATGGAACAAAAGGGTACAGAGGTACTAATAAGTGGGGGTACTCATTTTAAGGCAGAAAATTTGCTTAGTTTTGATGTGACTCACTTAAGGAAGAATAATTTTTTGGTGAATCCTACATGGCGTGCTCAAATCGAGGAGAATTTTCATCAACATAAGACTAAGGTGGTGAGAGGAGGTGAGGATCACATCCAAGTGTGTGAGTGTGGCAGTTTAGTGAGTGTTAAGTCGGGTGAGAAGGGCGACATGTTTTTAGAGAATATTAAGGGCAAACTCATGGCGGGTATGCAAGGGGATGCGACAGAAGCGATGCCGTATACCAGGTCCATGAAGACGGCGATGGAGGAGTTGTTTAAAGCGCTGCAATAAGAAGAGCCAATAGAGGTGGAAAGCGATGAGACCGAATCTCTGAGTGATCAGGGCAGCATGGAGATGGCAGTGGCAGCTTTTGACCCTGATGAAGCGGAAACCTAGGTATGGTTAAAGCCTATCGGTCTGTATGGATTTGCATGTCTACCATGGGATACATGGACAGAAAATGAATTTTCCGAGCAGCAGTGGAGTATGATAAAGGAAAGTGATGGAATGATTACTGCGGATGCGCGTTTGACACCAAAGCTGGTGTCCAAAGTCTTCAAGTTTCCCTGTCTAACTGTGTTGGCCAAGACAAGGAAGCTGACCAATTCCCAGATGAAAGGGGAATTCGGAAATCCAGTAGGCACAAAGGCATACTACATGGTGAAGAATGCGGGTGGAAACAGAGCTTCAAATTTGTTTTGGTATTTGGAAAAAGTATGTATCCTCCAGAAGATTGCCTACATGTCCAAGGAGGATTTTGCTCCTTTGTTTCAGGCAGAGAGAGGCATTAAAGTGGATTGGGCATCAGTTCTTTATGATCAGATGCAGTTAACTGGAAAAAGAGACCGACGTCAGACACCAGTAGTGGGCAGAGTAGCACCTTATTTGGCTGCAATTTTTGAGTATGTTCTGAAGGTTCTGACAGTAGCAACAGGTTTGAAGACACCAGTGGTAGAAGTGGCTAAAGAAGTGGGCATAGCATATGGAATCAAGAGAAGGAAATTGTTGTTGGGCTCTCCAATAGTTGAAAAAGGTAAATCACCTTTCAAAGTGTCTTGGAAGGGTTTGGAAGAATCGGATTCAAAGCCGAACAGTTTCACAATGGAATCATAATCGAAGAAATCGGAGTCCAAGGGCAAGAAGGTAACGATGTTCATGAAAGGAATAGGTGGAGGTGCTGAGAAGACTGCTGTGGAAAGTTTCAAAATAAAAGCGGGGAGCACTGACAGTTATGAGCATAAGGGAATTTTTTCTATGGAAGAGGCAACTAGCAGTTTGACTCAACTGAATGACTTTATGCAAAATCAAGATGCAGCTCTGAGGGTGATGGAAGCTGAGAAAATGGAGCATAAATGCAGTGCTATCCCGGAGTGGGAAATACAGAAGGTTCGGATGCAGCTGTTTCAGGAAAGAACAGATAAAGAAAGACTGCAGGAGGAAGTGAGACGGATTATAGGAGAGGCTTTGGCGAGAAATGCAGAAGTCCTGAGTGTAGCAGAGGATTTTACTAAGTGGGCAGGCGGATTAAAAGCTGCAGTGGATGACCAATTCAAAGGACTGGGAGATAAAGTGGCTGAAGTGACCACTGAGAATATTTTCATGATCAATAGATTGACTCCGTTGATAGATATGGAGAAAGCCGCATTGCAGAACCAGAGACTGACAGGTATTTTGGTTACAGATTCGGATGCGGATGTTCTGAAGCAGGAAGTGCTGGATTATACACACGAGATGTGGAATAAAGTTACAAGGCTTTGAAGGGAACACATGGAGGTGTCGACGGACAGATTCAAAAATTGGTTTCAGCTGGCAGGAAAAGAAAGTGTAAGGAGGGAGAATGAGGAATTGAAGGTGGAAAATGAGAAATTAATGGCAGAGATTCAGGAGTTGAAGGAAAAGGCTAAAGAGATTGAAGTGAATGCAGGTGCAGTGAGTAAGTGGACCGCAAAGCTGAGCAGTGATGTAATGGGACCAAATCGGATTGTAGCAGGAGGAGCGGATTCAGAAGTGGAAAAGGAAGTGGAAAAGAAAGCAGACTCGGATGTTGCAGCAGAAAAGGCGGATACAAAAGGAGATGCTGGGGAGCAGGTTGTCTGATCAAGGGATTGTGGGTCCAGGTCAGCCTGTGGCTCTAGCCATCGGGCTGTGCCAGGTGTTAAGCCTAGGAATTTTGGGATGTTTTATTTAATGGAAGTTGGAATGTGAACCTTTGTACTTTTGGGATTCCAAGAGGTGTCTTTGGAAAGGGCGTTGCCCATTAGTCTTATCGAACTATGTAACTGATGTTCAGTATCTTCTTGGAAATGTGAAAGCGGAAGTTATGGTGGATTTAGTCTGTTGTCAATTTCTGTGTTCGAGTTCCAGTTCCATTCTGATTTCTGTGCTTTGACTATTATGAATGTCTATGCCTTAAACACTAGTTCTATCACCAAAGTAATGCACCACACCATGGTTGCTTCGCGCATCAATTTCCAACAAGGGGCTAGACGGAATATCAAGCCCATGGAAAACAAACACAAAAGTGATGCAAAGGGAAAAACCAATGGCCAAAATTCTTCCCAAGGCAATTCCAACAACAACAACAATCGATCCAAGGAGAAGGGAGTTTACAAAGGTAAAAATAAACTCTCTCCTGAAGAGCTTGAAGCTTTTCGCAAGGACCGCAAATGTTTTAAGTGTGGAGAGCAAGGACATGGCTATCGTTCTTGCCCCAAGAGAAATGCCCGCAGTGAGACACCTAGAGCTTCCACCATCGAAGCTCCAAAAGAGGATGCTCATTGCAAAGGATCACCTCTCTCCTATGCTTGGAGAAAGGTAAGGGAGCATGATTCCTTCATCTTGTTTGACCTTGGCTCTACTCACAACTTTATATCAGCGGAGTTGGCCACAAGTTGGGCATTCAAACTTTTGAGATGGGAGATACTGTAACGACTGACACGTCTTTCAAGGGGCAGCAAGCCTCCATTACTCCCTTGATTGGGAAGTTGAGGCTTCGTGTACAAAGTTATGTCGACAAAGAAGATTTTTTCATCTCTCGTCTCCAACATGAAAATGCAATCCTAGGGGTGCCATGGTTCAACAGCATGGCTGCCAACATGAAGTTCCCTGAGAGGAGAATCTAATTCACCTACAGGGGAAAGAGCATGTATATAGATGCTAGTGAGTCTGGTCGTACTATACAACTTGAAAATCTTTCTGCTTTTGATAAATCAATGAAGAGCTCAGTTTTTGCATACATGATTTTTGTCAAAGAGTCCCTAAAATGTCCTAATGTTTCATCAAATTGTAAATGGTAGGAATCAAGAAGAGTTGGACTTTTCTAATTTTCTAAAAGGATTCCAAGATGTGTTCATTGATGATATCCCTATGGACTTACTCCCAAAACAAGGGGATGATGACCATTGAATTGAGCTCCTACCAGGAAGCTCACTGCCTAACAAGCCTCCTCATCAAGTTTCCCAAGCTCAACAAGAGGAGATCATGAGGCAAGTACAAGAATTGGTAGACAAAGGGATGGTGAGGCCTAGCTCATCTCCCTTTTGTTCTCTGGTTCTTTTAGTGCAAAAGGAAGATGGTACATACTGCATGTGTGTGGATTATTGAGCACTAAACCATATCACTATCAAAAACAAATTTCCCGTGCCTTGGGTAGAAGATCTGTTTGATAAGCTACAAGGCTCTACCTACTTCAGTGGGATTAACCTTAAAAGTGACTATCATCAAATAAGGATAGTGGATGAAGATATTCTAAAGACCGCGTCTCGTACAATGTTTGGCCTTTATGAATATCAAGTCATGCCTTTTGGCTTAACTAATGCATCAACCACGTTCAATCGTTTAATGGAGAAACTCTTTAGACCCTTGCAAATTCACTGGGGTGTTCTTTGTATTACTCCAAGTCCTTGGAGGAACACAAGCAACATTTCCAAGTGATTTTTCAAGCATTGAAGGAAAACAAGCTTTTTCTCAATCAAAAGAAAAGTGATTTTTTCCTTCAAGAGATTCAATACTTAGGTCATATTATCTTTCAAGATGGTATTTATATGGATCCATCAAAGTTAGAGGTAATAAAAGCATGGCCTAATCCAAGGAATCTACATGAGCTAAGAAGCTTTATTGGTATCTGTGCATACTATAGATGCTTCATAGCAAAATTCTCTCAAATAGCAAGGCCATTACATGACTTAACAAAGAAGAACATTAAGTACTCATGGACTGTTAAGGAGAAAAATGCTTTTGACAAGCTCAAAGAGAAGCTTACCTTCCAACCAGTCCTTATGCTTCCGGATCTCTCAAAGTCATTTGAGGTCCAATGTTATGCTTGTGGTGATTGCCTTGGAGCAGTCTTGCTTCAAGAAGGGCATACCATAGCATATGAGAGCTGAAGGCTCAATACGGATGAACGGGCCTTGGGAATTTATGAGAAAGAACTTTTTGTTGTTCTACATGCCCTAGACACATGGAAGCATTATTTACTGGGGACTCCATTTATTTTACAAACAGACCATCAAAGTCTCAAGTACTTCATGACGCAAACCAAGCTTTTTGACAAACAAATGAGGTGGGCAAATTTCCTTTTCATATCGGTGACATTGTTGGTAAGCACAATCAAGTGGCCGATGCACTTTCACAATGACCAAAAGTTAATGCAGTGTCTATAGCAACTCACAATGATCTATCTTCTATGATAGATGAGTATGCAATGGACCTTGACTTTAAAGACATAATGTCAGCCCTTGCTTTGGAGAAGAAAGAGGAACCATTCACCTTAAAGGATGGTTATCTTCTCCACAAAAATAGCTAATGTGTTACCCACTCCCTTTGTTATGTATGAATCTCATGCTCCTCCCTATGCAGGGCATAGAGACATTCAATCTACTCTTCGAGGAGTAGAGATGTACCTCTATTGGCCTACGATGAAAGTGGACATACAAGAGTATGTTTCAAAATGTGCAGTATGCCAAAAGACTAAATATGATAGAGAGAAGCAACCTGGATTACTCCAGCCATTGCCAATCCCTAATTCACCATGGGAGAGTATATCCATGGATTTTATCTTTGGATTACCCAATTCTATCCATGGGAATACGGGAATAAGGACAATAGTCAATGGGTTTAGCAAGAAACCACACTTTATTCCTGTCAAAAAGACTATTAAGGCACATCAAATGGCAACTCTCTTATCCCAGATTTTCAAACACCACGTATTGCCAACATTCATCGTGTCAGATAGAGATCCTAGAATGACCAGTAATTTTTGGAAAGGTCTCTTTGAAAATCTAGGTACAAGATTGAATTTCTCTTCGGCCTATCATCCACAAACGGATGGTGCCAAAGTGAGATAGCCAATCTTACGATACTTGATCTACTAAAGATAGCCAATCTTACGATACTTGATCTACTAAAGACTTATGTTACAGAAGTCGATCAACGCTCACAATGGGAAAAGTACTTTCCTCTTGTAGAGTACACATACAATAATACTATACATACTTCTACGGGAAAAGCGCCTTTTGAAATCATTGAGGGAAGACCTAAAAGTCCCTTGCTACTTAATGTACATGGGAAGATCTTTGCTGCCGATGAGTATAGCCGTGACCTACAAGAATATTTTCAAAAAAATTAAGGAGACTATATCCATCTCTCAACAAAGGCAAAAAGCTGCTGGTGACAAGAACAGAAGAGCTTAACGTTCAAAGAAAATGATTGGGTCCTACTTAAGTTTCCCAAGGCTCGATTGAGGCTACGGGCCATCAAAAGTATTATGCTAAACTGGCAAAAAGATACTACAATCCTTTTCAAATCTTGAAGCCAATCAATGAGACGGTATCTTGTTAAGTTCAAAAATTATCCTTTTGAAGATGCTAGATGGATGCAAGGAACATAGCTTAAGGATAGTATGAACCTTGTCAATGCTTACAATGCTACATTAGAGTAAGCAAAGGTACATGTTTCTTTTTAATGATCAATGTATTTGTTTTATAAGACTAGTTCTCTTTTTAATGTGCACAAATTTAAGTAGTATGCATACTTAGAATCATGTTTGTGATGACAACATCTCTCAAACACCAAGTAGAATTTGTCACTCTACTTGGGAGAATGAAATGGACTAAAGAGCAGACATGCTTGCGGCAGTTATGTCTCCCAAGCATCAAATGGATTAGTCATCCATCTTGGAATGATGTCGTAGGGTAAAAAGGGATCCTCTACCCGCTAAGAAACATTAAATAATGACTAATGATTTATCTCTTCTGCCTCATAGTCGAGGACGACTATGATTTCAAGAGAGAGGTAATGTCATAAAATCTAATATCTAACCAACCCAAATGATTTTCTCATATAAAACTGATCATTTAATGTGGGAGAATAAATGGGAACAAGGGTTAGAATACAGATATGTGCTTTAGATGCATCTCAGCACGGGACCAAAGGTACTGGATCCAAATGGAAGATGGTCTATCAAAGAGCAATGCTAATGGAGCTTAAAGACCTTAGGGTTAGCTTTATTAAAGACATCCAAAGGTTAGTGTAAAAGTCCTTTGACCTTAGGTAAACTAGGACTATGCTTGAGGTGGGAACCCGGCCCAAGCTTGAGGTGCTTGTCGTGCTTGCTGACTAAGGTGCTAAGGTGCTCCATGACTAAGGTGCTTGAGGGTAAGGTGTTCAAAAAGTCAAATCTAATCCCAATACTCATGAGGGGGCGAGCCCTAATTGTAGGGGCTAGAGAGAACACACACACACACACACACACACACACACACACAAGGCAAGCTTGGTACCAAGAAGGCAAATAGGACACTTCTCAAGCTCCTCCCCATGTTGCCCTCATGGTGTGCCTAAAGCCTATCGGTTGGCCTCCCAAGGGGTCCAATGATAAATTAGTTGTTTTTGCATTTATCAAGTCCTCTCTCAAAGGGGAAAGGGGGACACTTGTCCCAAGGCTACCCTTGTTGTTTGATATGCATTCTGCATGTGATTGGCCAGACTTGCAGGGGTCCAATGAGCTTCAAGCATGATCTACAAGGGGGGGGGTCGACCAAAGCAAGCAAGGGGGATGCTTGGAGGGTATACTCTCCCACACACACTCACACACACTCTCATTGTGTGAAGTGCAAAGTGCTAGAGCTCTCTTCTCCAGGCTAGTAGAGAAGTTGAGAGCCTACAGCAACACTCTTGGCTATGGAATGCAAATCCAACCAAGAGGCATGCTTCAATGCTTAAGCTTTCCATCTTTTCCATATTCATTACTATGCTATTATGTATGCTAGCAAGAAGAGTGATGATAAGTGAGGAACTGTTTCTTTCGCCTATGAATGTGAAAGGGTGGTGGTAATGTGTGTGCTAGTCTCCACCCAACCGTGTTATCTTATAGCCTTCCCCTAGCGTACACACTGTCCGGCCATGCCGGTGGCCTTGCCCATAGGTCCCATGTCCTTACATTACCCCCCCTTGGAGAATCATTTTCGTCCTTGAAAACGAACGTAGGAAAACGTATCTTAAGTAAGGAGACATTCTCCCATGTAGAACCTTCTTTAGGTCTATCTAGCCATTGTACCAACACCTGTCATCTAACATGATGTCTGGTGCGAAGCTAATGAGAATCCAAAATCTTTCCGGGCTCATGAGGAATGCTTGGCGGTGCGATAAGGTCAACTAATACACCTGTGTCAATGACATTATCATTCTGTCCTAGCTGTTTTTGTAAACGGCTAACATGAAAAACAAGATGAACTCGTGAGTGCTCTAGAAAAGCTAACTTATAGGCCACTTGACCTATATGTTTGAGAATGGTAAACGGTCCACAATAGCATGGTGAAAGTTTAGCAACTTTTGCCGTCTTTAGACTTTCTGAATGCTTCGGAACTTTGAGGAAAACCTTGTCTCCTTCTTCGAAAGTAGCAAGACGACAATGCTCATCTACGTACTTCTTATATCGATCTTGAGCTTGCTTAACATTTTGTCAAGCAACTCGAAGCATGTCAAAATGGTCTTGGAGAAAATCCTTTGCTTGCTGTATCTTCTCCTTAGCCAACCCCACCGTAATGGGTGATCTACGTTGAAATCCATACAGGAGCATAAATGGACTAAACCATGCTTTAAACTTTATAGGAAAATTCCAATATAGGTAAGTAGTCTTCCCAATTGGTTTGCTTCTTGCTAACGTACGCTCGTAGCATATCCTCTAGCACTTGATTAACTCTTTCTGTTTGACCATCAGTTATGGATGATCAGCCGTACTTAGATTAAGGTTAGTTTCCAAATTTTGGAACACAGCTCTCCAGAAGTGATTATCGAACTTTCGATCTCTGTCACTAATGATACTAGCTGGAAGACTATAGAGTTTATATATATGCTCTACAAATAGCCGTGCTAATTTCGGTGTCTTAACCGTAGTCTTAGTGGGAATGAATCGACCCATCTTTGTGAGACTGTCTACAATTACCCAAATGGCATCATGGCCACGATTTGTAGTAGGTAGTCCTACTACAAAATCCATAGAGATACTCTCCCACTTACCTTGTGGAATATCTAAAGGATGTAAAAGGCCACTTACCTTGAGGCGCTCTGCCTTATTAACTTGGCATTGTTGGCAGTTTAGTACGTACTCTTGAACATCATGATGTAAGCCCGGCCAATAAAATTACCGTCGAACTAAGGCATACATCTTACGAATACCTGGATGACCAACACTTGGATTATCGTGACACTCAAATAAGATTTGGTGCCTAGTGTCTGAGTCCTTTGGCACACATACTCTACCTTTGTGGAGTAAGTAGCCATCATCAATGGAAAATTCTTCCATCGCTTAAGCTCTTCCTGAGGAGGGGTGAAGCTCTGTGTGTTGGAGTTTTTATCTGCACGTGCAAAGACATGTTAATCTAGCTGTTCAGAGACATGTGAGTGTGAGGGATCCCTTTTTAAAACTGCACTTCACACTTTAGCATATGATTGATCTTGTGCACACTTGCCACGTAATGACTCTAAAAATCCACTCTTATTTTCGTGAAAGCAAGTGAATTAATCTGAGGCATCCGACTTAGTGCATCCGCTACTACATTATATCGCCCCTTGCGATATCGTAGCTTACAATCATAGTCTTGAAGGATTTTGGCCCATCTAGGTTTACGGCCCTTCAAGTCGGTTTGAGTAGTAAACCATTTGATACTCTCATGGTCAAAAACTACTTCAAACTCGGCACCATATAAATAGTGTTGCCACTTTCGTAAAGCGTGAATTATGGCATAGAGCTCTCTCTCATAGACAGAATAATTCTGTTGAGCTCTATCTAACTTTTTACTTTCAAAGGCTATAGGTCTTCCCTCCTAGAGAAGTACCGCACCAATTGCTTCATCACTAGCATCAATCTCTACCACAAATGGCTTAAGTGGGTCGATGATTGCTAGGATGGGAGCAGTGGCTATAGCTACCTTGAGCTGTTCGAAACTACATTTTTTGACTTCTTGGTCTTACCTCTTGCTTTAAGTTGATCCGTCATAGGAACAACAATTTTGGCATAATCACGGATATACTATCGATAAAATCCAGCCATGCCTAAAAATATTTGAACCTCCTCAACCGTGTTGGGATGTGTCCATCGAAGAATAGCAGCGATCTTGTCAGTGTCCATTTTGATGCCAGAATAAGAGATCACATGACTGAGGTAATGTATCTCTTTTTTTAAAGAAATGGCACTTGCTTTGCTTAGCATACAGCACGTGAGCTTGTAGCTGTTCGAACACTAATCGTAAGTGTTCTATGTGTTCATCTTCAGTCTTACTGTAAATGAGAATGTCATCAAGGAAAACCACAACAAATTTTCCAAGATAGGGACATAAGAGACTATCCATGAGTATCATAAATGTAGCTGGAGCATTGGTTAGACGAAAAGGCATGACCAAAAATTCAAAATGCCCGAACGGTGTTCTGAAGGCAGTTTTGGAGATATCTTGTAGTAGGATACGCACTGGTGGTATCTTGAACGAAGATCTATCTTTGTATAGTATCTTGCCCCGTGGAGTTGATCAAACAACTCATTCACTCGAGGTAGAGGATACTTGTTCTTGATGGTTATCGCATTTAATTCGAGATAATCTATGCACTTGCGCATAGTACCATCTTTCTTTTTACCAATAGAATTAGTGATGCCCAAGGCGAAGTGCTAGGTCTAATGAAACCACGAGCAAGGTAGTCAGCCAACTGACTCTCAACCTCCTTAACTTCTTTAGCACTCATACGATAAGGTGGTTTACTCACCGGTTTAGTGCCTGGCAAGACATCTATGCCATGATGCACATCACGTGTAGGGGGTAAACCCTGTTGGAATTAGGGTTGCAGAGAAACACACACAGCTTGGAGAAAACGAAGGAAGCTCAAGGCACACAATAGAGAGTGTATAACTTAGTGTGCAATGGAAAGATAGATAGCCCTAGAGTGATGGGCGTATATACAATGCACGGGGGAAAAAACCTCCTAAAGAGGGAAAAAATGCCCCGGCGGTCCTAGTGTGTTCACACACATCACTACCACATGTATATGGTAACAAATCCCCCCCTGGAGTGATGCGGTGAACGAGAGCTAGCACATGAGTAAAGGGAAGTGCCATGCCCTGAGGACAGGATCAGTCCACAAAGGGGAGTAAGCCCAAAGCTTTGCGGAAAGCTTCAAGCTTCTCACGAGACAATGCCTTTGTGAAAAGATCTGCAAGGTTGTCCTGTGTTGGCACATAAGCCAAGCTGATCTCTCCTACTGAGAGCCTCTCCCTGACATAGTGGTAATGCACCTCAATGTGCTTTGTGCGAGCATGAAAAACTGGGTTCCTCGCAACTACCAATGCGCTCTGACTGTCAGTGTAGATAGTGTTGGCAGTGTCCTGTCCAACACCCAAATCAGCCATAAGGCGTCTGAGCCATACACACTCAACCGTAGCTGTGAAGACTGCCCTGTACTCAGCCTCACAACTCGAAGTGGCCACAATAAGTTGCTTCTTGCTCAACCATGATATACATGAACTGCCAAGCATGAAACAAAAACCACTTGTGGACACTCTCGTGTCAAAACAACCAGCCCAATCTGAGTCCGAAAAAGCATGTAAGTCTGGCGGCAATGATCCCCCCTTGGGATAAAACAAGCCAAGATGTAAAGTGCCACGAAGGTAGCGGAAAATCCTCTTGACAGCCTGCCAATGCTTAGACCCTGGGCTATGCATAAATCTGCTGACCTGTGAGACTGCAAACTGAATATCCGGCCTGGTGTTGCATACATAAATGAGGTAGCCAACAGCAGTTTGGTAAAGAGTGACATTAGCAGGATCGCCAGCATCATGTAGACTCAACTTCAAACCTGTTTCCATGGGAGTGGCAATAGGTTTGCAATGCTCAAGTCCAAACTTACATAGCAATGTCTCTATGTAACTTTTCTGACACAAGGCAATACCACCATCACACTGCTTAAACTGTATGCCCAAATAATGATGCAACAGCCCCAAATCTTTCATCTTGAAAGTAGCATTTAAATCAGCCTTAAATTCAGCAATATGTCTCTCATTTGGTCCAGTGATCAGCAAATCATCAACGTAAAGAACCACGATGAGAAATACATCACCCTCACGCTTTACATACAATGTGCTTTCTGTTGGACTATTACGAAAGCCTTGTTTGACCAAATGAGTGTCAGCTTTCTCATACCAAGCACGAGGAGATTGCTTCAACCCATACAAAGCCTTGTTACATTTGCACACTTTTTCCTCTTGTCCTTTTATGACAAAACCGCGAGGCTGCGTTACATAAACTTCCTCAAATATGTCACCATTCAAGAAAGCAATAACAATGTCTTATTGATGTACATCCCAACCAAAATGAGCTGCCAATGCACATAGAAAACGCACAGTAGTCGTACGACAAGTGGGAGCAAAAGTCTCTTCATAGTCTATGCCTTTTTGCTGTGCATAACCTTTTGCAACAAGTCGAGCCTTATGGCGATCGATCTCACCATCCGGCTTGCGTTTCAACTTGTAAACCCACTTCGTACCAATGGCCTTTTTGCCGGGAGGCAAATCACATAAAGTCCATGTGTCATTTTCTATAAGTGCATCATATTCTAATTGCATGGCAGCCATCCAATTTTCTGAATTCTGTGCTTCATCAAAAGACAGAGGCTCCTCAACATCATGTAAGCTAGACACAGCCAAAGCATAACAATCTGATGCATAAGATGCATGGCGAGATCCTGAACGAGTATGACTAGACAAAGGTGCATCCAATTTACTGTCATGCAAAGTGTGCACCAAGCATTTTGGCATACCTCTAGCCTGCTCATTTTCAGCCCTTTCCTCATCAAGTACATCATGTACATCTGCATCAGTAATAGGCTGATCTAAAACATTTTCAGGAACCCCCATAGGCTGTACATTTGCCTCATTGGAACTTACATTCGTATTTCCACCAGTGAAAAGAGGCAACAAAGTGTCATAAATGTCCTGTGAGCTTACATTACTGTCTCTAGTACATGACAACAAGGGCTGAACAGAATCTTCCACAAACACTACATCCCGAGAAACCAGAATACGTTTTGTTTGCGGATGATACAACTTGTAACCTTTGCTTTCAGCACTATAACCAACAAAAATACATTTGACAGCCTTATCATCCAATTTTCTGCGCTGCACTTGTGGCACCAAAGCATATGCCAAATAGCCAAAAACACGCATGTGCTCAATAAAAGGTTTTCATCATGCCATGCTTCATATGGAGTAATAGACTGCAAAGCTTTCGTAGGACACCTGTTAAGCACATAAGTGGCACACATGATGGCCTCAAGCCAAAAAGAATGCGGTAAAGCTTGACTTTTGACCATACATCATGCCATTTCCGTCAGTGACCTGTTTTCCTCTCAGCAACACCATTTTGTTGAGGTGTATAAGGCACTGTACATAGGTGTTTTATCCCACGACTAGCCAGAAATGCATTAAATTCATGAGACATATACTCCCCCCCTCGATCTGAACGGAGGGTGCCCATAGTACATTTCGAGACATTTTCAGCCATAGCCAGAAATTGTTTGAAGCACATAAAGACTTCGGACTTCGCTTTAAGCGGAAATACCCATGCATGCTTGGAGTAATCATCAATGAAAGTCACGAAGTACAGGTAATTGCCCAAGGACGGAGTTTGCATGGGCCCACAAACATCACTGTGCACAAGCTGCAACCTGCATGTGGCCCGAACTGAACCATCCTTTGGAAACTTAGAACGCTGCATCTTACCCAAAATACAGCCTTCACAAACATGTTTGACAGGTGCTTCAAGAGGCGGCAAAGAAGCAACCATATCAGATTTCTGCAAACGCAGCAAACTGGCAAAATTCAGATGACCAAAACGTGCATGCCAAAGTTTCGCATCTGAAATAGCCCTTGAATCTGCAACAGCATTTGCAAAATTTTGTCCACACTTGTCATACAAAGTGAGCTTATACAGCCCACGACACAAAAGCCCAGATGCAACAATTTCATCACCAAAATTGAGATCATGAACTGTACATCTGTCATCCACAAATTTGACTACAAGTCCAAGTCTAGCAAGTGCGGATACAGACAAGAGATTCTTCTTGATCCCAGGTACATAAAGTGCATCAACAAGTGTGAAGGAACTGCCATTAGCAGCAGTGAGCACAATTTTTCCAACTCCCTGAACTGGATAAGAGGCGTTGTTGGCACAAGTGACTGAATTCCCATGAGGGACAGACTCGAGAGAGGTAAACAATTCACGATGTGAGGTAATGTGCTTTGTAGCACCACTGTCGAAATACCACACATGTAAATTTGCAGCAACTGACAAGCATGCATCATGGACAACAGGATTGTAAGTGCAATTTGCGCTAAAAGCCCATTCTACATCAACATCAGCAACACAGTCTCCTTTCACAGAAGACTCAACAATGGTTGCATTTGTAGTGAAACCATCATTTGCAGTGGAACCACCCTCTTTCTTCTTAGCCTCTTTTGCCTTCAACTTAGGACACGACTTGATCAAGTGATCATTGGCTTTACAATAATGGCAACGCATCTTCTTTTTGCCCTTATCACCAGAATTACCAGACGAATTTCTGCCAACAGAAGCATTAGGAACATAATTTTTGCTACTCGCAGCAGAACCATAAGAAGTGGCTGCATTACTGTTACCAGCCTTTCTTTGAGAAGCAATAAAAGCCTGTTCAACTGCACGCTGCCTAGTCCTGTTTTTTCTAGAAAGTGACTCTTGCAACAGCAATGTGCATAATGCATCAAACTTGACAACTTCATGATTTCCTTGGGTCATCAGTCTCCAAGTACTAGCAAAAGTCTGGTAGGAATCTAGTAAAGCATCAAGAACAGTCTGCACAAGGGAACTGTCTGAAATGACTTCACCTGCAGAAATAAGCTGCTCATTGATATCCTTGACACTAGCAAGGAAAGTGTCCATATCATCTTCCTCATGCATAATCTTCGACTCCAGCTCTTTACGCAGCAAAGCAATTTTGGCCTCATTGCGGCTTGCATAAAGACCTGCTAAAATATCCCAAGCCTGTTTTGCAGATTTTGCAGAACGGATGTGAGAAACAATGGTGCGCTTCACAGACAACGCAATCAATGCATGAGCCTGCGCATCCTTAACATCCCAACGAGCTTGTTCTGCCGTAGGCAAAACAACTCTAACAGCTGCAATCCTTGCAGCAAGACCTGCAACATCCTCAACATCGCCTACATCCTCACAACCAGGACGTACATCAATGCCCTGCACAATGTTCTAGACACCCTTTGACACAAGAACATGTTGCATCATATAAGCCCACATAGGGTAGTTGTCCCCATCCAACCTGTCCTCAACAGCAAACATCTTGAACACATCTGTGTTGTTGTTGTCAGCCATGGTAAATGCTGCACCTGATGTGAAAACTGCCCAAAAATAGGAGAAACGGAGCGGGAACAACCTGTGCTATATAGCACAAACCGTAGAAGACTGTAAGGCACCTGTTATGCAGAAAACGACAGACATAAATTCTGCACAAAATGACGAAATAGCCTGTGCAGTACTGCCTGTAGTGAAAATGGAGGCCGAAATGAGCCCAAATCAAAATTCTGAGCAGACCTGCGAACGCTCGCCAAAGCTCACTGAAATCGGAGAAGGTGAGCAGGCGTGTGCTGGAGCGGCTGGCGACTAAGCCAAGAAGGACGTGACCTGCTCTGATACCAATTGTTGGAATTAGGGTTGCAAAGAAACACATACAGCTTGGAGAAGACGAAGGAAGCTCAAGGCACACAATAGAGAGTGTATAACTTAGTGTGCAATGGAAAGATAGAGAGCCCTAGAGTGATGGGCGTATATACAATGCACGGGGGAAAAAACCTCCTAAAGAGGGAAAAATTGCCCCGGCGGTCCTAGTGTGTTCACACACATCACTACCACATGTATATGGTAACAAACCCGGTGGTAAATCACTTGAGAACACATCACTATACTCCGTGAGTAAGTGAGTTAGCTTTTGCCGTGCAAAAGGAGAAAGTAAACTAGAGTTATGCTGGGGATGGAGAATCTTGTAATTCCTGTAATGTTTGTTTTACAATAGCTGCACGTTGCTCTATAGAATTAAAATTGAGAGCACTTTGCTCGTTAGATTTGTTAACAATTTGTTTCTCAGTAGAATTCATTGCACTTTGCATACCATTAGAATTCATTGCACTTTGCATACCATTACTAGAATTCACCGCACTTTGCTCTTGAGAATTCACAAGATTTGGAGACACGCAGTAACACAAAAAGACTTCATCTATTAAATCTACTTTCTGCAAAATAGAAAGCTCGGGTGTACATATAAGAGGTGCAGATGGTATATTTTTCTCACCAAGCAAAAGCACATGTTTACCATTGGCCATAAAGGATAAGGAGTTATGTTCATAACTAGTGTGCAATGTGTTTACTAGCTTATAGTTTAAGAAGTTATGAGTTGCACCATCATCCTAAAATACGAACACGTTGTCCATTAATAGTGCCATGCATGCGAATCAAATCATGGGGGCCAAAGGTGGGTTGCCACATTGAAGCAGGCACACAACACTTGTGTTTTTCTTCCATATGAACAACCTCTACATCACAATATTTAGGAGATGAATCTAATGTGAGGCGTTGCACCGTGTGCATGGCCTTTTCTTTGCCTTGCAAAGAGGACAATCTTTCTTGTTATGTTGGTCCGAAAGACATCTAAAACACAAATTGTGTTTCTTTGCATGCTCAAAATCAGAAGTGCTAAGAGACCCACGTGGAGTATCTCGTGATTGCTTAGGCTTCTTAGCCTCTTGTGGGCGTGGAGAGGGAGATTGTCTCTTATTCCTCTTGGAACGTGCGGGAGATCTACCTGGCCATTGGCTCTTAGCCACATTGCTCTTAGCAAAAGTATTCTTAGAGTAGGGAACATTTCATTTCCTTTGGGCATGACTGATGGCTTCTTCCAAAGTTTTTGGATGTTGGGTCTTGACATGAAGACGATAGTCTTTGTCAAGACCCCTATTAAAACCCCGTATCTTTTGGAAATCATCTAGACCTTTTAGTTTTAATATGATTTCTCGATACTTCGAAAGGTACTGTGTGAGAGAGAGGCCAGACATGCGGCATGCATCCCATGCTAACCAATTCTTATTTTCTTCATTGGAGTCCAAAAACTCTTTGGAGAAAGAAGCTTGAAATGCAGCCCAAGACGGAGGACGAGCATCTATTGGAAATGTCATCCACCACTTATAGGCCTTGCCTTTAAGAGATAGACTTGTTTCCACAGTCGTCTTTATATCCGGGGTGTTTCTCAATCTGTGAATATCACTCCATTTGTGTAAGAACGTATTGACCGCATCCTTGTTGCGATCACGCTCTTCCCCGTGAAACTCAAGAATGGTGATATTCTTAAGTAATGCACTGCTACCTTCTGCATCTTCTGAAGCACTTGTCTCTTGGACTCCTTGAGTCGTGCGAGCTTCGCTCCCTTGAACCATGCCACTTGTGGCTCCTTGAGTCGTCTGTGAATTCGTAAATTTCATAAGTAACTTCGTAAGATTGGTAAGATTTGCATTGAGTGCAGAGAGGTTGCTTTCAAGTACGCTTTGGTGACGTTCCAAAGTCTTGAAAGAAGCCATATCTACAAGCCCATGATCTCCTAGATCATCATCATCATGCATATTAGTGTCAGCAGCACCCATGGTGCCCTGATTTTGATCTACATGCTCAAAATCAAACGTGTGTGTAGGTGGGATATCCTCACTAGCCATGGTAAACACACACTAATGCAAAGAGAGAAAAAAAATGACAACTTGTACCTTGAGAAATTGAAGTCTTTGTGTTTTGTATGCTCTCCGATTTGCGTTGCATGCGAACCTCACCTTGCGGGAATTTGAGCGCTTCACTTGTCGTTCGTTGTAAGAACACCTTTGATGATTCTTCACAAAAACCTGTCGGTTTTGTGAATTTGAAGCTACTTCCTTGAGGAAAAAAGAATTTTTGGAGGAAAACTTACCTTCCTCCAAGAAGTGAAAAGGAAGGGTGAAGCTACTTCCTTGAAGTTTGAAGCTTTCCCTTTTCTTCTAGTTTTCTTTTCAACACAAGTAGGCTATCTTTCCTTGTTATACACAAAGAACAAGGGTCAATAGCCTGATGGTAAAGTGTTGTCCTCTTACCCTCATGGGGTGGGTTCAACCCTCCTTCATGCAAGGGTTAAGCGGGCCTTCCTACGTGCGACGCCAATGAAAGCCTTCGGAGCCTCGGTGCCGTCGAGTTGCCGGTTGAGTTTTCCTTGGTCGCGCGCCTTGGACGGGCGTAGATGGAGCGATCGCGGTCGGTTGTCATTGTCTGTCCACACGTTGTGCATGGAAAAACGTGCATGTCTTCTTTTGCTGCATAGCGGAGACGTCACTGTCTGCGGAACGTGGGAGAGAAGCAGAGTATCGCACGCACATGCAACCCGCTTTTAGCCTCCTCCCAAAAATAGCTCGGATACCAGTGAAAGGGCGGTGGTAATGCATGTCCAACCATGCTATCTTATAGCCTCCCCCTAGCATACACATTGTCCGGTCATGCCGATGGCCTAGCCCATAGGACCCATGTCCTTACAGAATGTTTCTTCTTCCTCTTCCCTACCCCATTCCCTGCTAGCTCTCTCCACCTCGAAGGTGTTTGAGGCCTTGGGACTAAGGCTTGGGATAGTTAATGTTTTTTTTACAAAGTCTATGTTATGCTCATGATGCATGAAGCTTTCCATCTTCATTGCATCACCTAGGTCACAAGGAACACAAAGATTGTATTGTACCAAGTCTCTCTTAATGGGAGAATCTATAATACAAATGCCTATTGGAGAGGGGACTGGCTCCACATAAATCGGTTCTCAATTGTTGTCAAATTCTCTAACCCTTTCTCTTTTATTGTTCATGCCAAGTTAATTAAGTACTATGATTATGTTGCTATCGTCAATTACGTTCATCCTCTATGCTCTCAAAGTAGTCTCACAAAAATGTCCTCTATAATTCTCTTAATTCCGCTATTCTCAAAGTTCATAGGCCATTTCCAATACAAGTCCCATTGAGGTTAAACTGACTAGCTAGTTGGTATGTTCTTTTCCATTAGAAAATGTTGTAGTCCCAAAGCTGTCAAATACGTTTGATACCTTTTTTATTAATATGTTTAGGAACTTCCCTTCAAAAAGGGATTATAGAAATGCTTACAGCCTTAGAGAGCCAAGGGGACCAATGAGTCATGGAGTTGTGAAAGTACCTTGTGAGCTCTCCCCACTCCAAAGACTCCGTTGCCTTGTTGCATTTTTTAGGGAGCTCGTCTGTTGATCCACCAAGTTTAAGGATGGCCCAATGCGGGGCAAAAAACTTATCGTGCACTTCCAACCCTTTCCACTGGCCACCTTTCAAGTATAATTTAGAGTTCTCCATCATAGCCTTGGCCATAATGGCCCATGCCTGGTCTTGCTTAGTTACTGCACCACAAACTTAGCACATTGGGCCTCCTCATGGATGCTAGGGTTGATAATCCCTAGATCGCCTTGCTCCATTGGTCTCACAACTATCTCCCAACTAGCCCATTTCCAAGGCATAGAATCTTTAGTGTTGTTTTTCCATAGAAATCTCTTCATAGGTTTCAAGAACTCTTTCCAATTGCATTTGGCTAGTTTAAGAAGAGGGCCATTGAATGCTATATGTGGGAGCATAAAGGAGTTGATGACTTTAATTCTACTTGAAAAGGGGAGAAGCACATACTCCCACCTTCGCATCTTGGTACTTACCTTCTCCATAACCCATAGGAATCTTTGCTTGTGGGTGATATACACCCCTAAAGGGGCTCCCAAGTGCCGGAAGATCTCCCCTTTTAACACAATCTCCCGGTCCACAAAGATGGATCAAATATGTCGTTCTCAGAGAGAGATCAATCTTGTCTTTTCAATGCTACACTTGGACCCTGAGGCAAGGGCATACATTTGCACGATTTCCAAGGCCTTCTTGATGACTTGAGGGCATGCTTTGAGGAAAAGAAGGGAGTCATACGCAAAGAGCTTAGCCAACAAATGGTCGTTGTTGTTAGGAAGAGTTAGTCCTTGAATCTCCCCTTTAGCAGTGCTATCTTCTGTACAAATTATGGGGAAATCCATGGTCCGAGTCAAGATGAGAAACAATGTTGAATAACATATGGCACCTGCATTGGCCGCAAAGAATGAAGGTGTTTGTGTGGAAGGTGTTGTGGGGAGCCTTGTCAACTGGCATAAAGGTTCTCACTAGGGGAGTTGGTATGGATCGCTGCCCGCAATGTTGATCCACTAGTGAAAACCTCGCTCATCTTTTCAAGGAGTGGCCCGCAGTTAGTGGCCTAGCAGGAAAAAGTTGCAAATGGGTTCAAAAAACCTGGAAAATTGGTTTCTTTAAGAATGGTCTCTTCTTGGGAGGAAAAGAATTTGAAAATCAAGCACTTCTTATCATTACACAAGTAGTGAGATTTTGCTACTTCCAACATGTGTGGAAGGCAAGGAATTGCCGCATCTTTGAGAACACCATTATAGCAGCTAAATTCTTAGAGATAATCCAAGAAACAAGGGGGCAATTATTGCCATTGGGAAGCAAACGAGATCTAGTGAATGGAACAAGACCTTCAACACTGCTTTGACTGACATGCTAGGGTGAAGAAGTGGACTCCTCCCCTTCTTTGGGGTGGCTCCCTTGTCAGCCAGTGTAGTCATGTCCCGTGTTAGTGTCACACAAGCATGACAAAAAATTATTATTATTTTTTGGTTGTGCTAATATAATCCACTCACAATTGTGAGTTTTGCCAAAAAATAAATAAATTATGATGCCCTTTCATCATCAAATTATACGACTGAAATGTGGAACGATGTTACACATGTTTAGTCAACACCTAACTCGTTACCCTTTCTTTCGACATCGTTTTAAAAGCCTTGACTTAGTGCCTGTAAAAGCAAACACACCATAGATGCTAGAGCCACAAGCTTGAGCCCTAGTTGCATAATGTGATTTTTAGTGATATTGTGTAAGGATAGGTTTGGACGGTGTGTGGTAGAAGAAGCCTCCCTCTAAACCTTTCCCACATCTCATTCACAAAACCTGACAATTGTACAGTTGTGGCAACAATATACGAAAAGGGCCAACACATGTGCAAAATTAAGGAGTGTGCACGAGCTCAACCTGATGTCAACTGTATGTATGGAGATGTTGAGGTCTCATCTTCCAAGGGGGGTGGGGGATTAAAAGTGCTTGCCCTTTTCAGCAGCTAATCAAAATTCTCCAAACAACATAGCCCTCATCTATGGCTGGGTCATCTGAACCCAACCTAAAAGGGATCCCACCTATCACATTACTTGCGTCTCGTGGTTTGCCACCGTGTACATGTTAACTGTCCAATAGATGTGGAAAAGGCTGTGGCCTAATGGACGTGTGTGAAAGCAGAACCTATACAAAGATAATGATCTTTCACACACCATATACAAAGATACAATGATCCTACTGAATTTGTATATTCGTGCCGTTTGGCTATGGCTGGCTTGGTGTTTCGAGCTGGTATATCGAGCGGTTCAGGTGGCGCTGTGCATGCAGAAGTCAAAGCAGCGAATAGGAGGAGCTTTCCTACGTCAGTTTGTAAGATTCTGCAGAGCTTAACCGGAGCTTCCCAGATACAGCTCACTGCTCATAGAGGCTCTGTTTTAAGTGCGGTTTCCGGTAGCTCCTATGCAACCGAACATACAGAAGAAGAGACTTGGAGTGCGGAGACCTATGGAGCGTTAATTCGTGGTGGTGAGGATGTTGCCAGCGTCATGAAGACTATGACCGAAGTTGTAAGGGTCTTAGGTGTACTGTTTTGTTTCTTTTCTACTGTATTGTTTATGCTGCAGACCCACAAATGCCTGTTGCGTGCGTGCGTTCCCCCCCCCCCCCCCCCCCCCCCCCCCCCTTTACACACACACACACACACACACATTCATTCTGTATATTTTTGGATAAATTAGCCTCCTACTTTGGGACTTTTTGCGGCTTCCAGCACACCGACATACACACACACATTTATTCAGACAGGACAGCCACTTCCAGCCTCTGCCTGGCTTTAGCCCCTCTAGGCTCTACCCCAACCTTGCACATATAGGCACATGAGATTGATGGCGGTCAAAAGAAAAAGATTCACTCAACGTTTCTTAAAACAAATTGGTGGTTTGATTGATCTTACTAGATCTACTTTGATCCCTTGCCAAAATTCGCAAGCACCAACTAGGGCAAAGGTGCATGGTCCCTTGACAGGTATCCATATATGGCTAGATTCAATGGCACCCATGTGTTGCAACCCATGTAAAAGGGATTAGGATCTATCTTTTCCTTTTGTCGCACTTGACTGTGGTTATCCCTCTCATACCAACAAATACAAGTTAATTTTAGTCGGGCTCTCTCTTGCTGTAAGTCACCCCTCCCTTTTTTTGTACATGGCGTTCACTCATCAGTACATGGCGTTCACACCTTCATCCAACATTGCAGATATCAACCACCCCCACTATAGCATTTTCAGCCATAGCCAGCAGGACCAGCATATCATTAGTGTGTCCAGCCAGCACTCTTAGCGTTTTTGCATCAGCCTCAGCCAGCCCCATCAGTGTTTTGTTCTAGATCAGCCACATCATCAGATCAGCCTCCGTACATCAACAGCACCAGCGTTTCTACTTTTCAGCCCATCATCGGCATGAGCGATAGTAGATCAGCCCATAGCCTCATCAATTTGCAGATCCCATACCAGATCCATTAGCGTTTTCCATTTTCAGCCCTCCAAGCATCTATCCCGTTAACATCTCAGCATCTAGAACCATTGTTTCAATATTTGTGCAATACCTCTATAGCAATAGAGAGGGGGACCTTGGAGGGGCATTGGGACCCCCTTTGGTGTTATTCTTCTCTCTCTCTCTCTCTCTCTCTCTCTCTCTCTCTCTCTCTATATCAGTCAGAGAACCTTCACTCATAGTATCTCTCTTCTCGCTCTAGTCTATTGCACATCTCTCTCTTGAAATAAAAGGAACCTTGAGTACGCACTGCATAGGCACAAGAGATGCGTCCCGAGGAGTGGGGACGGGGGACGAGGCTCAAATGGATTTTTAATGTAAAAAAGAGGGCAGGGCGGCAAGTGGAAACGGGAAGCCCAAAAATTGGCGTCCCCTGTGACTATGACGTACTGAGCACTCATCTTTACCTATCACTTTAAATTGCTTCTGTTCCACATTACATTGGTATTATAGCTCTTTGGCAGTGTTCAATATCATCACTCAAGAAAAGAACCTAAAGGACCGTAGAATTTTTTTGAAGAGTGGCAGGTAACCCAGAAAAGAAGGGCTTGTCCAACCTCCTCTTGTTGAAAGTGGAACTTGCACATTGTGACGGGCCAATTAGGTGAGGTGGAAAAAAACAACCTTGGTGTGAGCGCAAGACTGCCAAGGGATGCACCCGTGAAAGAGAAGCCTTCTTAAGGCAGATTGCTAGCAGTATCAAGGATGTCACAAACTGGTGACGTGGCAGCCCGGACACACCCTGCTGATGTGGCACAGGTTTGAAAAATGCACCGACAGACTGACGTGGCAAACTGCACGGACGCCCGTAGATTCCGCTGACTGCTAATGTGGCATTCTCCGCAAAACGCGCTGACATGCTAACATGGCAGCGTATAGATTTTCGGAAATTGCGCTGGCTTTTTGGAGACAGTTGCTTTTGGGAGGTATTGCTTTTGAGTTTGAAGCTTTTGGGGCTCTGCTTTTAGCATCCCTTGTAACCTTTATAATGAACCCAAGGGGGCTCACTCTGCAGAGCATCTGGGCGCAGAGTCTGAGAGCGAGCACCCACAGGAGTTGTACTTTGCTCAAAGATTAATATAAAAAGAAATGCCGAAAGGGGCGCCGGTCTTTGGGGCCAATACCTCTTGGCACGGAACTACGCCGGGCCGTGTCCTCTTTTGTGAACTGTTTTAAAGTGAATCTTTGCTGTGTCGCGGTAGAATCTAGACTTGGGGTGTCCAAGTTTGTTATAGTGGTATTAGAGCACATAAAGATTCTTCTTTTACGGAGGATTCGATCCTTTTTGCAGCGCGCACAGCTTTTGAAAAAGAATCTTCGTGGCCCGACCTCGGACTTATTAGCCACTCCTACCCTTCATACATCGTGCATTGGGCGTGCTCCCGTCTTCATCGCTCTGCCATAAAGAATCCCAGATTACACATGGGTTTTCGTGAAGAATCTGACAGAGATAACACCTCTTAGTAGGAAGGCCAAAAAAAGTTGAAATCCGGCGCGGGAACTGAAGAAAAGAATGAAGATTTGGGCAAATTTTTTCCAGACAAGTTTGCCTGAAAGGAGTACATACTACAAACGTCAACTGCAGATTGGCATATGTTTGAACATATTGATTTACTCCAGGAACTCGAGATTGACGAAACACCTGAAGGATTACCCGATTGATAAGATGTACTCGAGATGGCGTGTGGCCATCGCTTCTCCTCTCAAGTAGGGAGGAAAGCCGAAAAGACAAACGAGTGCAGAAAGGCGGAACTTGTACTCGCAGAAAGACATGGACAAGCACTCTTGAAAAGAAGCACTTCTACAGAGCCAACCAATGACTTCCTCGAAGACGAGCAAGAAAACGAACGAATTTAAAGAAGGTGGACAATCGATTTGAATCCTTTTCTGGGTTCCGAGATGCTCGAACATGGTGGTCCACTCTTCTTTTGAGGACGGAAGCTCTAGTTAAACGGTTGAAATTCAAAAGGCTCTTTATTTTCTTCTTGGCTGACTCGGGAGTACGAACGAGATATACGAACCGCTTGGAATCATCTTCGGATGACCAAGGGAGATTCTTTGGACGCTTATTGCGAGAGATTTTGGAAGTCTTTTCTACCAACCTCTTTATTTATGAAGGTCTCTTTTAAGGAACAGATTGAGTGGTTTTGCGGCGGACTTCCTACAGAGATCCGCGACTACCGCATGGAACAAAAGTCAAATTCTATTCAAGAATTGATGGCTCATGTGAAACGGGGTTTTGCGATACATTCGAAAAATTTGACTTACCCCGCTGTTGAGTTCTTGACTCAGAGAACCCAACAGACCTCTCACAATGAAAGTAGAAAGTGAAAGAGTTCCCAGGACAAAGAAAAGAAAGATACATGTCCCCGTCTGACTCTTAGAGAAGGGCTATCTATCTCAAAGAGGGGAAGTGTTTTGGTTGCGGCGAATTTGGATACATCTCCGCAAAGTGCCCCAAAAAGGCACAACAAGAACAGACTGAAGACAGGCCAGAGAGTTCTAGAGCAATAGAGGAACGTGGTAGAAAAGGTAGATGAAAACATAACTGGTATCTCATTGCGTGGGGCCTGAACCGAATCGGATTAATGAAAGTACAAAACTTTGCCGCACTTGGGGCAAAGTGAAAGATCAGGAAGTCCTCATTTTTCTTTGATAGAGGAGCCAAGGCCAACTTCTTTTCACTTGAATTGGCAGCTCCACTTGGAATTACGCCTGACAGGCTGAGGCCAGGCGGACTAGTTCTAGCGGCACCCGGACGGGATGTTGCCATCACGCCGATCATTGGCAAACTTCGTTTGCAATGTCAGGGGTATTTATGGCACGAGGACTTCTACGTTATGTCCTTAGGAAGGTTGTAATGTCCTCCAAGAAATCCCTTGGTACCATAAGAACAACGCCGTGGTCGACTATCGGGTTGAGAAAGCGACTTTGACAAATGAAGGACAAAGAGATTGCACTTGATGAAATTCAGTTTCTTTACTCGATTTTTTGGAGAGAACTCAATGATGATTGAAGGTCAAATATGTTTTGACCTCGAAAAAGAACGCCAAGATTTTCTCCACACATACTGATTGTTTCTCTGTGGGTGTCACGTCTAAACCCTATGTGTATGTGGAAAAGCTACTCCATGACATGGATTCAGTTCAGTTCAGCCAGCTTAGCTTAGGAAGTGTTCTGGCACTTTTGGGAGTTTGTTCGCAGACCGTGCATGTCCAGGCACTTAGAGTAGATGCATATCCACTGGTTGCACACAGTATGACCATCACATCAGGAGCATTTTTACAGTGCATAGACCTATTTTCCCTATTTTAGCCAATTTTCACTTATTATTTTTAAGTGACTTTTGTTGGGAACTAGGTAGGGAAATTTAGCAAGCCAAGTACATAAGAAACCCTAGCGCTAGCACTTTCTGGCAGAAGAGACAGCAGGGACTTGACAGCCAACAGTGCACCTTCTCAAGCAAGACCCCCCGGCAAGAAGACTCAGCGTTTTCAGCCATCAACAAGAAGAGCCAGCATTTTTTCTTTCATTGCAGATCAGCCCTAGCGTTTTGCATTTGCAGGCAAACCTCGCAACAACAGGACTCACCAGATCAGTAGCATTTTTGCAGCATGACACACCAGCCCTAGCGTTTTTGAGTTTGCAGAGCATCCTAGCGTTTTTGCAGAGTCGTCGCGACAGGACCACAAAAGCATCAGCGTTTTCAGTTTTCAACATAGACACATCGCATAATAGTCCCGAATCTCGCAGATCTCACCTTTCCACAACAGATCCTCGCTGCACGGTCAAATCAGCCACAATTGGCAGTTTCAGCCCGGAAAACGCAGATTTCACTTCCGCTGCACCTTACATTGGTATCAGAGCTTTGACAGTGTTCTGTATCACTCAAGGAAAGAACCACAAGAACCACATAATTTTTTTTTCTTGTTGCGGTAGCACGTAACCCAAGTCCACTTGGGCGTGTCAATTCCTAATCGTGTTTTTGAAGAGTGACAGGAATCCCAAAAAAGAACGGCTTGTTGAGCCTCCGCTTGTTTCTCTTTTCACTCATTGAGAGGGGACCGTGCACTTAGCGGCCGACCAATCAACGTGAGGTGGGAAAAAGCAACCTTGGTGTGAAGCGTAAGGCCGCCAACGGGTGCGCCCGCGGGAAAGAGTAGAACTTGGGTAAGAGAAGATCCTTCTCTAACATAGATTGCAAGCTAAAGAAGAACCTCAAGACCCTCAAGAACCAAGTGATGAGCGCGCAGTAGTGTGTGCAAGTGATAGAGCATGTGGAGATGTGCAGGGCTTGTGCCTTGGAGAGGGGCGACTGCCTGTAGAAGGGGAAGCGCTAGAGAACGAAGAGGGAGAGAGAGGGAGCGCTACACGATTCTTGAGGGGAATGACTTAGTGAGTAAATTAACTAACATTCCCTTTATTAAAGGTATAGGACCAATTTAAAGTTAGTGGCCAAGTTCAACGTGAACTTGGCCAAAGGTTAATAACCTTTAAAACTATACACAAAAGGGGGCCATTTGGGCCTTTAACCCAACAACCTTCCACTTAAAGGCATAAATGGCGCCTTTAAGCTACGTGACTCCCACCATCTGTATGCATAGATCATGATGTGCTTTGGATAAGCACTTAGTGATAGCATCTGCTGGATTTTGTGATGTATGGACCTTAACCAATGTAATAAGGCCATCCTCAAGCACTTCTCGAATGAAGTGATACTGCACATCAATATGCTTTGTGCGTGCATGAAACATGGCATTCTTTGCCAGACATATGGCACTCTGGCTATCACAACCAAGCATAGGTGCCTTGTCAGGCAAACCAAACTCACTGCATAGACGTGCTAACCAAATGGCTTCTTTGGAAGCCTCAGTGGCTGAAATATATTCAGCCTCTGTCGTAGACAATGCAACGATCTTTTGCAATCTAGAACACCATGAAACAACACCTCCTGCAAGAGTAAACACATAGCCAGTTGTGGATTTCCATTTATCCACATCACCAGCCATGTCAGAGTCACAAAATCCCTTCAACTCCAATGGTCCTTTACTATAGCAGAGGCATTTGTTTTTAGTCCCTTTCAAGTAACTCATAATGGACTTCACTGCATCCCAATGCAACCTGCTTGGATTAGCCATAAATCGGCTCAACTCCCACTGCATGGGCTATGTCAGGCCTAGTAGCACCCATAGCATACATAAGTGAACCACAAGCTGAAGCGTAAGGCACACTTTGCATGTCATTGGCTTCTTCCTTTGACTTAGGACAATCATCCTTGGAGATTTTGACATATGGCTGTAATGGCACGCCAAGAGGCTTTGCTTCAGCCATGTTAAATCTGTCCAACACCTTTTCAATGTACTTTTCTTGCGACAAATACAATATGCACTGGTCCCTTTGCCTGCTAACACGCACTCCAAGTATATGTTCAGCTCCCCCAAGGTCTTTCATTGAAAATGCAGATTTCAGCTGCCCTTTAAGAGATTCAACAGTGCTTCTTTTCTTTGCAGCTATCAGCATATCATCCACATAGAGCACAAGAATGATAGGGCTGCCATCCTCATCACGTTTGGTATACAAACAATGGTCTACATGGCTTCTTTTGTAACCATGTTTGAGCATGAAGCGGTCAAACTTCTTGTACCATTGTCTACATGATTGTTTCAGCCCGTACAAGCTTCTATTGAGCATACATACCAAATGTTCCTTGCTAGGAATAACAAAACCCTCGGGTTGCTTCATGTAAAGCTCTTCCTCCACATCATCATGCAAGAAAGCGGTATGTACATCCATTTGGTCCATTTCCAAATTAAGAGCAGCCACTATGGTAAACAATACACGCAAAGTGGTCATCTTCACTACAGGAGAGAACACTTCTTGAAAGTCTATGCCCTTGGTTTGAACATATCCTTTGCAAGTAGCCTTGCCTTATACTTGGGTTTTGCATCAACTGTCTTGATTTTATACACCCATTTGTTAGGAATAGCCTTCCTTCCTTTGGGCAAATCCACCAAATCCAAGTATGATTAGCATGCAAAGCTTTAATCTCTTCCTACATAGCAAGCTCCCACTTGTCGCTGTACTCACATGTCTTTGCCTCTTTATACGCAAGAGGCTCTCCCTCATCTGTCAACATAATGTAATGCAAAGAGGGATCATATCTACTCACGGGCCGTCTTGGACGAGTAGACCGCCTCACCCAATGATTCACATTATCCGGCAATGGGTTTACATCAGGTGGCATGATAAAATCATCAGCAATGGGCTGCTGTACATCATTTTCGGCACCATTTTCAGCATTGTTTCGTGGCTGCAAATGCCCTTCAGGAGCCTCAATTTGCCGCCCAACATCTTCTGGCTCAAACACCACTGGATCATCTACATTTTCAGCCATATGTGGTGCATCCTGAGGGTCAAGAATAGGCCTAACAGGTGGTTGGTCATGCTGAAATTTGACCCTTTTATGGTCATGCTTTGAGGCACAATTGTTTTGAAGCAGCCTTGCCTCATTAAAAACAACATCCCGGCTACGTATAACCCTTTTGAACTGAGGTAACCAAATCCTGTAACCCATTTCGCCTTCTTCACCATATGCCATGAAAAGGCCTTTAATGGACTTGGCATCTAGTTTGCTCCTCAACTCGGGTCTAACATGCACAAAAGTTTACAATCAGCCTTAAGCCTTTAGTCATTTTCCATGATCCTCTCTCAAACAAGATGCTGTAACCATGCATATCCATCTGACCAACAGAAAGCAGACTCTTCTTGATTCCCGGCACATATCTAACATCATGCAAGACAAGCTCATTTGTGCCATCTATGAAGAGATGCACAATGCCAATACCCTCAATGGAACATGCATGATTGTTTCCAAGGTATACATGGCCATGCTTGCCTGCATCAAAAGTAGAGAAACACTCCTTGATAGGAGTCACATGAAATGAAGCACCGGAATCAACTATCCAAGTCTGGGATAATGCATCATTGACAGTCAACAAAGCATCAATAAGATCACTCTCGATGATCTGCATGTCCTGTGAATGAACATTAAGAGAGGCATCAAGGTCATAAGCATCATCATCTGACAAAGTGGCACACAAGATGTCCTCTACATCCGACAGCTCCTCAATCACAACACTAGAAACCACATTGGCCTTCTCTTTGTCCTTTGAGCTATCTGTGCATCTGTCTTGACTTCCTTCTTCTCTTTCTTTTTGTCTCCGCCATTCTTTTTCTGTTCTAACTCGGCTTTGTAGTACCTTCAATCGGGTTTCTTGTGACCTTTCCTACCACACTGATAGCAAGTCACATCACCCTTGCCTTTGCTGGCATTTCCCCTTTCCTTACTCTTACTCTTACTCCTTTGTGCATAGACATTCTTCTTCTCTGTCCTGCCTCTAACCATGTTGGCAGAGCTGCCTCCCTCTCCACTTGCTTTCCTCCTGATTTCCTCATTCAAGATAGAACCCTTAACACCATCAAAGGTCAAATTGGGGTTATTCGACAATGAAACCACCAATGTTTCCCATGAATCAGGTAAGGTCATAAGCAAGAAGATGGCTTTCAGCTTATCATCAAAAGGAGGCAAATTTGAATCCTGTAACTGCGACAAAGTACATGCGAACAACGATAAGTGCTCTGCAGCGCTCTTGGACTCATCTAGTTGCATGCCAACAAGTTTTCGCATCAAATGCACTTGGTTGACAGGCGTTGTATTCTCATACATCGCCTTTAACTTCTCCCACACATCAAAAGCAGTTGTGAGATCTTTCAAATCAATGTCTGTCTCATCGGTCATGGCCATTTTAATGTATGTAGCCTTCCTGTTCAGGCTAACCCATGCTTCGTCCGTCATATTCTGTGGCTTTACCTGTTTAAGTGCCCCTTCACAATCCTTAAGAAATAGGATTCCCTGGATCCTGTCCTTCCAAAGGTCGAAACCTGTTCCATCGAACCTTCTAATCTCGAAGAGATTCTTCACATCCGAAGAAGATGAGGCCATAGTTGCACGAATAAGAGGGCTAATACGTTGAATTTTTGGGCAAAATGCACAAAAAACCGGAGTATAATCTCGCAGGAGTGTGCACTACAGCTCCTAATGGTCATAGAAGCAATTTGGTGCAAAATGGGTCGATTTAGGCAAAAAAAACAATTTTTGAAATTTATGCGCAAGAAATTTCAACGAGTGAATTTGTGTCAAAAACAACAATTTTAGTTGTTTTTAGCCCCACAGAACATACATAAGGCTAATGCACAGCCTTTAGAAGCATGTATGAGCAAAAGCCCCAATTTGTAGCATCAAATTGCACAAAAATGAGCCACAAATGGTCATACTTAGCCAAAACTTGTCAAATGTGCGTAGATTGCATCAATTTGCACTTTCCCCAACGTAGACGCATCAAAAATACACTTGCAAAAACCTGTGTAAAGCTGAAATTTGTTGAAAACGCTTGTTTTGGGACGTGTTTTTCGCCAATTTCTTTGTTTTCGAGTAGCGGGGACCTAGCAAAGATGTTCCCACACCTTAATACATGATTTGCAAAACCTGTATTTTGCTGTCATAACGTGTAATTTGTTGATTTTGACCTAATTTCAGCCCGTTTTAAGTCAATTTGACTTGCCGGGAGCCCTCTAGTGTTCGGGGACGAGTCTTTTGGCGATGAAATTGCAAAATCTCGCGTGAAAGTTTACCTCCTTGGTTGAAAATCAGCGTTTGCAGGTTTGGGAGCAAACCCTAATTTGGCTCTGATACCAGTTGATGAGCGCGCAGCAGTGTGTGCAAGTGATAGAGCATGCAGAGATATGCAGGGCTTGTGCCTTGGAGAAGGGCGACTGCATGCAGAAGGGGAAGCGCTAGAGAACGAAGAGGGGGAGAGAGGGAGCGCTACATGATTCTTGAGGGGAATGACTTAGTGAGTAAATTAACTCACATTCCCTTTAATAAAAGTATAGGACCAATTTAAAGTTAGTGGCCAAGTTCAATGTGAACTTGGCCAAAGGTTAATAACCTTTAAAACTATACACAAAAGGGGCCCATTTGGGCCTTTAACCCAACACCAAGAACCACAAGAACCCAAGTTCCTCGTGAACTTAAGACCCTAAGACTTCAGTGTATGGTCATCACCCGAAGCGGAATGGATACTTCGCATGAAGGTGATGAGCATGGAAGTGGCGAAGAAGAATTTTCTCCACTAGGAGGTTTTTCTGACCCTCCCCCTTCCCCATCTACGCCAAGGATTGCACTAACTCCTATGGAGGCTTTCGACAAGATGATGATGGACAGAAAGTTAGAACGCGAACAAAGAAGAGCAGAAAGAAAAGAAGAAATGGATCGCAAGCACAAAGAAAGAAGAGCCGAAATAGAGCGTGAGCACAACGAAAGGAAAGCCGCATTGGTCCTACTATTTTCTAATGTGCAGGCGCATAGTAAAGAGATTCAAGAGAAGGAGACTCTCTCAGTCTTGTCTTCTCCAAAGCACAACTCAGATGATTTGCTTGATAATGATAAGCGAGATGATAAGCATGATGATTTGCATGATCAAGATGTGAATACTCACAAGCATGATGATTTGCACGAAAAAGATGTGATTGTTCATAAGGATGATGGTTTAGTTGATGCTTTTTCTAGCGAAGCTAACCTCGTTGCAGATACAATCGATCACGAAGAACCGATCTTGGCTCTCGAGTCAAGGTCCAAAGAACCCCCACAGGAAGTACTATGTGTTCGAATGATTAGTTAGCAGGCATTGTTCGAGTGTTTCATTCGTGATGCTTTAGTGTATTTTAGTCACCATCTTTATGTGATCCCTTTTCATAGGCATGACATATTGTACGCTGAGCACGATTCACTCATGAATGAGCACGAATGTATGCGGATTACTTATGAAAAGGTGAAATGTTTGCACCCAAGGAATTCACATTCCATGTCTCTTCCTTGGCATGACACAATATCCGAAAGAGCACAAGAAGGATTGAGCATCAAGCATCGACAGTTTTATTATCATTTGCCATAGTTGATTGATTTAGATCAAAAAGTTAAGATTCGAATCCATTGTTTGCGTGTGTTTGATGAACGGTTTGGCACTCCGTCTCTATGTTCATATACATTGCATGCACAGTCTTTAAAGAAGACTAGAATTTTTCCAATCACTTTACATTGAATGGGTATGTTCATGTTTTTGTGTTGGAAGTGGTTTCATGAATTTTCATCATCGGAGATTCTTGAAGAAGGTAGACGCATGACTATCGACGAAGTTGAAGCATTGAAGGAGCCACAGATGACTTTGTGTCGCTTTCAGCGCGGCCCAGAGAAGCAAGCGTTGCAGATCTTTATGAAGTTCAAGTATCGCATGACCCACGCATCAGAATGGGCCCGTGAAGAGTCCTTTTCAGGATTCCAGACGCTGTTGGCAATCTCCCTCGACGGCATACAGTTCGGTTCCAGTACCTCACTTTGAAAAGGAGGGGATGTCACGTGCACATCTAACCCTATGTGTGGACAAGCTACTTCATGACATGGATTGGGTTCAGTTCAGTTAGCCTAGCTTAGGAATCACTTTTGTGAGTCTGTTCGCAGACCGTGCTTGTCTAGGCACTTAGAGTAGATGCATATCCTTTGGTTGCACACATCATGACCATCAGATTTCCATCAGAATCCATCAGGAGCATTTTCCCTATTTTAGCCAATTTTCACTCATTATTTTTAAGTGACTTTTGTTGGGGACTAGGTAGGGCAATTTAGCAAACCAAGTACATAAGAAACCCTAGTGCTAGCACTTTCTGGCAGAAGAGGCAGCAGGGACCTGACATCCAACAGTGCACCTTCTCAAGCAAGGCCCCCCCAGCAAGAGGACTCAGCATTTTCAGCCATCAACAAGAAGAGCCAACGTTTTTTCTTCCATTGCAGATGAGCCCTAGTGTTTTGCATTTGCAGGCAAACCTGGTGACTGCAGGACTCACCAGATCAATAGCGTTTTTGCAGCAGGACACACATCAAGGCAATTTAGCAAGCCAAGTACATAAGAAACCCTAGCGCTAGCACTTTCTGGCAGAAGAGGCAGTAGGGACCTGACATCCAACAGTGCACCTTCTTAAGCAAGACCCCCCGGGCAAGAAGACTCAACGTTTTCAGCCATCAACAAGAAGAGTCAGCGTTTTTCCTTCCATTGCAGATTAGTCCTAGCGTTTTGCATTTGCAGGCAAACCTAGCGACAACAGGACTCACCAGATTAGTAGCGTTTTTGTAGCAGGACACACATCAGCCCTAGCGTTTTTGAGTTTGTAGAGCACCCTAGCGCTTTTGCAGATTCGTCGTGACAGGACCACAGAAGCATCAGTGTTTTCAGTTTTCAGCATAAACACAGCGCAGAATAGTCCCGAACCTCGCAGATCTCACCTTCCCGCAGCAGATCCTCGCCACACGGTCAAATCAGCCACAGTATGCAGTTTCAGCCCGGAAAACGCAGATTTCAGCATCTGCATTTTCAGCGCGTCGTCGCATCGTCGCCATCGACATCGTCATCGACATAGAGTCTCAGAATTCAGCGGATACAAGATTTGCAGATTTCAGCCATTAGCGTTTTCAGATTTCAGCCCGTCTCGTCGTCGTCCTCATCGTCGTCTACATCGTCGGCAAGTCCATTGCATTGTAGAGATTTGTGCAATCAATAGTAGACCACTCTCGCCATAGAGGGTGGGGTCTTCGGAGGAGGGTTTGAACTATCTGGTGTCGTATTATTCTCTCTATCTCTCAGTCTCAGCACCTTCATTCACGGTGTTTGCCACTTTGTTTGTGATCATTTCCACTCTCTCACTAAAGGAACGGAAGGCTCTCCCTTCCATAAGTAAAAGGAACCTTGAGCACAGTTCGGAGCACTCATCTTGAGCAAAGTTCAACATTCACTTCTGCTGCACCTTATAGAGGGCTTGCCAGGCGAGTTGCCACCATCTCGTGTTGAGGATCATACTATTGATCTGATACCTGGAAGCACACCACCGAACCGGCCACCTTACCGTGTTAGCCGAGCCCCGAATGAAGAGATTATGAACCAAGTGAAAGACCTGTTGGAAAAGGGTCTTATCCATCCGAATACTTCACCTACTGCTCTCCGGTGTTGGTTTTAAAGAAAGACAGATCTTGGAGAATGTGCATTGATTATAGAGCTCTCAATAAAATCACCATCAACAACAGATTTTCGATTTCGAGGATCGATGATATTCTTGACCGACTACAGGGATCCTCTTGTTTCAGCAGGATCGATTTGAAAAGGGATATCGTTAGATTAGGATCGTGCCGAGAGATTTCTACTAGATAGCTTTTCGGACGAGTTTCAGTTTATATGAATTTTTGGTGATGCCTTTTGGCCTTACCAATGCTCAAGCGACTTTTAACCGAATGATGGATAGGATTTTCAGAGAGTACAGATCTTTTGTTTTAACTTTTCACTTTCTTTGATGACATTATAGTCTTCTCCATGATGTCTCCTTTAGATTGAAGCTGCCCGATAGTTGGAAGATTCACAATGCTTTTCATGTGAGTTTCTTGAAACCTTTTAAAGGCGATGTGTATTCTGCTATATGACTTTATGAACTGGAATTCCCGAAAATGATACTGTTTGATTTGTACTTGACTTGTTTGAGTGCAGGAACTGAAAGACGAAATGATTGCAGCATTTCGGTCTCGTAAATCTCTATAGACATGATTGCAATATGTATTAGTTAATCGAGCATCTGTGAGGTCCCGATTGCATCTAGATGCGATTACTAAATACGTTGCTGATTAATCATGGTCTGAGATTTGGAATGAATTTGAATGTGATTTGTCATGTGATGTCAAGTGATGTCCTATGATGTCCGGTGATGTGATTGTCGATTGGTACAAGTGCTAGATGTGTTGTGTCTAGTGCGTCGGTACTAACAGTCAGTGTCTACTAAGACAGTTTATGGCCTCTGTCTGTTTTTGCATCTGTGAGGTCCCGATTGCAATATGTATTAGTTAATCGAGCATCTGTGAGGTCCCGATTGGATCTAGATGCGATTACTAAATACGTTGCCGATTAATCATGGTCTGAGATTTGGAATGAATTTGAATGTGATTTGTCATGTGATGTCAAGTGATGTCCTGTGATGTGATTGTCGATTGGTACAAGTGCTAGATGTGTTGTGTCTAGTGCGTCGGTACTAAATACGTTGCCGATTAATCATGGTCTGAGATTTGGAATGAATTTGAATGTGATTTGTCATGTGATGTCAAGTGATGTCCTGTGATGTGATTGCCGATTGGTACAAGTGCTAGATGTGTTGTGTCTAGTGCGTCGGTACTAACAGTCAGTGTCTACTAAGACAGTTTATGGCCTCTGTCTGTCTTTGCAGGCGTAATCGAGGGCGATTACAATTCTTTCAAGAGGGGGGTATGTCACAAACTGGTGACGTGGCAGCTCGGACACACCCTGTTGATGTGGCACAGGTCCGAAAAATGCGCCGACATGTTGACGTGACAAACTGTACGGATGCTCGCAGATTCTGCTGGCTGTTGATGTGGCATTTGTCACAAAGTGATGATGTGGCTGCCCGCCATACACACACACCCTCTGGTGAAAAACTCTAACCCTAACTGAGAAACCCTAACCCTAAATTGCTGACGTGGCGGGCTAACACGTGGCAGCTGTATGGATCCTCGTGTTTTGCGGCGCATATTGCAGAAGGCTGCAGCTGCGGCATTTCTGCTTTTGGGCCAACTTTTCAGACTTGCTTTAATCTACGCAAGTTGATAAGAGAGAACCCCTTTTGCAACCCCTTTTGCTTTATTTTAGGCAAGGGTTGAGAGAGAGGGGAAAAAGCCCTTTTGCTTTATTTTTCAAAGCTTTAAAAATTTCAGTTTTTGAAGCTTTTGTGGGCTCTGCTTTTAGCATCCCTTGTAACCTTTAAATATGCGGGTTGGCCTCTCACAATTTGGAGCATTTGGACGCAAAGTCTGAGTGTGAGCGCGTGCCCGCACTCTTGTACTTTAAACTCAGATTAATACAAAAAGAAATACCGAAAGTGGCGCCAGTGTCGAATAAATTGTGAACTGTGAACTGTTTTGAAGTGGTTATTTGGTGCTATTGCGGTAGATTCTCGACTTGGAGTGTCCAAGTCTGTTACAGTGGTATCAGAGTACGACCGATTTCTCTACTACGGGAAATCCGATCCCAATTTTTTTTTCCCGCGCACCTATGGCTTCACGCAAGGATCAATGGACTCCCTTTGCATCCGGAGATGCGGGAAGGGATCACAACGAAGATTCACGCGAGGAGTATGGCCCGCGTCGGCCTACACAAGCTGAGCGTCAAGAGATGTAGCGCCGACAATTGATCGGCGATGCAACAAAGATGATGCTTAATTTTGCCAAGGACCTGAAAATGGCAAAATATATGAGCAAGACCTCTTTGCAAGAGGTGCATACGCAGTGGTAGAAAACCACAAAACCACCCCCAAAACCCGCTCTCAAGAAACCTCCTACTCCCAAGAAGTATACAGAGAAGGAATTAGAAGAGGTGGTTGATGCATGAATTGCTCAGCTTTTTGATGCGCAGAACAAAGCTGAAAAGCACGGCAAAAAGCAGAAGAAAGGCACTGACTTCGCTGGTTATTTGGGTCGTCAGTCTCCCTTTGAAAAAGCAAGAAAGAAGAAGCATGTTCGATTTGAAGGAGTACCCAACTCTTCTTCTTCTTCTTCTTCTTCTGACAGTTCTTCTAGCTCATCTGACTTGAGCGAAGAAGACCGAAAAGGCAAAAAGCAAAGCAAGAAGCAACACTTCGGAAAGGGCAAGAAAAAGGCAAAGAAGTCTAAACCTCTCTCCGTGAGTGACAGTTCTACAGAGGACTCGTCTACAGATAGTTCAGACTCTGGTGAGAGCAACTTTTATGCAAAGAAGAAGAATTTTTACAAAGCCAACCAGTATGACTTTCTCGAAGACAAAAGCAAGAAAGTCCGAGAGTTTAAGGAAGGTGGACAGTCAATTAAATTTGACACGTTTTCTGGTTATAGAGATGCTTCGAAGGCTTTGTCTTTTGTACAGCAGTTTGACATCGCTTTCGCGGGAGGACGTTACTCAGAGCACTCTAAGATTCGGAGAGCTGCCTCTTACTTTAAGGGGAATGCTCGAACTTGGTGGTCCACGCTTCTATTAAGCAAGATTGCGCCAGTTAAATGGCTGAAATTCAAGAGGCTTTTTATTTCTTCTTGGCTGACTCGAGAGTATGAACGCGATATACGAACTGTTTGGAACCATCTGCGGATGACCAAGAAAGATACAGTGGACGCTTATTGCAAGAGATTCTGGAGCTCTTTTTTACTTGCCTCTTCGTTTAAGAAGATCTCGTTCAACGAATAGATTGAACGGTTTACCTTGGGTCTACCTAGAGAGATCCGAGATCACTGCTTGGAACAGAAGTCAGCTTCTATTCAGGAGTTGATGAGTCATGCGAAACGGGGTTTTGCCACCTACTCTGGTAGTCTGACTTACCCCACCGATGAGATCATGACACAAAGAGCTGAACAGACTTCGACAAATGAAAGAGAAAGAGAGAGAGCAACTCAGAAAAGAAAGATGCACGACCCAAGCTTACTCCTCAGGAGCGGGCTCGCTTCATCAGGGAGGGGAAGTGCTTTGAATGCGAGGAAACTGGACACATCTCCGCGAAGTGCCCTAAAAAGGCGCAGAAAGAACAGAATGACAAGGACGACGAAAGGCCTGAGAGTTCGAGAGCTGCTGAGGAACGTGGAAGAAAAGGCAAGATGAAAATAGGACTGGTTCCAGATTGCATGGGTGCCGATCCCAGCACAATGGACGAGAGTACAGAACTTTGCCGAGCTTGGGGCAAAGTGAAAGACCAAGAAGCCCTGATCTCCTTTGATGGAGGAGCCAAGGCAAACTTCATTTCACCGGAATTGGTGGCGCGGCTCGAGATCACTCCCGATCGGATGGGACCACTTGCAGAGGCAGTTCTAGTGGCACCCGTCAGGGACGTAGCCATTACACCTGTCATCGGCAAACTTCGGTTGCATTGTCAGGGGTATTTGGGGCACGAGGACTTTTACATAATGCCTTTGGAAGGTTGTGATGTTCTCTTGGGAATCCCCTGGTACCACAAGAACAACGCCGTGGTCGACTATCGGGCGAGGAAAGCGACATTAACTACAGAGAAGGGCAGAACCATTGTACTCGATATAAAACTGAAGGGAGAGTCAGTCCCTATCGTATCGGCTTCGGCCATTTCAAAATTAATGAAATCCAGTCTGTTTGTTTACTCGATCTTTGTGAAAGAGTTAAGTGATGAAGATAGGACAAATATGTCTGAACTTGATAAAGAACGCCAAGATTTTCTCCACTCTCATGCCGATTGCTTCTCAGAGGGCTTGCAAGGCGAGTTACCACCTACTCATCCTGAAGATCATACCATTGCTCTGATACCTGGAAGCACACCACTGAACCGGCCACCTTACCGTGTGAGCCGAGCATAGAATAAAGAGATTATGAACCAAGTAAAAGACCTCTTGGAAAAGGGTATGTCCAGCCTAGTACCACATTGCTCTCCAGTGTTGTTGGTTTTGAAGAAAGACGGATCATGTGCATCGATTATAGAGCTCTCAACAAAATCACCATCAAGAACAGATTTCCGATTCCTAGGATCGATGATATACTCGATAGATTACAGGGATCCTCGTGCTTTACCAGGATTGATTTGAAGAGTGGATATCATCAGATCCGAACTGCGCTGGGAGACGTCTACAAGACAGTCTTTCGAACGACTTTTAGGTTATTTGAGTTTTTGGTGATGCCTTTTGGCTTAACCAATGCTCCTGCGACATTTAACCGGATGATGGACATCATTTTTCGAGAGTACAGGCTATTTGTTGGCACTTTCTTTGACGATATCCTTGTTTTCTCCAAGAATGAGGCAGAACATAGAGATCATCTGCTTCAGGTCTTTCAGGCATTACGAGATCACAAGTTAGTGATTAATGCAAAGAAAAGTGAATTTTTTATACGAGAGATACACTTTTTGGGACACATTGTCTCAGCAGTAAGAGTGCAGATGGATCCGGCCAAGATAGAGACTATTCGTGATTGGCCCGATTTGAAGAATATCAATGAAGTTAGAAGCTTCTTGGGACTGTGTTCGTACTACAGGGGGTTCATTCGAAAGTTTGCAGAGGTTGCTTCCCCTTTGCATTTCTTGACATAGAAAGGAGTCCCTTTCTCGTGGGGACCCACAGAGGTAATTGCTTTTCAGACATTGAAAGAGAAATTGACTACGGGGCCAGTTTTGACTTTGCCGGACTTGCAGAATTCATTTGAAGTATATTGTGATGCTTGTGGTCGTAGTCTGGGTGCGTTCTTAATGCAAGAAGGCCATATCATTGCTTATGAGAGCAGATTGTTCTCAAGGCCGGAATTAACAGCACAGATTTATGAGAAAGAGCTTTTGGCGGTTATCCATGCTCTTACTCAGTGGCGGCACTACCTACTCGGAGTGGATTGTGTCTTTACAAACCATCAGAGTTTACGCTACTTCTTGTCACAGAAGCAGCTATCGAAAAAGCAAATGCGATGGGCAAACATCTTGTCACAGTTTTAGTTCCAGATTGTCCATGTTCAGGGACAGAAGAATTTGGTGGTAGATGCTTTGTCTCGGAAGCCGTTGGTTCTGGCTATTTCCGCGATACATCATAGGAGCTTCGAGGATATGGTCGACAAGTATGCCACAGATCCGGATTTTGCAGACGTTTTCACACAGATACGGGATGGGAAAACAGTAGTGGGATATTCCATTCGGTATAGCTACTTGATGAGGAAAACCATGTTGTGCGTTACACAACCGTTGAGGGAAAAGGTTATGACTGAATGCCACTGTATACCTTTTACGGGTCACCACGGCATTGCTACCACCATGAAAGGGGTAGAGAGATACTTCTTTTGGCCGAGACTCAAGAAGGATGTGGAAGAGTTTGTGTGTAGGTGCTTTGTATGCCAGAAGGTCAAGTTTGACAGGCATAAAGCACAGGGATTGTTACAGCCTTTGCCCATACCCACCCGTCCCTGGGAAAGTATTGCAATGGATTTCATTTTTGATCTCCCGAGAACACAGAGTGGTCACGATGGTATTTGGATTGTTATCGACAGATTTAGCAAGCAGGCTTATTTCATTCCAGTGAAGAAAACAGTCAAGCCGGATCACTTAGCGAGACTGTTTTGGAAGGCAATTTGGGAGAACATTGGCACCCGGTTGCAGTTCTCGTCTTCTTTCCACCCGCAGACTAACGAGCAATCTGAGATTGCCAATTCAGTGGTTTTAGATTTATTGAAGTCTTATATCTCGGATCAAAAGAGTCAATGGGAAAAGTATCTACCTTTGGTGGAATTTGCCTACAATAAACACGATACAGTCTTTGACGGGGAAGGCGCCATTTGAGATTGTTGAAGGTGCTGCGAAGGATCCACCCTTCCTAAGCACGAAAGATAAGATTTTTGAAGCGGATAAATATACGCGAGATTTGGATACGGCATTTGCCAAGGTTCGCGAGACTTTGCAGAAGTCTCAAGAACGACAGACAAAGGCAGCGGATCGCCATCGTCGCGTCTTGAAATTGAAGGAGGAAGATTGGGTGCTCTTACGTTTTGGGAAGGCACGCCTGAGAAAGAAGAAGGGAAAGGAGACGCTTTTTCCAAAGCTTAGTATGAGATACTACGGACCTTTCTAGATCTTTGAAAAGATCAATGATGTCTCCTTCCGACTGAAACTGCCCGACACTTGGAGGATTCACAATGCATTTCATGTGAGTCTCTTGAAACCTTTCAAAGGTGATGTGCTTGATGATGGGGAGCCCGATGAGCAACCCGAAGTGGAGGAAAACGAGGAGATCCTTGTTCATGAACAGATTTTGGCACATAAGGACACAAAGAATAAAGGTAAAGTACGAAGGTGGTTCTTGGTTAAATTCAAGAACTATCCTGCATTCTACGCGAAGTGGATGGAGGAGGAGGACCTAGCAGATACTCCTCAGATCGTGAACCTTTACCTTTGAGCTTTTAGTTTAGCGTAGTCTATTCCAAATGGAACCCAAAATTCAGCTTAGCCGCAGATCTGGTGCAGTGGGATGCACAAGAGGGGAGTTACTCCGCCTCCTTTGTCAACAGATGCCTTGATTTTTAGAATACTAGAGTCATTGATGTCTCTTTGAGCTTCAGGGATATTGAGAGCTGACAGTATTCTGCTGTATGACTTTATGAAATGGAATTCCTGAATATGAAACTGATTTGTTCTTGACTTGTTTTTAAATGCAGGAACTGATAGACGAAATGACTGCATCATTTTGGTCTAATTGATCTCGAATAGGCATGGTTGCAATAGGGGTTAGTCAATCAGACATCTATGAGGTCTCGACTGGATCTAGATGCGATTGCTAGCTACATTGCCGATAAATCATGGTCTAAGATCCGAATGAATGTTGAATGTCATGTGATGTCCTGTGATGTCGAGTGATGCCCTGTGATGTCGTGTGATGTGACTGTCTATTGGTACATGTGCTAGATGTGTGTTTCCTAGTGCGTAGGTACTAACAGTCAGTGTCTGCTAAGACAGTTTATGGCCTCTGTCTATTTTGCAGGCGTAATCGAGGGCGATTACAATACTTTCAAGAGGGGGGTATGTCACAAAGTGATGACGTGGCTGCCCGTTGTACACACACACACCCTTTGGTGGGAAACCCTAACCCTAACTGGGAAACCCTAACCCGAAATTGCTGACGTGGCGGGCTGACACGTGGCAGTTGTACGGATCCTCGCGTTTTGCGGCGCATATTGCGGAAGGCTGCAGTTGCGGCATTTCTGCTTTTCGGCTAGCTTTTCGGACTTGCTTTAATCTACGCAAGTTGATAAGAGAGAACCCCTTTTGCTTTATTTTAGGCAAGGGTTGAGAGAAGGGGAAAAAGCCCTTTTGCTTTATTTTTCAAAGCTTTTAAAATTTCAGCTTTTGAAGCTTTTGTGGGCTCTGCTTTTAGCATCCCTTGTAACCTTTAAATACGCGGGTTCCCAGTGTCGAATAAATTGTGAACCGTGAACTGTTCTGAAGTGGTTATTTGGTGCTATCGCGGTACCCCAAGTACTTAAGAGTAGCCAAGAATCCCAAATACCCCAAGAACCCCTAGTACCCTAAGTATCCAAATACTCAGTGCAAGGTCATCACTTGAAGCGGAATGGATATTTTGTGCGAAGGTGATGAGACTGAAGCTGGAGAAGAAGTCCCTACTCCAAGGAGATTGTTTCTGGCCCCTCCTCATCCCCATCTTCAACACGGATGCTATATAGGAGGCTCAACGGGCCGCAATCAAGAGGGAAAGGATGGAGTTGATGCTAGAGTTGAAGCTCAACGAGCTGCAGTCGAAAGGGAAATAATGGCTCTAGAGAGCGAATGCGAAGCTCAACTCATGGCTGCTAAAGAAAGGAGAGATCACAGCATGCAAGAGTTGGTCTTTCAAGTTCTCTTTAAAGGGCGATCCACCTAAAGAGGCCGACCAATCGTCACGTAGATCGAGTAGAGACGACAACTCCAACAATCCAGTCACAACGAAGTTGACTTTCAGTAAGTATGATGTTAAGATGGATGCATCTATGATTTATTCTTGGGTGCATCAATTTAACAATTACTTTGCGACCACCAAGAAAAGCAGTAATAGTAAGTTTTGATAGCTGCCATATATTTGTCGGGTGATGTCATTAGTTGGTATCGAGCCCGACAAGAGGACACTTGGCCGCACCTTGAGCATACCGTGGATGGCGAGCCACTATCTTACAGTTGGGTCGACTTCCAAGTCAAGCTTAAGGATCGTTTTGTCACAAAGTGATGACGTGGCATCCTGCAGGAATCTTAGAACTGTGCCGTAAGGCTAACTGTACGGACCGCAATGTAATAGGGAATGGGCGGAACACAACCCAAACGTTCCTAAACTGCGTTTCGGAGGAGTCCCATTCCCAAAACGGAGTCGGGAATGGAACGCCGTTCCGGAACGGGGTGTAACCGGACCGGTGTTCTGGAATGGGGGGAACATGAGGCGGAACGGGCACATTTGGGGGCAAAAAAGTAGACTTTGGGGGCAGATTTGGGGTTGTTTGGGGAACATATTTGGTGCACTTTGAGGGCAGGTTTGAAGGCAGATTTGGGGGTAGTTTTTGGGTTGTTTAGGAGTTTATTTGGGATTAAGCTGAATGAAGGTAGTTCAAGCCTTACTTAGTCTCCCGTTCCGGCCTCGTTCCCGTTCCGGCCCCCCCTCCTCCTCCCCGTTCCCGTCCCGTTTCGGACCCTCCAATTCACGTTCCCCGTTCCCGTTCCAGGTAACTATGACGGACCGTCCACGTGGCAGCTGTACGGACGTCAGAATATGTGCTGACTGAATGTTGATGTGGCAGCCCAGAATTCGCGGTGCAGAAAATGCTGACATGCTGACGTGGCATCATATGGATTTTCCTGACATTACGCTGGCTGATTATAGCAGCTTTTGGGATAGTTGCTTTTTTAGAGTAAAAGCTTTTGAGTTTAAGTGCTTTTGGGGCTTTGCTTTTGGGCATCCCTTGTATCTTAAAATAAGTGGGCAAGGTCTCACTTCTCAGAGCATCTAGACGCAGAGTCAGAGAGTGAGCACCTGCCCGCTCTCTTTGTATTTTGAACACAAATTAATATAAAAACAAATACCGAAAGGGGCGCCAATCTTTGGGGCCAATACCTCTTGGCATGAAACTACGCCGGGCCGTCTCGACCTTATTGTGAATTGTGAACTGGTTTGAAGTGAATCTTTACTGTGTCACGGTAGAATCTTGACTTGGGGTGTCCAAGTTTGTTACAGTCGTATTAGAGCACAGAAAGATTCTTCTTCTACGGAGGATCCAATCCTTTTTGCAGTGCACACAGCTTTTGGAAAAGAATCTTCGTGTCCCAACCGCGGACGTATTAGTCACTCCCACCCTTCATACATCGCACATTGCGCGCTCCTGTCTTCATCGCTCTGTCTTACAGGGCATAAAGCCATAAAGAATCCCAGATTACACATGGGTTCTCGTAAGAATCTGCTAGAGATGATGTCACAAACTATTGACGTGTCAAAGCCGTGAAGGATGGAGCCAACTTGCAGATGCTGGCCAAGGAGCTTAAACCCTAAGAAGAACAAGTAACAGAAGAAGAAGTCCTACCAACTTATGGGGACCCCGTCCGATGGGGCCCCAAGTGACATAAAGGATTAAAATAAAGCAGGACCCGCATACATGCGTAGCAGTTGATGACGTGGCACTTTCCGGATTTTCCGCTGACAGTGCTGACGTGGCAGATTTCCGCAAAACGCGCTGATAGTGCTACCATGGCAGTTGTACGAAATTCCGTGATTTATGCTGGCAGCATTTTGGCATTGCTTTTGGACCAGAAGCTTTCGAGTTTGAAGGCTTTTCATGTAAGCTGCTTTTCCTAGGCCAAGGGCCTTTAAATATGTGCTAATGTAACAGACTTGGACACTCCAAGTCAAGAATCAACTGCGACAGCACCAAATAACCACTTCAAAACAATTCACAGATCACAATAGATTTGCACTGGTCCGGCGGAGTTCCGTGCCTAGAGATATTGGCCCCAAAGACTGGCGCCCCTCTCGGTATTTCTTTTTGTATTAATCAATCATCAAAGTACAAGAGAGCGGTTAGGGTTTAACTCTCAGACTCTGCGTCCAGATGCTTTGAGAAGTGAGGCCCTCACCACTAATTTAAAGGTTACAAGGGATGCCCAAAAGCAGAGCCCCAAAAGCTTGAAAGCAAAAGCAGATTCTCTCTCTCTCAATGAGAGTCAGTAAAAAGCAAGTTCTCTTTTTCTCTTTCTTTCTCCCAAATCAAAGCGAAAAGCTGAGATTTGCGTCGCTCAAAATTTCCCTTTAAAAAAAAAAAAAAAAAAAGAAATATTCCGCCTCCGTGATTTCCGGAAATTAGGGTTTTTGCATCACAGGACATCATCAGACATCACATGACATTCAACATTCATTCGGATCTTAGACCATGATTTATCGGCAATGTAGCTAGCAATCACATCTAGGTCCAATCAGGACCTCATCGATGTCCGATTGACTAACCCCTATTGCAACCATGTCTATTCGAGATCAAGTAGACCAAAATGCTGCAGTCATTTCGTCTATTAGTTCCTGCAGTCACAAGAAGTCAAGAACAAATCAGTATCATTATCAGGAATTCCATTTCATAAAGTCATCCAGCAGAATACTGTCAGCTCTCAGTATCCCTGAAGCTCAAAGAGACATCAGTGACTTTAGTATCAAAATCGAGGCATCTGTTGACAAAGGAGCGGAGTAACTCCCCTCTTGTGCATCCCACTGCACCAGATCTTCGGCCAAGCTGAGTTTCTGGGTTCCGTTTGGAGTAGACTATGCTAAACCAAAACATCGAGGTAAAGTTTCACAATCCGAGGAGTATCTGCTAGGTCCTCCTCCTCCATCCACTTCGCATCAAATGCAGGAAAGTTCTTGAACTAAACCAAGAACCGCCTTCGGACTTTACCTTTCTTCGTATCGTTATGTGCCAAAATCTGTTCAGGAACAAGGATCTCCTCGTTTTCTTCCACTTCGGGTTGCTCATCAGGCTCCCCATCATCAGGCACATCACCCTTAACAGGGTTCAAGAGACTCACATGCAATGCATTATGAATCCTCCAAGTATCTGGCAGTTTCAATCGGAAGGAGACATCATTCATCTTTTCAGTAATCTGGAAAGGTCTGTAGTATCACATACTAAGCTTTGGAAAAAGCCTCTCCTTTCCCTTTTTCTTTCTTAGGCATGCCTTCTCAAAAGTAAGAGCACCCAATCATCCTCCTTCAGTTTCAAGTCGCGACGATGGCGATCCGCTGCCTTTTTCTGTCGTTCTTGAGACTCTTCAAAGTCTCGCGAACCTTGGCAAAAGCCATATCCAAATCTCGCGAATATTCATCCGCTTCCAATATCTAATCTTTCGTGCTCAGGAAGGATGGAACCTTCGCAGCACTTTCAACAATCTCACATGGCGTCTTCCCCGTCGAAGAGTGTATCGTGTTACTATAGGCAAATTCCACCAAAGATAGGTTCTTTTCCCATTGAGTCTTCTGATCCGAGATACAAGACTTCAATAAATCTAAAATCACTGAATTGGCAATCTCAAATTGCCCGTCAGTCTGCAAGTGGAACGATGACAAGAACTGCAACTGCGTTCCAATGTTCTCCCAAATTGCCTTCCAAAACAAACTCATAAATCTGGGGTCTCTGTCGGAGACAATCGTATCAGACGTGCCATGTAATTGGAAAATCATCGTGATCATTCTGTGTTCTCTGGAGATCAAAAAATGAAATCCATTTCAATATTTTCCCAGGGACGGGTGGGTATGGGTAAAGGCTGTAACAATCCCTGTGCCTTATGCCTGTCAAACTTGACGTTCTGGCATACCAAGCAACTGTGCACAAACTCTTCCACATCCTTCTTGAGTCTCCGCCAAAAGAAATATCTCTCTACCCCTTTCATGGTGGTAGCAATGCCGCGGTGACCCGTAAAAGGTGGACAGTGGCATTCAGTCATAACCTTTTCCCTCAACGGCTGTGTAACGCACAACATAGTCTTTTTCATCAAGTAGCCTTCCCAAAGGGAGTATCCCGCTACTGTCTCCCCATCCCGTATCCGTGTGAAAATATCTGCAAAATCTGTATGTGTGGCATATTGATCGACGATATCCTCAGAGCTCCTATGATGTATCGCGGAAATAGCCAGAACCAACGGTTTCCGAGACAAAGCATCTGCCACCACATTCTTCTGTCCCTGCACATGGACAATCTGGAAGTGGAACTATGACAAGATGTTCGTCCACCGCATCTGCTTTTCCGAAAGCTGCTTCTGTGACAAGAAGTAGCGCAAACTCTGATGGTTTGTAAAGACAGTAAAATCCGCTCCGAGTAGGTAATGCCGCCACTGAGTAAGAGCATGGATAACCGCCAAAAGCTCTTTCTTTTAAATCTGTGCTGTCATCTTCGGCCTAGAGAACAAACGGCTCTCGTAAGCTATGACATGGCCTTCTTGCATCAAGACCGCACCTAGACTACGACCACAAGCATCACAAAATACTTCAAATGACTTCTGCAAGTCCGGCAAAGTCAAATCTGGTCCTGTAGTCAATTTCTCTTTCAATGTCCGAAAGGCAATCACCTCTGTGGGTCCCCACGAAAAAGGTACTCCTTTCTGTGTCAAGGTTTGCAAAGGGGAAGCAACCTCTGCAAACTTTCGTATGAACCGCCTGTAGTACGAACACAATCCCAAGAAGCTTCTAACTTCATGGACATTCCTCAAATCGGGCCAATCACGGATAGTCTCTATCTTGGCCGGGTCCATTTGCACTCCTGCTGCTGACACTATGTGTCCCAAAAAATGTATCTTTGGTAGGAAAAATTCACTTTTCTTTGCATTAATCACTAACGTGTGATCTCGTAATGCCTGAAAGATTTGAAGCAGATGATCTTTGTGTTCTGCCTCATTCTCGGAGAAAACAATGATGTCGTCAAAGAAAGTTTCAACAAATAGCCTGTACTCTCGAAAAATCCTGTCCATCATCTGGTTAAATGTCGCAAGAGCATTGGTTAAGCCAAAAGGCATCACCAAAAACTTAAATAACCCAAAAGTCGTCCGAAAAGCTGTCTTGTAGACATCTCCTGGCGCTATCCTGATCTGATGATATCCACTCTTCAAGTCAATCCTGCTAAAGCACGAGGATCCCTGTAACCTGTCGAGTATATCATCGATCCTAGGAATCGGAAATCTGTTCTTGATGGTGATTTACTTGAGAGTGCTATAATCGATGCACATTCTCCAAGATTCGTTTTTCTTCAAAACCAACAACACTAGAGAGCAATACGGTGAAGTACTAGGTTGGACAAGACCCTTTTTCCAAGAGGTCTTTCACTGGGTTCATAATCTTTTCATTCTGTACTCGGCTCCACGGTAGGGTGGCTGATTCGGTGACGTGCTTCCAGGTATCAGATCAATGGTTTGATCTTCAGGCCCTCTGAAAAGCAATCGGCAAAAATCTTGGCGTTCTTTTGATCAGGTCAAAACATATTCAACCTTTATCCATCGTTAAGTTCTCTTCCAAAAGAATGAGTAAGAAACTGAAGTTCATCAAGTACAATCTCTAAGCCCTTCATTTATCATAGTCGCTTTCTCGGCCCGGTAGTCAACCACGGCGTAGTTCTTGTGGTACCAAGGGATCCTGAGTAGAACGTCACTCACGTGCCCTGAATACCCCTGTCATTGCAAACGAAGTTTGCCAATGCTCGGTGTAATGGCAACATCCCATCTGGGTGCCAGTCGAACTACCTCCGCCTATGGCGTCAATCTGTTGGGCGTAATTCCAAATCGAGCCGCCAATTCCAAGTGAAAAGAAGTTGGCCTTGGCTCCTTCAAAAGAGCTTCCTGATCCTTCACTTTGCCCCAAAAGCGGCGAAGTTTGTACTTTCATTCATTAGATTCGGTGCAGGTCCGACGCCATGTGGTACCAGTTCTGCTTTTCTATATGCCTTTTCTGCCACGCTCCTCAGCTACTCTCGAACTCTCAGGCCTGTCGTCATCTTTATCATTCTGTTCTTTTTGTGCCTTTTAGGGCACTTCGCGGAGATATGTCCATGTTCCCCGCATCCAAAGCACTTCCCCTCTCTGATGAAGTGAGCTCTCTCCTCAGGAGTAAGCTTGGGTCGTGCATCCTTTTTCTCTCGGTTGCTCTTTTTCTTTCTAATTTCATTCCCAGAAGTTTGTTCGGCTCGTTGTGTCATGGCCTTATCTGTGGGGTAGGTCAAACTGCTAGAGTGAATGGCAAAGCCCCGCTTCGCATGACTCATCAACTCCTAAATAGAAGCTGACTTCTATTCCAAGCAGTGATCTCGGATCTCTGTAGGTAGACCCAAGGTAAACCGCTCAATCTGTTCTCTGAACGAGATCTTCTTGAATGAAGAGGCGGGTAGAAAAGAGCTCCAAAATCTTTCACAATAAGAATTCACTGTATCGCTCTTGGTCATCTGAAGATGGTTCCAAGCAGCTCGTATATCTTGCTCAAACTCTTGAGTCAACCAAGAAGAAATAAAAAGCCTCTTGAATTTCAGCCATGTAACTGGCACAGTCTTGCTTAATAGAAGCGTGGACCACCAAGTATGAGCATTCCCCTTAAAGTAAGAGGCAGCTCTCCGAATCTTGGAGTGCTCTGAATAGCGTCCTCCCGCGAAAGCGATGTCAAACTGCTGAAAAAAGAGACAGCCTTCGAAGCATCCGAGTATTCTGAAAAAGTATCAAACTTGATCGAGTGGCCACCTTCCTTAAACTCTCGGACTTTCTTGCTTTCATCTTCGAGAAAGTCATACTGGTTGGCTTTGTAAAAATCTTCTTGTTCGCATAAAACTTTCCGTCATCGGAATCTGAGCTGTTTGTAGACGAGTCCTCAGTAGAACTGTCAGTCTGTGGGCGAGATGTAGCCTTCTTTGTCTTTTTCTTGCCTTTCCGAAGCTTTGTTTCTTGCTTCGCTTTTTTACCTTTTCTGTCTTCTTCGCTCGAATCTAAAGAGCTAGAAGAACTGTAAGAAGAAGAAGAAGAAGAAGAAGAAGAACTGGGTACTCCTTCAAATCGAACACGCTTCTTCTGTTTCTTTGCCTTGTCAAAAGTCGACTGACGACCCAAATAACCCTGGAAAGTCAGTGCTTTTCTTCTGCTTTTTGCCGTACTTTTTGGCTTTCTTTTGCGCGTCAAAAAGCTGAGCAATCCGTGCATCAACCACGTTCTCCAGTTCCTTCTCCGTATATTTTCTTGGAGGCAGAAGGTTTCTTGAGAGCGGGTTTCGGGAGTGGTGTTGTGGTTCTTTGCCACTCCATCTGTACCTCTTCTAAAGAGGTCTGGGTCACATATTTTTCGATCTTCGGGTCCTTGGCAAAATTGAGCATCATCTTTGTTGCATCGCCAATCAATCGACGACGCTCCATCTCTCTTTGCTCCGCCTGAGTAGGCCGAGGCGGGCCATACTCTTTGTCTGAATCTTCGTTGTGATCCCAGCCCGCATCTCCAGATGCAGACGGAGTCGATTGATCATTGCCTGAAGCCATAGGTGCCGCGGAAAAAAAATTCGGGGATCGGATTTCCCGTAGAAGAGAAATCGGCCGTGCTCTGATACCACTGTAACAGACTTGGACACTCCAAGTCAAGAATCAACCGCGACAGCACCAAATAACCACTTCAAAACAATTCTCAGATCACAATAGATTTGCACTGGCCCGGCGGAGTTTCGTGCCTAGAGATATTGGCCCCAAAGACTGGCGCCCCTTTCGGTATTTCTTTTTGTATTAATCAATCATCAAAGTACAAGAGAGCGGTTAGGGTTTCACTCTCAGACTCTGCGTCGAGATGCTCTGAGAAGTGAGGCCCTCACCACTAATTTAAAGGTTACAAGGGATGCCCAAAAGCAGAGCCCCAAAAGCTTGAAAGCAAAAGCAGATTCTCTCTCTCTCTCTCAATGAGAGTCAGTAAAAAGCAAGTTCTCTTTTTCTCTTTCTTTCTCCCAAATCAAATCGAAAAGCTGAGATTTGCGTCCGCCTCCGCGATTTCCGGAAATTAGGGTTTTTGGCAGAAATTAGGGTTTCTGCTGTCCGTCATGTTATCACTTTGTGACAGCTAAGCTTCCTGGAGAAGGTGCAGAGTCTAGAGTACCGGCTTGTACTGTGTTGATGCAATATAAAGAAATACCGAAAGGGGCGCGAAGGTTTGGGGCCAATACTCTCTGGGGTGGAATTCCGCAACTCCGTGTCACGTGTCGTCTCTCTCTCTCTCTCTCTCTCTCAGTTTAGTTGTTATTGTAGTGCTAAATGTCTGTTTAGTTTGTTCTTTTCTATTGGCACGTGGTGCCTGTCTTATGACAGTGGTATTAGAGCATCATGCATGTGCTTTTCTAAAAGCATACCGGTCCTACCAAAGAGTAGAGAGAGCAAACCGGCGCTTCCAAATGTCTACTAAAATTTCATTTGAAGTATCTTTGGGTCCCGACCTCGGACTTATTAGCCTCTACCGGTCCTACCAAAGAGCAAACAGAGCAAACTGGTGCTTCCAAAGGTCTACTGGAATTTTATTTGAAGTATCTTCGGTCTCGACCCCAGATTTATTAGCCACTCTCACCCTTACTTCATCGCGCATCGGGCGTGCTCCCGTCTTCATCGTTCTGTCTTATGGGGCATAAGCCATAAAGAACCCAAGACATGCGTTCATGGATCCAGCGAAATATTTGCAGTTTCTGCTCGACGAGCTTCACGACATACACCGCGGCATCCTCAACAGAATCTTCCGATGCTGCAAAGTTTTCAACAATTTTTGAACTACATGTTACCTCCTCTGATGCCCTAGGTGGTACCTCCTCCTCCGACACCAGAAAGTACGAGAGCTTCCAACCGGCAACCTTCATAGCCGTCTGTTCCGATCGGGGGAGTCTTCCAGAATATGGTGCAGCCATTTGACCCTGATCCAATGCAACCTCCTTTGCCACTGCCACCGCCATTGCCCCCATCTCCACCACCGCCACCTCCACCAGGCTACAATGGTTGGAGCCCATATGGATACCCTTATTATCCATACCCGGGATATGCGCCTAATAAACCCAAAGATTTCAAGGATGACGGCACGACAGTCAAATTTTTCACTTTTTCCGGGGTGAAAGATCGGAAGAAAGCATTGCAGTTGCTACAGCAATTCGACAACATCTATGCTTTGGCGAACTATACAGGAGAATCCAAGATTTCTCGAGCAGCGGGATTTCTTAAAGATAATGCTATGCAAATGGTGGAGTTCAATCGCGACACAACCGCATGCTCCACGGACCTGGCAAGCTTTCAAGACAGTTTTTGCACGCAGTTACATGACTTCTATGTTTGAAGTCCGGATTTTGGCAGAGGGGCAACTTGAAAATGCTTGCCATTGAAACCATGGGTGACTATAACCAGAGGTTTCTCGACGTGTAACTTCCGGTGTCCTTCAAGTTCATTTCCTTGGTGGACCAGTGCGAGCGCTACACCATTGGACTATCATCACCATTGCAGGAATATTGTCTCTCCAAGCAAGTCTCTACCATGCAAGAGCTTATGGACCATGCCGCGGTCGGCTACAAATTGATGAAGGGAAAGCTAGAGTTTATCACAGAAGAACCTCCGGCTACTAACCACAACTCTCGCCAACAAAGAACAACTTCTCGAGAGTCTCGTAAGTCAACCACAAAGGCCTCGTTTGACACCACTACAACGAGACACCTTACTACAAGAAGGCCGATGTTTTGGATGCTTTCAAACAGGACATAACTATTTTGGTTGTCCCCAACACACTGACAGACCCAGGGAGCCGACTCCCGTGTCGACGGTCGAGAGAAACCCAGGACCATCTCCAGCCAAACGATCTAAACCGGGCATTGGATTAGTACCTGACATCTATGGCATACACCTTGAAAGTACAAATGAATTGTGTTGAGCATATGGCAAAGTCAACGGTTTGAAAGCCCTAATTTTCTTTGACCCAGGTTGTAGGAGCTATTGAGAACTTCATCCATCCAGAATTCTTGAAGCAGATGGACTTTGATTATGATGCAGAGGGTGGAGAAATTGAAGCAGAGCTAGCCATAGGGCAAACTGAGAAAGTGGTACCACTCATTGGTGCTCTTCCAGGGACTATCCAAGATTAAGCCGATTTTCACAGTATGAAGTTGCGCAATTGTGACGTTCTATTAGGCATGCCTTTGCATGACAAGAATGATGCGACTCTCCAGGTTCGGAACCGAACCATCACTGTGATGTAGAAGGGCAAGCCAATCGTCCTCAAAGTTCGGTTGTCCGAACAAAACCCTGAATGAACTCGCTACTTGTTTTATAGTTAGATACTTTTGAACTTTGTTTGAGAAAGTATTGTTTGAAACTTTGTTTGAAATGGATGATATCTGTTTTGAACCTGTTTTGGTGCCGATTTTAAAATGTTTGACTCTGGTTTTAATAGCGTTTTCAATAATTGGTGATTTTACTCCCCGGTGGAGGGTGAGAAATGATGTTTGAGAATGCTTGTTCATACTCATGGCCCGGACCCTTGTGGTTATTTGCGGGGGAGTATTGGATGATTGAAAAGTGCTGTTTTTACTCATGGCCTGGACCCTTGTGGTTATTTACGGGGGAAGTATTGTTGTTGTTACTCATGGCCCGGACCTGCATGGTTATTTACGGGGGGAGTATTAAGAAGTCTGAGCAGTGGTTACTCTCAGCACCTCCAAACGACAAAGGCTGCGGTCTGGGGGGTAAAAGGCCTCTATATCTCATGGCCCGAATCTTTGTAGGTTATTTGCGGGAGGAGTGATAAGGGAGTGGTTGAACAGCTCACCTGGACTTGGATGGTTATTTGTGGGGGGAGTGTTCATCGGCGGTTTATGTTTCTATGTCTTGTAACATGCATATGTGAGCATTTGTGTTGCATTGTGATGTGCCAACCGCTGAATATTCCTAATTGGATGAGATTGCCTAGATATGTAATTTTAGTGCATAATGCAACACCCGTGGAATATCAGTGCGGTCTGGGTGTGATGGCTAATTTTACTACGCCGGAATATCAAGAGTTCCGATCTGGACGAAAGGAGAAGCCAACTTAACAAAAAGAGCAAACTGATTGTCCCAAGGAATGTTCCTCGGAATGACCTCAGAATTTTTTTGAGCTAACTTGAGTTGTTTTGCAGATATGCTGTAATCGTAGACGATTACTCGCTTTCAAGAAGGGGAGATGTCACAAACTACTAACGTGTCAAAGCCCTGAAGAATGGAGCCAACTTGCAGATGTCGGCCAAGGGGCCTAAACCCTAAGAAGAACAAGTAATAGAAGAAGAAGTCCTACCAACTTATGGGGACCCCGTCCGATGGGGCCCCAAGTGACATAACAGATTAAAATAAAACAGATACCGCACACATGTGTAGCAACTGGTGACGTGGCAGTTTTCGGATTTTTTGCTGACAGTGCTGACGTGGCAGTTGTACGGAATTCCGTGATTTACGCTGGCAGCTTTTTGACATTGCTTTTGGACCAGAAGCTTTTGAGTTTGAAGGCTTTTCATGTAAACTGCTTTTGATAGGCCAATGGCCTTTAAATATGTGCTAAGGGCTCATTCTCTGGCATGCTTCTTGGAGAAGGTGCAAAGTCTAGAGTACCGGCTTGTACTGTGTTGATGCAATATAAAGAAATACTGAAAGGGACGCCAAGGTTTGGGGCCAATACTCTGGGGTGGAATTCCGCCACTCCGTGTCGCGTGTCGTCTCTCTCTTTCAGTTCAGTCGTTATTGAAGTGCTAAAAGTCTGTTGAGTCTGTTCTTTTCTATTGGCACGCGGTGCCTGTCTTGTGACAGATGACATCTCTCAGTGGGAAGGCAAAGAAAAATTTAAAAATCCGGCGCGGGAACTGACGAAAAGAATGAAGAGTTGGGCAGTCAGGAAGGAGTACAAACGTCAACTGCAGATTGGCATATGTGTGATTAAGTACTCCAGGGACCCGAGATTGACGAAACACCTGAAGGATTACCTGATTGATAAAATTTACTTGAGATGGCGTGTGGCCATCGCTTCTCCTCTCGGGTAGGGAGGAAACCCGAAAAGACAGACAAGTGCAGAAAAGCGGACCAATATGACTTCTATAGGTAACCAATATGACTTCTATAGAGCCAACCAATATGACTTCCTCAAAGACAAAAGCAAGAGAACAAAAGAATTTAAAGAAGGTGGATAGGTGATTTGAATCCTTTTCTGGGTTCCGAGATGCTCGAACATGGTGGTGCACTCTTCTTCTGAGAAAGGAAGCTCCAGTTAAATGGTTGAAATTCAAAATTTTCTTCTTGGTTGACTTGGGAGTACGAACGAGATATACAAACCGCTTGGAATCATCTTCGGATGCTCAAGGGAGATTCTTTGGACGCTTATTGCGAGAGATTTTGGAACTCTCTTCTACCAACCTCTTCATTTATGAAGGTCTCTTTTAGGGAACAGATTGAGTGGTTTTGCTGCGGACTCTCTACAAAGATCCGAGACCACTGCTTGGAACAAAAGTCGAATTCTATTCAAGAATTGATGGGTCTTGTGAAACGAGGTTTTGCGACACATTCGGGAAATTTGACTTACCCACTGATGAGATCTTGACTTAGAGAACTCAAGAGACCTCTCATAATGAAAGTAGAAAGAGAAAGAGTTCCCAGGACATAGAAAAGAAAGATACATGTCCCCGACTGACTCTTAGAGAGAGGGCTATCTATCTCAAAGAGGGGAAGTGTTTTGGTTGTGGGGAATTTGGACACATCTCCGCAAAGTGCCCCAAAAATGCACAGCAAGAACAGACTGAAGACAAGCCAGGGAGTTCTAAAGTAGCAGAGAAACGTGGCAAAAAAGGCAGATGAAAGCAGAACTGGTACCACATTGCGTGGGGCCCGAACCGAATCAGACGAACGAAAGTACAAAAATTTGCCGCACTCAGGGCAAAGTAAAAGATCAGGAAGCCCTCATTTTCTTTGATGGAGGAGCCAAGGCCAACTTCTTTTCACTTGAATTGGTGGCTCGACTTGGAATTATGCCCGACAAGCTGAAACCACAGGCACAGGCAGTTCTAGCGGTACCTGGATGGGATGTTGCCATTAAACCGATCATTGGCAAACTACGTTTGCAATGTCAGGGGTATTTAGGGCACGAGGACTTCTACGTAATGCCCTTATAAAGGTTGTGACATCCTTCTTGAAATCCCTTGGTACCACAAGAACAACCTGTGGTTGACTATCGTGCTGAGAAAGCGACTTTGACAAATGAAGGGCAAAGAGATTGTACTTGATGAAATTTAGTTTCTTTACTTGATTTTCTGGAGAGAACTGAATGATGATTGAAGGTCGAATATGTTTTGACCTTGATAACGAACGCCAAGATTTTCTCCACACTCATGCCGATTGCTTTTCTGAGGGCTTGCCAGGCGAGTTGCCACCATCTCGTCCTGAGGATCATACTATTGATCTGATAACTGGAAGCACACCACGGAATTGGCCACCTTACCGTGTGAGCCGAGCCCAGAATGAAGAGATTATGAACCAAGTGAAAGACCTCTTGGAAAAGGGTCTTATCCAGTCGAGTACTTCACCCTACTGCTCTCCAATGTTATTGGTTTTAAAGAAAGACGGATCTTGGAGAATGTGCATTGATTATAGAGCTCTCAATAAAATCACCATCAAGAACAGATTACCGATTCCGAGGATCGATGATATTCTTGACAGATTACAGGGATCCTCTTGTTTTAGCAGGATCGATTTGAAAAGTGGAGATCATCAGATCCGAATCGCATCAGGAGATGTCTACAAGACAGCTTTTCGGACGAGCTTCGGTTTATATGAATTTTTGGTGATGCCTTTTGGCCTTACCAATGCTCCAACGACTTTTAACCGAATGATGGATAGGATTTTCAGAGAGTACAAATCTTTTGTTGGCACTTTCTTTGATGACATTATAGTCTTCTCCAAGGATCGGGCAGAACATAGACATCATCTACTACGGTTCTTTAAGGCATTGTGAGATCACAATTGGTGATCAATGCTAAGAAGAGTCTTACCGGAGATGCACTTTTTGGGACACATTGTCTCAGCAGCAGGAGTACAGATGGACCCGGCCAAGATTGAGACTATACGTGATTGGCCCGATTTGAAGAATGTCTATGAAGTTGGAAGCTTCTTGGGCTTATGTTCTTACTATTGGCGATTCATTAGAAAGTTTGCAGAGGTTGCTTCCCCATTGTACATTTTGACACAGAAAGGAATCCCTTTCTCGTGGAGACCCACAGAGGTGACTGCCTTTCAGACTTTGAAAGAGAAATTGACTACAGGACCAGTTTTGACTTTGCTGGATTTGCAAAACTCATTTGAAGTATATTGTGATACTTGTGGTCGTAGTCTGGGTGCGGTCTTAATGCAAGAAGGCCATGTGATTGCCTATGAGAGCCGATTGTTTTCAAGGACGGTATTGACAACACAGATTTATGAGAGAGAGCTTTTGGCGGTTATCCATGCTCTTACTCAGTGGCGACATTACCTACTCGGAGTCGATTTTACGGTCTTCACTGATCATCAGAGTTTACGCTACTTCTTGTCACAGAAGCAGCTATCAGAAAAGCAGATGCGGTGGGCTAACATCTTGTCACAGTTTCACTTCCAGATTGTCCATGTGCAGGGAAGAAGAACTTGGTGGCAGATACTTTGTCCCGGAAGCCGTTATTCTTGGCTATTTCCTCGATTCATCATAAAAGCTTCGAGGACATGGTCGATAAGTATGCCACAGATCTAGATTTTTTAGATGTATTCAGTCGAATACAGAATGGGGAGGTAGTAGTGGGATATTCCATTCGGGATGGCTACTTGATGAAGAAAACGATGTTGTGCGTTACATAGCCGCTGAGGGAACAGGTTCTAACCGAATGCCATTGTCCACCATTAATGGGTCACCGTGGCATTGACACCACCTTGAAGGGTGTGGAGTGATACTTCTTTTTGGCCGAGACTCAACAAGGACGTGGACGATTTTGTACGTAGTTTCTTGGTATGCCAAAAGGTCAAGTTTGATAGGAATAAAACACAGGGATTGTTACAGCCTTTACCCATTCCCACCCGCCCCTGGAAAATTATTGCTATGGATTTCATTTTTGATCTCTCGAAGACACAGAGTGGGCACGATGGTACTTGGACTATTATTGATAGATTTAGCAAGCAAGCTCATTTCATTCCAGTAAAGAAAACAGTTGAGCCGGATCATTTAGCGAGACTGTTCATTGCCCAGATATTCAGATTACATGGCATGCCTGAGACAATAGTCTCTGACAGAGATCCTTGATTCACGAGTTTGTTTTGGAAGGCTATTTGGGAGAACATTGGCACACGGTTGTAGTTTTCGTCCTCTTTCCACCCGCAGACAGATTGGCAATCTGAGATTGCAAATTCAGTGGTACTGGATTTATTGAAGTCTTACATTTCTGATTATAAGACGCCCTTGGTGGAATTTGCCTACAATAACACGATCCACTCTTCAATGGGGAAGGTGCCATTTTAGATTGTTGAAGGTGCTACGAAGGTTCCACCCTTCCTAAGCACGAAAGATAAGATTTTTGAAGCCGACCAGTACACGAGGGACTTGGACACTTCTTTTGCCAAGGTCCGGGAGGCTTTAGCGAAATCTCAGGAAAGACAGAAGAAGGCAGCAGATCGACAGTGTCGAGATTTGAAATTAAAGGAAGACGATTGGGTGCTCTTGCGTTTTGAGAAGGCACGCCTAAGAAAGAAAAAGGGAAAGGAGCTTCTTTTTTCAAAGCTTAGCATGAGATACTATGGACCTTTCCAGATAAAAGAAAAGATAAATGTTGTCTCCTTTAGACTGAAGCTGCCCGATACTTGGAAAATTCACAATGCTTTTCATGTGAGTCTCTTGAAGCCTTTTAAAGGTGATGTGCCCGATGATGGGGAGCCAGATGAGCAACCCGAAGTGGAGGAAAGTGAGGAGATCCTCGTTCCAGAACAGATATTGGCATATAAAGATAGAAAGATAAAAGGTAAAGTGATTAGGTGGTTCTTGGTTAAATTCAAGAACCACCCTGTAATGGATGCGAAGTGGATGGAGAAGGAGGACCTAGCAGATACTCCTCAGATTGTGGAACTTTACCTTGAAGCATTCGGTTTAGCATAGTCTACTCCGATAGAACCCCGATTTCAGCATGGGTGAGTCTAGTGCAGCGGGCTTTGCACAAGAGGGGAGTTGCTCCGCTCCTTTGTCAACAGATTACTCCGATTGTTGATATGGTGTCCGTTTAGGTTTTAGGGATATTGCTGGGCTGACAGTATTTTGCTGTATGACTTTATGAATTGGAAATCCCAAAAATGATATGACTGCAGCATTTCGGTCTCATAAATCTCGATAAACATGATTGCAATATGTATTAGTTAATCGAGTATCTGTGAGGTCCCGATTGGATCTAGATGCAATTACTAAATACGTTGCCGATTAATCATGGTTTGAGATTTGGAATGAATTTGAATGTGATTTGTCATGGGATGTCAAGTGATGTCCTGTGATGTCCGGTGATGTGACTGTTGATTGGTACATGTGCTAGATGTGTTGTGTCTAGTGCGTCGATACTAACAGTCAGTGTCTACTAAGACTGTTAGCCGTATTTTGTAGATTGGTGTTTAATTCTCAAAGTGGGATGAGGATTGCAAGGAGGTTTTCCTCTTTGGTTTGGACGAGTACATCAAATACGATTGGCACGGTTATAGTTCTATCCCTCAAGCACAAAGTCTTCATCTGGCAGTGATAATAAAGGAAAGACTAAAACTCAAGAAACCCTTAAGTTGACACCTGATGAAAAATTTGCTCAAGGAATAGTAGGAGGTTGGTTAAGTCTTGATGAACAAACCGAGTATCGAAAGAAAGAAAGATGTTTTAAGTGTCACACTAAAGGTCACATAAAAAGAGATTGACTTAAGGAATCACGAAAGAAAGAACCCACATCTTCTGTTAGTGTCATAAATGAGCCAACCAATGTGCTTCTAGTGTTCAATGATCATCTAGATGAGTCTCTTCTTAAGTGTTATGGTCATGTGAATGGTCAACACGTTGTGATCTTATTTGATTGTGGTAGTATGCATGATGTGATTAGTGATTTTCTTGTGAAGAGCGCACGTTCGCTATTCGACCATATCCTATTGCGGTTTTTGGATTTTCTCCGAGCATGTACTCTTCAATCATGCATGGATGTCCTAAGGTACAAGTTTGTGTTCGGCAGGCATGTTTTTGTCTTCGTAATTTGTTGTTTCTTCTCTCTTTGGCTATGATATGATTTTTGGCATTAAGTGGTTTTGTAAGATTGATCCACAAGTTAATTGGAAAGTGAGCACGCTCACTATCTCTCTTGAGAGTGCCTCTCTCGGGGTCATTTGCGGTGAGCAAAACATTCCTTCTTTGGCATTAATCTCTCACTCTCATGCTTTGCAAGGGGATAAAACACAGTCCAGTTTCATCTCTCAGTTAAATAATTCAAAAAAGAATCATTTAGTGCACGATAAGGACCCTTTCTCTGTCATTCATTCTCTAAAGCATGAGAAGTATTTTTATATGGTAGAGATCTTAGTGTCAGTATTGAAAAACGTACGTACTTTTATATGGTAGAGATCTTAGTGTCAGTATTGGAAAACCTACTTATGAGAAATAATAGAGGTAAATTGATCATGTTTGAAGGCTTTTACACTTCATTTCTCTAAATTTCGTAGGTTTTCTCATCTTTAAGTTTTAAATTTAGAGGTAAGTCTCAAAATTTGTAGGTGGGACAACCTAGGTTTCTTTCGAGCATTGTTTCTCTCTCACATTCACCAACCATACACACATACAAGGACATGCATTCCACATCGGAGACAGAGGCCGGGAAAAGAAGAATGTCTTCCCCACTCACACCATTGGTTGGCAAGGTAAAATTCGCCCTCACAAACAAGTGCAAGATAGGAACGAAAGCTTGGAGGAAGGAGATGGAGAACAACGAAAATAGTTTTTCTCCACGAGCAGTAGGGGAGAGAGAGAAGATGGAAAAAGGAGAAAGAAAGTCTCCAAGAGAGAATCTCTCTTTTGGAAGGCACTATTGCTACAAAAGACGAGAGGAAGATACTCACCGACAAGGAAGCCATGAAAGAAGAGATCACCAAGGAGATTGTAGGCCCACGAGCAGTAGGGGAGAGAGAGAAGATGGAAAAAGGAGAAAGAAAGTCTCCAAGAGAGAATCTCTCTTTTGGAAGGCACTATTGCTACAAAAGACGAGAGGAAGATACTCACCGACAAGGAAGCCATGAAAGAAGAGATCACCAAGGAGATTGTAGGCAGCATTGAGAAGAAGCTCGATGTGCAGAATTGATGGTCGAAGCTGTCAAGAAAAACCTCAAGCCAGAGGCAAACGAGGAGGCAAAGAAGTGGATTAAAGTGGCCAAGAAAGAGAAGACCAAGGAGCCTACCTCCACCCCAACTATCATTACCATGACGTTGGAGGAAGAACAAAGGAGGAGGACACGATCCATGCATGTACGCTTATCCGGAAGACTGTGATAATGTGGATGAGGAAGTTAAGGAGCTTATGACAATGATGGGGTTGACAACACCACACATACCAAAGCATGGAGGGTGGGGAAAAAGAAGACAGATATACGCACATCCTCGGTAAAAGAAAGGGCACTATTTTTGCACTTCCCCTTTATGGAAGCAAAGAAGGAGAAAGGAGGCCAACTTTAAAGAAGACATGTGTCTTCTTAGGAGATGATCTTAGTACTTACCTTAGCACAATCAGCACACATGATGGTGGTCATGGCAAAGATGAGGGTTGCAAGGGAGAAGGGGAAGGTGGCTTTCTATAGAGATGACCGCGTTGTGATTATGGAGAGGCATACCACATGATGATGCTAGGCCTATGGGATCAAACTCAACATTGCTGGTTGGAAGTACAATGGGTCTCTGAGACTTTGGTAGCCTTTGAGGATGGAGGGACATTGTATCTTACTCAGAGACCATCAGGCACTTGGACTGAGCTTACCACATGCTAATGGGTATGCATGGGAGTCGGCCAATAGACAAGAGACGAGATTAGAGCTCAGGGGATGAGGGTATGGCGGAGTGGATGTTATTTACGGGGAGGAGTTACTGCCGATGATATACATTTGCTCGCAAAGATAATCACACCATGTATATGTGGGTGAGATTGAGGCCGGAGACTGGTAGATCCCTATATAGTGCTATGCTATTTTGCACCTAGTACGTTAGCTTATGCGACGCCCTGGAGTTTTTCAAAGATGGTGATATCATGATTTTGGGACATTTCAACGCCAAGGCAGTGTAGAGCCAATCAGTCTTCTATGACACCTTTGCAAAGATATCGAGAGAGCTTGACACCATTAATATGGGTGTGGCGAGAGTCTCACATGATAGAGAGCAGACGGAGTATGGCACCCGGGCCCACTCGTTATACATTCACGAGGGAGACAGACTCTGTCTATATTGATGAGATATACACGCGTCTTTGTGTGGGGGAACGAGGGGGCCCTCTTTATCAGGTTTTGACAGAGACTACATGATGCAGCAACACAAGCCTTCCCACATAGCCACCCTTTAGAGAGACCTCGTTCTGGGAAGATGCCCCATAATAGTTGGTATGACGAGTGCTCAGAGATGAGTTAGTCTATAGAGGGAGGTGCTTGTGGGATGAGATTTAGTAGATCAAGACATCTGTGAACAAATCAACGCGGTCTAGATGTGATTGCGAAATAAGTTACAATGGTCATAATTCATATCTGAGATCTCCACAAGATAATGATGTGAATATGATGTGATTGTTTAGTGATTGATGTCTTTGTGCAAGTGCTAGGCGTGTGCACTCTGGTGCATGGGAGCATAGAGTCAGTGTCTAGTGAGCTAGTTTTTGTCCTTTTCTATTTTGCAAGGGTAATCAAGGGCGATTACTCTTGTTTCAAGGGGGTATGCCACAAATGTGATGACATGGAAGAGGACCCATTTAAAGTGCCTGAATGGGCTGAAACAAAATGGGACCAGTTTGAAACCTTAAAATATGATGATGTTGCAATTGTATGGACATCTGAGATTTGCAGTGGGTTTTACGAAATCCTAGATCTTTAGAAAGCAACTTTTTTGGCAACAATTTTTCATATCTAATGCTTTTTGGCCTTGGGCCTTTAAATATGAGCCTTGGGGGCTCTCCTTGCACTCTACAATGTGTAGATTGTTGCTACTTTGCGAATCATCAATGAAGAAAGAAATACCGAAAGGGGTGCCAATTTTTGGAGCCAATGTATCTGGAAGTGGAACTCCACCACTTTGTGTCGACTCTCTCTCTCTCTCTCTCTCTCTCTCTCTTCAAGTTCAATTGTTGTAGTTTCTGTTTGTGTGCTGCTATTGATTTCTCGCTTGGGTGACCAAGCCTGTTACACTCTATGTTAGAATGGAGTAGATGCTTATTTCAATCTTTAGCTTACCCTAGGACAACAATTTGTTCTTTTATCTGTCATTTGTGTTGTTGTATCGGGTCTGAATGTAGGAGTAAGTTTTTGTGCTGCGTTATCCTTGTTGTGAAGTATGGTTTCAAAGAATGGTCGAGTAAGCTTCTCTCATTTATTTTGCGAGTATATATTGGTTTGTTTTGTCTGTTTTTTTTGTTTAGAAACAAATAAGATGATTTAGTTTTTCTTCTTCATATGTGTTCTTGTGTACCTTGTTTTTCGTGTTTTGCGTAAATATTTTAGCCTATCTTATATTCCGTAAGGTTAGAGATTTTTGACCTTATGAAGGTATATAAAGTCACTACATGTCCAGGAGGATTCTTGCTTTGACTTGGACTTTTGCGTGGATCACCTTGTTAGGATTTAGACCCAAAAACCCTAACCCTAAATAATGTGTGAAAGGGCTCTCTTAGTCAATCCATGGTAACACGAGAAAGATGTTGAGGGTCTTTGCTAAGAGTGTTAAGATTGTGGAAACCTTTCGGAGGGTTTTTTCCTATCAAAGTCGACGATGTGGAAGCAGAGAGAGAGAGAGAGAGAGAGAGAGAGAGAGAGAGAGAGAGAGAGAGAGAGAGAGAGAGAGAGAGAGAGAGAGAGAGAGAGAGAGAGAGAGAGAGAGAGAACCTTGGCAATGAATAACTTATGCTTATACAATGGAGGCAATGGGTTGCATATATACCCACCTAAGTGCCCTACCGAGACTTTGACAAATAAGTAAAATAAATACCGAAAAGCCAAGATAAATAAGGTGATCACATTGAGCAGTTCACTTGAGATGCCATAACTTTAACACCCTCTCTGCAGCTCATAGTGGACATAAATAGTGAGACCAAGTCGATGAAGAAGCTACCATGGACACCCCAGCACGTGTACACTCCACTGGATACACCTCAGTTATGCATTCACCAAGCTAGATGCATGTGCCTTGAACTCCGACCCACGGGTTCAAACACCGGTAACTTGAACCTCCAAATTATTTATACGGAGCACTACTTGCCCCTCTTTGCTACTCACAAGCCTCTCTCTGGCTGAAGCTAGTGGCGACAACGACCAATTGATTAGAAATCTGGCATCTTGGCCACTGAGGTCACCACCACGTGTTCCATGCTGATCTCTTCTGTCAATTCTTATCACCGTTATCTCTGTCCAGCTTGCCTTTGCCTTTGTCCTATTGTGAGTTCTTGCTTTTGTCTTTGGCTTCAAACTCTCGAGCCAAGCAAAGCGTCGTGTCACATTTATAGCAACGGTTGTTGGATGTTACGGGTATTGAGGTAGCTAACTGAGGACTAGTATTGCCGTGTCTGTTAAGCTTGCCTTTGCTTTTGTCCTCTAGCGAACTCGTGCATTTGCTTTTGGCTTCACAATCTCGAGCCAAACAAATCGACAGCTTCCTTGAGAACTTCACCTGTACATAGGCTCCCAACTGAGAACTGGTTGATCCGCTTTCCATAGCCGTGTATTGGTGTTGGTTCTTTGAGTCGTTGGTTGTTGAGCAAGGGGGGGCCATCTTGAGGTACAAGACTTGGAACTAAATAGCTGTTTCCTTCTCGCACGCCAAAAGGCTCCAAAATTTCCCCAAGCCGCTCCAAAAATGTCGTTCAATAACCTTTCGTTGCCTTCATAGGCAGCTCACACACTTTCCAAAGCCAATGAAACAAACCCTCTTTTTGGCTCCATATTACCAAGGCAAAACTTCCTGCAACGTTTTAAAACACTGGCAACATCCAAGGCCGCGTGTAGGAAGGGAGGGAGTGGGGGTTTTAGCACCGTCGACATGGGGATACTGTGCCGTTGTAGCGTCTCAAAACATTGCCTACTGGAGAATGGGGGGTGTCGCTTCCACAAGTCGCCTCTCGAAACGCTGGCAGTAGTGCTGCTGTGCGGTCGTCGTCGATGCAAGCGATGGCGTTTTAAAACGCTGAGAGAGGGACAAGCTCAACGTGTGGCACAGGGGAGGCGGGGCACAAGGAGCGCTGACAGGCCAACGTTTTGAAACGCTCCACGGGGGTGGGGGTGGGGGTGGGGGGGTTTGTGTAACAAACTTGGACACCCCAAGTCAAGATTCGATCGCGACACAGCAGAGATTCACTTCAAAACACTTCACAAATTTAAGAGTTGACACGGCCTGGCGTAGTTCCGTGCCAAGAGAGATAGGCCCCAAAGACTGGCGCCTCTTTCGGTGTTTCTTTTATATTAATCTTTGAGCAAAAGTACAACTACCCGCGGGTGCTCGCTCTCAGACTCTGTGTCCAGGTGCTCTGAGAAGTGAGCCCCTTGGGTCACTTATAAAGGTTACAAGGGATGCTAAAAGCAGAGCCCCAAAAGCATTAAACTCAAAAGCAAGCTTCCCAAAAGCAACTTGCTAAAATTTGCCGGCAAAAGCAGTTAGCAAAAATTTCGGAAAACCGTACAGTCCGGCCACGTCAGTAGCCATCATGTTTTGCGGCAGTTTGTACAACCGTCAGTGTAAATCGTGGCTGTCTGTATAGCAGCCACGTCAGCAGATTCTTACGCTCAATTTTAAAGCCTAGTGTCCCTTTTTGGCCCCCCGGTAGTTGTCCATAAGTTGGAACAACTTTATAGTCATGCCATGTCATCAGTTTGTGATAGGGTGGAACAAAATGCCACAAGAAATCAAAGCGGCTTGTCTTCTCAACTCCTTGATGATGGCGATCTTCTCCCCCAAGGCTTTGATACCATGTCAAAGTCGATGATGTAGAAGCGTATAGACCAATGAGAGTAAGCACGAGAGAGAGAGAAGAAGAAGAAGAAGATTGCTTTAACGTCGTAGGAAACTATGCAGAGAGAGAGAGAGAGAGAGAGAGAGAGAGTCCTGAATCAACCGACCTTGGCAAGGAATAACTTATGCTTATACAATGGGGGCAACGGGTTGCATATATACCCACCTAAGTAAATTGCCCCACCCAAACTTTGACAAATAAGTAAAATAAATACTTAAAGCCAAAATAAATAATGGGATCAAATTGGGCAGTTCACTTGAGATGCCATAACTTCAACATTTCCTAGACAAGAGTCTCCTCCCACAACTCAAAGAATGAGAATGTTACGTTTGCTCACAATTTATCATACTACTAGTAGTTTTGTGCCTCAATGTTTAGGCTTAGCTCATGGTCATAATTACTGAGATTGATAGTTCGGATTAAGATTTTGAGTACCCGGATTTTGCTTGTGACATACATATAAAGTGATGTATGCTAAGTATGCTGATGGATGCCTACACAGTAATTACCTTGAAAGGAAATAGCTTCCCACTATAATAGATTGAAACTCCATTTACTTCTATTTACGCAAGTTCTCAGTAAAATTAAGAAGCTCTTCCTTTGGGTAAATTTTTTAAAGATGTTTTTTAAAGATGTTGTAACAGCCTCTATTTTGGTTTAAATACCATCTTTCTATCTGTGCCTTGTTTTTTTTGCCTTGGATGGCTCACCGTTCATACTGCTTTTGTTCTTCCTTTTCTCTGCCAATTCTATCCTGTCTAACACTAGTCTATTCTTTGTAAGCTGGAAGCAAATTTCTGGTTTATGTGTAATATTGCATTATTGCAGGGGGCTATGATCTGACAACTAGATTTTGGGCCTCACATCAGATGATGGTTTTTGACTTTGTAAGTAGTAATAAACGTGTGATTGTTGCTCCACAGCTTGAGGATGTGGAAGGATTGGATCAAGATGAGGAAGGTGTAGCTATACACTTAGCTGCGGCAGGGGCAATACAGCAGAAACTTGATAGTCTGGATGGGAGTTTTTTATTGGCATTAGATTGGATGATTAAAGAGGCGGAATCGGATCATGACGACCAGGTGCATGCATAATGCTACATTCATCTTATTTTGACAAGCTGCAATCGTGGCGATGCATGTTTTAAATTTGTGCGTGCATGAGTGTCTATCATTTGTTATTGGTGCATGCGTGCACCTACCTTACTAATGAGCGTTTTATCATGCTTTGTAATGCTAATGTTTGCTTCTCAGTTCGTGAAATGTATTGCAATAATCTGTGCAATCACAATTAGCTTCTAATTCTGTCTCACAGCGGAAGAATATTCTTGAGGTTATAAAAGAGACTGTGTTGGGTCAACTCAACGATAAATGCCCCCCACATGTGAGTGATATAGCCTGCATATTTTGATGCTTTTAACTGAAACTGATCAATGCTCTTTTAATCTAAAACCTGTCTGGTCTAATTTGCTACTATGGAACCCTTTTCTTAGGTCCAAGTAATAGGATTACTATGCCGCACACCAACAAAAGAAAAAAGAACCGAAATCTTGCGAAGGTCTGCTGGTGGTGGTGGGGTGTTTGACACAGAGAGTGGAGGGAAGCTAACAATCCCATTTTCAAACTTGGTCAACATATCTACTCAAGCTGATAATGTTTTAGCTGTGAGTCTGTAAAAACATTGCCTTTCTAATCATTCTGGGCTTTGAAGCTCTTGCTTTAATGGTCAATGTAGGCTAATTGCTGCACAATGTTTGCTCATGTTGCGTACACTGCACTTTATTGGACTATCCTGGAACTTGTACTTTGGAGTCCTAGTGACCTATCCATTCTACTGATGTATCTTCTTTTATAGTCTATGGAAGAGAAACCGAGAATCAAGGATAGAAGATTGCTGGCAAAATTGGTTATAATACGGGATGAGGCTCGCGGTATGCTAGGTGGTGGTTTGCTGGATGAGAGAAATGACAACCGAGGGTTCAAGACCCTACCTGGAAATGTGGTATAATGAAGGGCTCTAGTACTATTGATAATTACCTATGTATTTGCATCTCTCTCCTTTGGCATTAAATTTTAGTCAATCGACATGCAGGTCAAATTTCTATCAAGTATTGTCAGTGTGAGACCTGGGCCTGCCCTTCGTCAAAGAATTGCTGATGTAATGAACGGGAAGGCGGAGGGGCAAGATCCCCCGGAGGAAGATGAAGAAAGCTCTCATTTGAGGAGGCACACGTCTGCGAGCAAGCAAAAGGTCATCAAAGTTTCAAATGGGTGTGAACTTCTTATCTTCATCAATCTATATCATGTGTGTATTATACATTGTGCAGGTATCCTCTAAATCAGCCAAGAAAGAGGTGCCGGTACGACCAGGAATGTTTTTGGAGGCAGTTAGTAAGGTGCTTAATCTAACTAGTATGGGTTCACTTCAGCCATAGAAGCTGCACAATTTAGTGGCTATGTTATGATTTCCTCATCACAATTTGGAAAAGTTTCATGTTTTCCGTACTTTAATTGTAGACTTACATGGAGTGAAATAAGGATTTCCTCATCGCAATTTGGAAAAGTTTAATGTTTTCCGTACTTTAATTGTAGACTTACATGGAGTGAAATAAGGATTATTTACATTGAATCTAAACCTTGATCACCTATTGCATTCAGCCGTAATAAAAAGTCCTACCCCCTCAGTGATGTAGAATCTCTTATGCCTATGGAGATGCTCTGTTTTTTGGAAGGATTCTCCAATGGATGGAGCTTAGCTCCTATCTGTCAAACTTTCAGTCCTATTGATTCAACATCTGTGGGTTTGAATAGATTAGGACATCCTTATATATTCTAGACCAAAATGATTGTCTTGCATCAAGCCTTTTATCATTTGGATTTTGTTACATTATAACAGCCCCCGTCTATACCATGGAGGGAAACATCATAAGCTGCGGATGCATCCACTGTCTTATCTATCCCTTCCATTAATGCATGACCTTAGTGTTGTGAATGGGCTTTAGCATATGACCCTCCTCTTCTGAGATGATATGATGAGTCTTCACATGTTGTACATGAGTATAAATCAGTCCCTAATTTCATGGGTTGGCCTCTCTTCCTGAAAGGGCTTGGTGCAGGTACACGCACTTCGTTAGAGTTCTACTACACACTTGTAAAACCCCCCCTAGATGCCTAGCTAAAGCCTAAAAAGAACTCCTTTGTACTCTTTCATGAAAAAGGGATTTTCCAGTTTGCATTGGATTATCTCTTATGTGTGTTTTTAATTAATAATGCTATTTTACTCTTATCTACCCTAATCGATCAAGTGGTTTAGATCTACATGAGATTAGTATTTCCTAATGTGCACTTAATAGATGAATGCACCAATGCTTAGGAGGCTTGGGAATTTCTTGAAAATAACTTTGGTGCTAGAGCAAAGAAGAGTAAAGTAAGCTTGAAGAAACAATTGTATAAACTAACAATGGAGGAAGGAGAAAACATTGCTAGCCGTTTCAATAGGCTTAAAGGATTGTCACACAACTTGCATGCATCGAATCAAGTACCCGAAGTTGACAAACTTTGCAGTACTCTTAGGAACTCTAGCCAAAGAATATGATCACCTAGTCACGATATTGGCTTGAAGAAAAAGATTTAACACCATAGTTGCAAGCTGTAGTCAACACACTTCAGGAAGTAGAAAGGAGGCATAAAAATGAATCTCAATCCACTTCAAGGGGAGGGGTTTACCTGTCTTATATAAAACCAAATGCTTCACTAACCAAATGCTTCACTGGTGGAAAGCTTGGAAATCAAGCCAAAGAATGTTACAAGAACAACAAATGCACTCATTGTGAAAAATAAGGACATCCCCTTGTCAAGTGCTATTTCAAGTATCAACCAAGAAGTAGCAGCAGCAACAACAAGAAGAAGCAGCAAACAAAGTCTCAAACAAAGTAACAAGAAATGCCATTTCGGGAGGGCCAAAACGGAACAATGTTTCTCATTCGTTTCAATCACATTTTTCTTTTTGAACTCAAAATCATGTGCCCATTTGTTAGTGTGAAAACGTGTTGTGTTTTGTTTACGAGTATATTATTTTTTGAGCATGGTACCATTTTGTAGATAGCATGTAGTGCTTGCTCTCGGTTATGGTCATTGGTTTGAGGGGAGGTCTTATAAGTATTAAGTCATTATGGTAGCCACTTAGGCACCCATGAGTATTAGGCATCTAACATATGAGTTGCTCTTTTACATTGTCTCATAGTTTAAACCCCAAAAGGGAGGTTTGTTGTGAATGGGCTTTAGCCTATGACCTTCCTCTTCGCTTTATGTACATGAGTCTACACGTGAGTCCAAATGAGTCCCTTCATTCATGGGTCAAGCCCTATTCTTAGGAGGGCTTGGTGGATGTACATGCACTTCATTAGAGTTATATTACACACTTGTAATACACTTAGCTCAAGGCTGTAAAGCCAGCTCCTTTGTACTCTGTCATGAATAATGCATTTTCTAGTAACTAGTTTATGTTTGATTCTGTCTTTTTTGCACTCTTAATCATAAACGCTACTTTGCTCTATCGATCCTAATTAGTCAGTCACTACAACAGGGAATGCTTGAAAATGGCCTTTGGAACACCGGAATCGCGTTCCGGGATTAGGAGGGTGCATATGACCGGTTGGAATGGGCTGCCGTTTCAGTTAAACTGGAACAGGTAGAATGGGTGGAATGGATGGAACAATTGAACAGGTGGACGGACGGACAATTTCTGTTTAAGAGCCATGAACGGTCCATGTCTTAAAAACAGTTAAAACCTCTCCACTTTGTCAGTAGGGAGAGGTGCTCGTGCATGTGCATGTAAGCTTTGCGCATACCATGGGGAAGGAGGCCACGACAAAGTGAGGACACACTTTCTTTGCGTGGGGGGGGGGGGGGGGGAAGGAGCTTGAGGAAATCGACTTGTTATTCAAGTCTAAACCCTCCAAGCCCGTGCGCATAGCCAAAGACCCGAAGACCCTCATTTCCCCTCTTCCACTCTACCCAGTGGGACTTTATTCGGACCCGATACGTATATATTCATGAACGCGAGCACTCATCCGGCCCGACCCGTCGACAAAGGACTTTTGGGACCCAAAGAAAAAAGAGGTGGATATATTTGTTGCTCGATTCTTCTACCATGATCGCATCCTTTTGTTGTGGTTCGATAAGCTCTTTTCTCTCTTTATGGTTTTCTCCATTGTCTGCGCTCTAGTCTCTACCCTCTCTCAACTTTGATTCTAATTGCTTCTATATGTGATCAAAATAGGCTGGAGTATTGAAAGGTTGTGGTGCAGGGGATAGGAGAGTATGGCCCGAGCTATGTGCTTGTGTTTTCGGAAGCTCTCCAAGCCACTTTGCTTGATAGAGAGAAGGCGGTTATGGAGCATTCAACACTCAACATACGATGGCTTTGAGCAAAGCATGGAATTACTTTCTGACTTCATTGCAGACGGGGTAGAGAGACACGAGGAGGAGATCCATTCATGGACTCGTTGCATACTTGTGGAGAGGGATGTACTTTGTGCACTCTCATGGACCATGGTGCCACTGAGACTTGCAAGTCGGTTGATGTCCTCACTTCAGAGTGGATAGCAACCATAGAGACGATTCGATCGCAGAATGTGATGGCTTTTGTCATAGATGGGGAGGCATCAAACAGGGTAGAAAGAGTTATTGTAGAGAGCCTAACAAACTTGGACACCCCAAGTCAAGATTCTACCGCGACACAGCAGAGATTCACTTCAAAACAGTTCACAAGAGACGACACAGCCCGGCGTAGTTCCGTGCCAAGAGATATTCGCCCCCAAGACTTGCGCCCCTTTCGATATTTATTTTTATATTAATATGTGTGCAAAGTACAACGAACCCGCGGGTGCTTACTCTCAGTCTGTGTCCAGATGCTTTGAGAAGTGAGCCCCTAAGGCCACTTATAAAGATTACATAGGATTGCTAAAAGCAGAGCCTCAAAAACTCAAACTCAAAAGCAGTTAATTCCCAAAAGCAACTGGTCTTCAAAAATTGCCAAAAGCAGTCAGCGTAATTTGCGAAAAATTCCGTACGTTGCCACGTCAGCATGTCCGCGGGTTCTGCAAGAGATCCGTACGCTGCGACGTCAGCATGTCAGCGCGTTTTGCGGAGATCCGTACAGTCAGCCTGTCGACGCTTTTCTCGATGTCCATACACTGTTGCGCGTGTGCTTATGTCCGGGGGTCTACCACGTCACCAGTTTGTGACATACCGCCCTCTTGAAAGAATTGTAATCGTCCTCGATTATGCTTGCAAAATAGACAGAGGCCATAAATTGTCTTAGTAGACACTGACTGTTAGTACCGATGCACTAGACACGACACATCTAGCACTTATACAAAACGACAGTCACATCACAGGACATCACTTGACATCACAGGACATCACATTACAAATCACAAACAAATTCATTCCAAATCTCAGACCATGACCATCGGCAACGTATTTAATAATCGCATCTAGATCCATTCTGGACCTCATGGATGCCCGATTAACTAATCCTTATTGCAATCATGTCTATAAACAAACTCGTGAATCGGGGATCTGTAAGGTGCAGCAGAAGTGAATGTTGAACTTTGCTCAAGATGAGTGCTCCGAACTGTGCTCAAGGGTTCCTTTTATTTACGGAAGGGAGAGCCTTCCGTTCCTTTAATGAGAGAGTGCAAGCGATCACAAACAAAGTGGATAAACACTGTGAATGAAGGTGCTGAGACTGAGAGATAGAGAGATAAGAATACGACACCAGAATGTTGTCAAAATCCTCCTCCGAAGGCCCCACTCTCTATGGCGGGAGTGGTCTACTATTGATTGCACAAATCTCTACAATGCGATGGACTTGCCGACGATGTCGACGACGCCAAGACGGGCTGAAATCTGAAAACGCTAAGGGCTGAAATCTGCAAATCTTTATCTGCTGAATTCTGACTCTATGTCGGTGACGACGATGCAACGACGACGCGCTGAAAACGCAGATGCTGAAATCTGCGTTTTCCGGGCTAAAACTCCAAACTTCGATGGATCTAACCGTGCGGCGAGGATCTGCTGCGGGAAGGTGAGATCTGAACGGTTCGGGGGTTCTAATGCGGAATCTTGATGTTGAAAACTGAAAATGCTGATGCTATTCTGGGTCTTGTCGCAATGGAATTGCAAAACGCTGGGCTGCTATGCTGCTCAAAAAACGCTAGGGACTGATCTGGTACTTGATGCAAAAAAGCTGGTGATCCTGATGTCCTGCTGTGGCCAGAGTGGCCTGCAAACGCAATACACTAGGCTACTTGCTGCAACCTACCACCGGGGCTGATCGGCCATGCAAATGCCAGGTCGTCTTCATGCAAAAATGCTAGGCTGGGTCTGGGAGGTTGACTGCCCGGGGGGGGTCTTACTGAGAAGGTGCCTGTTGAACCTTGGTTCCTGCTCCCTCTTCTGCTAGATTATGCTAGCGCTAGGTTTTCTTATATAATTGGCTTGCTAAATTTCCCTACCCAGTTTCCCAACAAAAGTCACTAAAAATAATAAGTGAAAATTGACTAAAATAGAGAAAATTGGTCTATGCACTGTAAAAATGCTCCTGATGGGTTCTGATGGTAATCTAATGATCATGCTGTGTGCAACCAGAGGATATGCATCTACTCTAAGTGTCTGGACATGCACGGTTTGAAAACAGACTCACAAAAGTGCCAGATCACTTCCTAATCTAGGCTGACTGAACTGGACTGAACCCTTGTCATGAAGTAGCTTGTCCACGTACACATAGGGTTAGATGTGCACGTGATAGGATCTCTGTCAGAGACTATTGTCTCAGGCATGCCATGTGGTGTGAAAATCTGTGCAATAGACAGTCTCGCTAAATGATCCGGCTTGACTGTTTTCTTCACGGTAATGAAGTGAGCTTGCTTGCTAAATCTGTCGATGACAATCCAAATGCCATCATGCCCACTCTGTGTCTTCGGGAGATAAAAAATGAAATCCATTGCAGTACTTTCCCAGGGGCTGGTGGGAATGGGTAAAGGTTGTAACAATCCCTGTGCCTAATGCCTGTCAAACTTGACCTTCTGGCATACTAGACAACTGCGAACAAAGTCGTCCACATCTTCTTGAGTCTCGACCAAAAAAAGTAACACTCCACACCTTTCAAGCTGGTGTCAATGCCGCGGTGACCCGGAAAAGGTGGACAATGGCACTCAATCAAAACCTTTTCCCTAAATGGCTGTGTGACGCAGAACATCGTTTTCTTCATGAAGTGGCCATCCTGTATGGAATATTCTGCTACTACCTCCCCATGCTGTATTCAAGTGAATACATCGGAAAAATCTGGATCTCTGGCGTAGTGATCAACCATGTGCTCGAAGCTTCTATGATGAATCGCGGAAATAGCCAAGACTAGGGTCTTTCGAGACAATGCATCCACCAAGTTTTTCTGTCCTGCACATGGACAATCTGGAAGGGAAACTGTAACAAGATGTTAGCCCACCGCGTCTGCTTTTCCGAAAGCTGCTTCTGTGACAAGAAGTAGTGTAAACTTTGATGATCAATAAAGACCGTGAAATCGGCTGCGAGTAGGTAATGTCGCCCCTGAGTAAGAGCATGGATCACTGCCAATAGCTCTTTCTCATAAATCTGTGCTGTCAATTCTGGCCTTGAAAACAATCGTCTTTCATAGGCAATTACATGGCCTTCTTGCATTAAGACCACTCCCAGACTACGACCACATGCATCACAATATACTTCGAATGGCTTTTGCAAGTCTAGCAAAGTCGACACTGGTCCAGTAGTCAGTATTTCCTTAAGTGCCTGAAAGGCAGTCACCTCTATCGGTCCCCGTGAGAAAGGGACTCCTTTTTGAGTCAATAAGTGCAAAGGGGAAGCTACCTCTGCAAACTTCCGAATGAACCGCCGGTGCTATATGCAGGAAAAAGGATGCCTGGCTAGGGAGGAGGAAAAGGAGAGTACATGGTTGGCAAGAGAGGGAGATGGGGAGCAGGTGAGCACAAAGGAGGGTGCCATATGCAGTAGTCGCCAGAAGGTTGGCCTAGCGCAGCAGTAGAGCACGCCATCTGCAGCAGTCAGGCAGATGATGCGCTGCCAAGGGGTGGCAGTAGGGGGAGCTTGACAGGGAGCGGCTCCATGGCATTGGGGGGGTCGTCAGTTTGAGGGTAGGAAGATAGCACTGCCATAAGGGCGGCACTGCAGGGGAAGGGGGGGCCAACAAAGGAGAGAAGGGACCGTGACCAAGGAGAGCCCAGGGCCGCCATCTATAGCAGGGTAAGGAAGGCCGAGAGCAGCACAAATTAGGGAGGGGCCAGCCGCTACAGGGGGCCGGGGGATGCCAAAGGCAAGAGAGCAAGGAGGCGGCGGCTTTAGGAGCTCCTTAGAGCGCCGGATGGTGGGCTACGTTGAGGAAGGCCTGAGGATGTGAAGATGGCGGATGGCCAACGGATGGCGGGGTGCTATATGCAGATAATTGAGGCCGCCAGGGCTTGGGAAGGGGAGTTGGCAGGTAGAGTGCCATGCATATTGTCGCAAGCTGCATGAGGGTGCTGTAGAGCTGGGGAGCAGGTGAGCAAATGAGGGAGCCACCATCTGCAGTCGACCAAGGTATGATATGAAAGTCGCCATCTAAAGAGGCGACCAAGGTTGCGGTATCGAGAAGGCTACACTACAGTGGAGGGCCGCTAGTTGTGGGTGGGCTACCAGCCCGTCAGAACAAGGCCAACGAGGAGGCGGCGGCTTTAGGGGCTAGATCAGGAGCGCAAGGGAATGAACCGCCAAGGGCAGTAGCGGACTTGGGCTAAAAGGGTGCGAGGAGGAGAAGGCTTTGAAGTGCCTGGATAGGGGAGGAGGGAAGGTTTGAGAAGGGCAGAGTTTGCCCTTCAGTTTCACATCAAGTCAATTTTTCGGCCCATTTCATTTGTCAATGTCGCTTTCTTCGCCCGATAATTGACCTCGACGTTGTTCTTATGGTACCAAGGGACTCCAAGGAGGACATCACAACCTTCCAAGGGCATTATTTAAAAGTCCTTGTGCCCCAAATACCTCTGACAATGCAATCGAAGTTTGCCAATGACAGGTGTAATGGCTACGTCCCGTCCGGGTGCCGCTAGAACTGCGTCTGCTTGTGGTCCCATCTGATTGGGTGTAATCTCGAGCCGCGCCGCCAATTCAGGTGAAATGAAGTTGGCCTTGGCTCCACCATCAAAGAAAATCAGGGCTTCTTGATCTTTCACCTTACCCCAAGCTCGGCAAAGTTCTGTACTTTCATCAATCGTGCTTGGGTTAGTACCCATGCAATCTGGAACCAGTCCTGCTTTCATCTTGCCTTTTCTACCACGTTCCTCAGTTGCTCTCGAACTCTCTGGCCTGTCTTCATTCTGTTCTTGCTGTGCCTTTTTAGGGCACTTTGCAGAGACGTGCCCATGTTTCCCGCATCCAAAACACTTCCCCTCTTTGATGTAGTTGGCCCTCTCTCGAAGAGTGAGCCAGGGTGGTGAATCCTTGTCTTTCTTTTCTTGGGAACTTTTTCTTTTTCTACTTTCATTGTTAGAAGTCTGTTGGGTTCTCTGAGTCAAGATCTCATGAGTGGGGTAAGTCAGATTGCCCGAATGTATGGCAAAACCCTGTTTCGCATGACCCATCTGGCATCAATTCTTGAATAGAATGACTTTTGTTCCAAGCAATAGTCTTGGATCTCTGTAGGAAGTCCGCAACAAAACTACTCAATCTCTCCTTTAAACGAGACCTTAAATGAAGAGGTTGGTAGAAAAGAGCTCCAAAATCTTTGGCAATAAGCATCCAGAGAATCTCCCTTGGTCATCCGAAGATGATTCCAAGCAGTTCGTATATCTCGTTCATACTTCCGAGTCAGCCAAGAAGAAATTAAAAGCCTTTTGAATTTCAACCATTTAACTGGAGCTTCCTTTCTCGGTAGAAGGGTGGACCACCATGTTCGAGTATTTCCCTTGAAGAAAGATGTAGCCCTCCTAATCTTGGAGTGCTCTGAGTAATACCCTCCAAAGAAAGCTATGTCAAACTGTTGTATGAAGGCCAAAGCCCTCGGAACATCTCGGAATCCAGAAAATATTTAATTGACTGTCCACCTTCTTTTGTTTTCTTGCTCTTGTCTTCGAGAAAGTCATATTGGTTGGCTCTGTAGAAGTGCTTCTTTTCAAGAGTGCTTGTCCATGTCTTTTTGCGAATACAGGTTCCGCTTTTTTGCACTCGTTTGTCTTTTCGGCTTTCCTCCCTACCTGAGAGGAGAAGCAATGGCCACATGCCATCTCGAGTAAATCTTATCAATGGGGAAATTCTTCAGGTGATTCGCCAACCTCGGGTCCTTAGAGTACTTAGTCAATCCGTTCACACATATGCCAATCTGCAGTTGACGTTTATGCTCCTTTCTGGCAAACTTGTCCGAAATTTTTTTTGCCCCAGTCTTCATTCTTTTCTTCAGTTCTCGCGTCGGATTGTCAACTTTTCTTTGCCTTCCCATTGAGAGGTGTCATCTCTGTCAGATTCTTCACGAGAACCCATGTTCAATCTGGGATTCTTTAAGGCTTTATGCCTCTTATGGCTTTATGCTGTGTAAGACAGAGCGATGAAGATAGGAGCGCGCCCGATGCACGATGTATGAAGGGTGGGAGTGCCTATTACGTCCGGGGTCGGGACACGAACGTTCTTTCCCAAAAGCTGTGTGCGTTGCAAAAAAAGGATCGGAACCTCCGTAGAAGAAGAATCTTTTTGTGCTCTGATACCATTATAACAAACTTGGACACCCCAATGCAAGATTCTACCGCAACACAGCAGAGATTCACATCAAAACATTTCACAAAATTGACACGGCGCGGCATAGTTCCGTACCTAGACGCAAGGTAGGACCAATACGTACGTACGGATCCGTATCGTACATACGTATCGTACATAACGTACACTGTACGTACGGAACGTTCCGTACGTACGTCATTTTTTTTTATTAAAAAAATTTGGGGATTTGTCCACCCTTTTGTATTCGCTCGAGGCCTAGACGTTCATGCGTGCCCTAAATTTGCCTACCTTAGGCCTGAATCCCAAAACGCCTAAATTTTAAGAACTGGAGTACAGAGAAATTGTTACAGAGAGTGAGAAAAAGCTCTGCACAGGCTTACACAGGGAAGGTAAGTGCCTCTTTCCCTCTCTGGTGTGTGTTGCTCTCTAACCCACGCTTGTCTGAGCTCCACTCTCGCGTTTCCCTCCATCTCTCTCTCTCTCACACACACACTTTTTGTTCGCGTGATTCTTGCTCAATGCTCTTGAATCTTGCAATAGGAGCAAGAATGCCGAAGCCGACCAATCAAAGTGTAAAACATCAAATTGACAAATTCTATAGCTTTGTCTCTGAAAATGACAGTTATTTTTGTGGTTTCTATTCTTTTTTACCAATGCCACGTATTTTCCGTACATAAAAAATTTACCCATACGGGACTACGTACAGTACGTACTTCCACGTACCGTACAACACGTATGGTTCCACCTTGCCTAGAGGTATTGGCCCCAAAGACTGGCGTCCCTTTCGGTATTTCTTTTTGTATTAATCTGTGTTCAAAGTACAAGAGAGCGGGTAGGTGCTCTTAACTCAAAAGCTTTTTAACCCAAAAGCAATTGTCCCAAAAGCTGCCAGCAAATTCAGCGAGCGCAATTTATGGAAATCTTTACGGAATGCCACGTCAGCAAATTAGCATTTTCTGCGCCGCAAATTCCTGGTTGTGACATCAGCATGGACAGTCAACGCATATTCCGGTATCCGTACAGCTGCCACATGGACAGTCAGCCATACGGCACAGTTCTGGGGTTCCTTCAAGATGCCACGTCATCAATTTGTGACACAAGGGGGACTCACTCAGTAGAGCATGTGGATGGGTTTGCCGCACTTGGGACAAAGTGGAAGCCCTCATTGTTCTTTGATGGAGGAGCGAAGGCTTACTTCTTTTCACTTGAATTGGCGGCTCGACTTGGAATTACGCCCGACAGGTTGAGGCCACACGTAAAGGCAGTTCTACTGGCACCCGGATGGGATGTTTCCATTACACCAATCATTGGCAAACTTCGTTTGCAATCATAGTTACATGGGACGGCGGGTCGGGGATGGGGACGGGGACTTGACGGCAAAAGTCAGGAAATGGGGACGGGGGTCGGGACAACAAAAAAAACAAAAGAGTTTTTTTGGCATTTTTTGACCTACACACATGCCACACACATAGAGCATCACTTTGACCACAAATTTACATTAAATAGGCCAAAGAGCATGAGTCATATAGGTGCAAATGTGCTAATAAAACATCGATGGATACAAAATGAAAAGTGCATGCCACATGGGTTCAAAAAGGACAAGCCTCAAGGATAACAAAAGTACAAAGGGCTAGGTAAACTCTAGAGGAGTAGACTCTAGACTCTATACTCTAGAGTGATCAATGATCATCAAACTCTGGAAGTGCTCGCCAGCTGAATCTCCATATCGTCATCGTAGTCGAGGTCGTCAGCGACATATGAGGCCTCGCGAGGCTCGCATTGAGGCTCGAAGTCCTCCTCTAGCTCCTCCAAAAGTGTCTCGGCCATAGATGGATTCTCTTGTGCCATCTCCCACTCAGTGAAGGGATCTGCTTTGTGTGTGACGCTCTTGGCAAGCATGCGCAAGTTAGCGCTCACAAACACCAAATCATTGGCCCTCTGGACCCCAAGGCGACTCCTCGTCTTAGAGACAATGTGGCTATACACACTCCATAGTTGCTCCAAGCAACTAGTGGTACATGCTTGGCTAAGGACACGAACAACCAAGCGTTGCAAATGTGGGCCATCTCCTCCATAGTCCTCCCACCACAAAACCGAGCCAATCTTGCTGCGATCAACTTGTGCATCTACACATCCATAGGAGCCCTTCTTTTGCCTGTAGTTGAGTCGCTCGTCTCTAATCTTGCGCCTAATGTCATTGCTAGGCTCAAGGCACTTGAATGCAATCCGCCATCCTTTGCTCACCTCCTTGTCGGTCTCTTGACGCCTTCCTTGAAACTCCGGGTCAAGCACATAAGCTGCCGCATGAAGTGGAGAGTAGTATCCATTCCACCTCGACTCACACAAGCCATGAATCTCCGCATTTTGAATAGGGTCAGGCACAAGCTTCTCAAGGGTCTCTATCATCCGATCCATGGCTTCGTAGACTTTGCCGATGCATGGCTGCAAGCCATCCTCAACTCGAAGTAGGTGTAGAATAGGCTTGACCATGGCGTCAAGTGTCTTCACCTCCTCCCACCGAACGGCGTCGTCAGCCCATTCTCGGCATTTCAATCCTGTTGCTGATGTAGACTTCGACATGGCTTGGAACTCATCACTGAGAAAGAGGCCCCTTAAGGCTCCGCCACATGTAGACAAGTGGCCTAGCATAAGCCAATTGAATGCAAATCTTGTCTCTGAATATTTGAGCAAGGACAAGTGGCTCCTCTTTGAGAACTCATGGCGCACCTTTTGATGGTGGAGCACAAAGGAGACAATTTGAGAGGCGTCACCAATGGTGGGTGAAATCCATGACAAGCTCCCTATGTCCTTGAGGAGGTTTTTGAGGCAATGCACCATGCAAAATGTGACATGGATGCTGGGATACATGCCCTCAATGATAGCCCCGGCTGCCCTATTTGACGCCTCTCCATCTACAACCATACAAAGGACATTCTCCGGGCCGATGATCTCTATGGTGCTTGTCCACTCCACAGCAAGCATCTCCGCGGCCTTGCCACTGTCGGATGCATCATGTGACTCCACAAAGTACATCGCCCCCCGAGAGTAGGCCACCACTCCGTGGATGGACCGCTGCGGGTGTCGATGCATCCATCTACAAGGGGAGAGACGCCATTGGTCTCCCACAAATCCTTTGTTTCTTGGGCCGCTTGCTCTACGGCAAGCTTCTCTTTGTCAAGGAGGGTGGTGCGAAGCCTCTCCGATGAAGGTGGCACATAAGAAGAACCATATTCCCCTATTTTTGTAACCATGGTTTGAAAGTATTGAGACCTATCCACACAAAATAGAGCATGTTGTGGTAGTATATGTCACAAGGGAAATTCACCGCAAAGCATGGAAGGCAATGTGGTCGTGGGAGAAGAATTGGGCAACCGACCTATCCAGCTCTTCCTTCAATTTAGGATTCCAATTTTTGTTGAGGGTGCTTTGGCGATGCGCAATGGCAGCCCCCGGTGTAGATGCATTTCTCTTGAATGCTTGAGAGTTGGAGTCAAGGTTGGCTTGCCTTTGCTCTCGCGGTGTCGCCTAACAGAGAGGGATCAATGGCAACAAAATGGCCCCTCTTGGCCGCTTCCACGACCTCATACACCGCGAGCTTCTCAAGAGCTCCAAGCTCTTCTCGAGAGATACTCGAGGGCAAAACTTCACTTCGTGACCAGGTTCATGAAGAAGATGGGCTCGCACTTTGTTTGCACCACCCGTTCTCCTGTACGGGCATAGCTTGCACGTCCATGGTCTTGCACCACCACCTTTACCACGTGCTGTAGAGACGACTTCATCCCACCACGACCATGTTTGCACGGTGGGCCTCCTTCGAGAAGAGCCGGCTTGAGAAGTAGACCTAAGAGGAGAGCTTGTATGGAGAGAGAGAGAGTAGAGGAGAGCTTCAAAGTTGAGAGGGTAGAAGAGGGGGAGAGTGGGTAGAGACACTCAAGGGTCGTGCTTGAGCGCCCGAAGGTAGACCGTAGAGTCTAGACGATAGAGAGGAGAGGCTTGTTGTAACAGACTTGGACACTCCAAGTTAAGAATCTACCACGACAGCACCAAATAACCACTTCAAAACAGTTCACAATTCACAATTTATTCGACACTGGCTCGACGGAGTTCCGTACCTAGAGATATTGGCCCCAAAGATTGGCGCCCCTTTCGGTATTTCTTTTTGTATTAGTCTGAGTTCAAAGTACAAGAGTGCGGGCAGGCGCTCACATCCAGACTCTGCGTCCAGATGCTCTGAGTTGTGAGAGGCCTGATCACATATTTAAAGGTACAAGGGATGCCAAAAGCAGAGCCCCAAAAGCTGAAAGTCAAAAGCCTCTAAAAATAAAGCAGTTCCACTTTCTCCCTCAAGCTCTCTCTAGAGCTCTTGGATAAAGCAAAAGATGTTTCTCTCTCTCTCTCTCTCTCTCTCTCTCTCTCTCTCTCTCTCTCTCTCTCTCTCTCTCTCGCTTAATAAAATAAAGCAAAGAGGCTTTCCCTCTCTCTCAATTGCGTTGGAAAAAGAAAAGCCAAAAAGCTAAGCCCAAAACTGCCCAAAAGCTGATATGTCACAGCTGTTGATTTCGGCAATATGCACTGCAAAACGCGGGGGTCCGTACAGCTGCCACGTGTCAGGCAACGTCAACAAATTAGGGTTTCTGATTTTCTGCAGTTAGGATTAGGGTTTCCTGCAGAGTGGGCAGCCACGTCATCACTTTGTGACATACCCCCCTCTTGAAAGCATTGTAATCGCCCTCGATTACGCCTGCAAAATAGACAGAGGCCATAAACTGTCTTAGCAGACTTAATCAGGCATTAGTGAGGTCTGGAATGGATCTAGATGCGATTACTAAATACGTTGCCGATGGTCATGGTATGAGATTTGGAATGAATTTTTCTATGATTTGTCATGTGATGTCTTGTGATGTCGAGTGATGTCCTGTGATGTGACCGTCGATTTTTGCAAGTGCTAGATGTGCCGTGTCTAGTGCGTTGATACTAACAGTCAATGTCTTTAAGTTTTATATCGAGTACAATGATTCTGCCCTTCTCTGTAATCAATGTCGCTTTCCTCGCCCGATAGTCGACCACGATGTTGCTCGTGTGGTACCAAGGAATTCCCAAGAGAACATCACAACCTTCCAAAGGAATTATGTAAAAGTCCTCATGCCCCGAATACCCCTTACAATGCAACCGAAGTTTGCCAATGACAGATGTAACGGCTGCGTCCTTGCCGGGTGCCGCTAGAACAGCCTCCGCAAGTGGTCCTATCCGATCGGGAGTGATCTCGAGCCGCGCTGCCAATTTCGGTGAAATTAAGTTGGCCTTGGCTCCTCCATCAAAGAAGATCAGGGCTTCTTGATCTTTCACTTTGCCCCAAGCTCGGCAAAGTTCTCTACTCTCGTCCACCGTGTTGGGATCGATACCCACGCAATCTGGAACCAGTCCTGTTTTCAATTTTCCTTTTCTTCCACGTTCCTCAGTTGCTCTCGAACTCTCAAGCCTCTCGTCATCCTTGTCGTTCTGTTCTTTTTGTGCCTTTTTAGGGCACTTCGCGGAGATATGTCCAGTTTCCCCCCATCCAAAGCACTTCCCTTGCCTGATGTAGCGAGCCCGCTCCTGAGGAGTAAGCTTGGGTCGTGCATCTTTCTTTTTTGGGTTGCTCTTTCTCTTTCTACTTTCATTTGTCGAAGTCTGTTCAGCTCTTTGTGTCATGATCTCATCGGTGGGGTAGGTCAAACTCTTTGAGTGAATGGCAAAACCCCGTTTCGTATGACTCATCAACTCCTCAATGGAAGCTGACTTTTGTTCCAAGCAGTGATCTCGGATCTCTGTAGGTAGACCCAAGGTAAACCGCTCAATCTGTTCCTTGAACGAGATCTTCTTAAATGAAGAGGCGAGTAGAAAAGAGCTCCAAATCTCTCGCAATAAGCGTCCACTGTATCCTTCTTGGTCATCCGAAGATGGTTCCAAGCAGTTCGTATATCACGTTCATACTCTCGAGTCAGCCAAGAAGAAATAAAAAGCCTCTTGAATTTCAGCTATTGAACTAGGGCAGGCTTGTTTAATAGAAGCGTGGACCACCAAGTTCGAGCATTCCCCTTGAAGTAAGAGGCAACTCTCCGAATCTTAGAGTGCTCTGAGTAACGCCCTCCCGCGAAAGCGATGTCAAACTGTTGTACAAAAGACAAAGCCTTCGAAGCATCTCTATAACCAGAAAACGTGTCAAATTTAATTGACTGTCCACCTTCCTTAAACTCTCGGACTTTCTTGCTTTTGTCTTCCAGAAAGTCATACTGGTTGGCTTTGTAAAAATTCTTCTTCTTTGCATAAAAGTTGCTGTCGTCAGAGTCTGAACTGTCTATAGACGAGTCCTTTGTAGAACTGTCACTCATGAGCGAGATTTAGACTTCTTTGCCTTTTTCTTGCCCTTTCCATAAGGGTTGCTTTTTGCTTCGCTTTTTGCCTTTTCGGTCTTCTTCGCTCGAGTTAGATGAGCTAGAAGAACTGTTAGAAGAAGAAGAAGAAGAACTGGGTACACCTTCAAATCGAACACGCTTCTTTTGCTTTCTTGATTTTTTGAAAAGTAGATTGACGACCCAAATAACCTGGGAAGTCAGTGCCTTTCTGTTGCTTTTTGTCGTGCTTTTTAGCTTTTTTTTGCGCGTCAAAAAGCTGAGCAATTCGTGCATCAACCACCTCTTCTAATTCCTTCTCTGTATACTTCTTGGGAGTAGGAGGTTTCTTGAGAGTGGGTTTTCGAGGTGGTTTTGTGGTTTTCTGCCATTGCGTGTGCACCTCTTCAAAAGAAGTCTTGCTCATATATTTAACCAATTTTGGGTTCTTTGCAAAATTAAGCATCGTCTTTGTTGTGTCGCCGATCAATCATTGACGCTCCATCTCTCGACGCTCCGCCTGAGTAGGCCGAGGCGGGCCTTACTCCTTGCCTGAATCTTCGTTGTGATCCCTTCCCGCATCTTTGGATGCAGAGGGAGTCGGCTAATCTCTTCCTGAAGCTATAGGTGCCGCGGAAAGAAATTGGGATCGGATTTCCCGTAGAAGAGAAATCGGCCGTGCTCTGATACCACTGTAACAGACTTGGACACTCCAAGTCGAGAATCTACCGCGACAGCACAAGTAACCACTTCAAAATAGTTCACAGTTCACAATTGATTCGACACTGGCCCGGGCGGAGTTCCTTGCCTAGAGATATTGGCCCCAAAGACTGGCGCCCCTTTCGGTATTTCTTTTTTGTATTAATATGTGCTCAAAGTACAAGAGTGCGGGCAGGCGCTCACACTCATACTCTCCGTCCAGATGCTCTGAGTTGTGAGAGGCGTGCTCACATATTTAAAGATTACAAGGGATGCCAAAAGCAGAGCCCAAAAGATGTTAAACTCAAAAGCTTTGATAAATAAAGCAGAGGCTCTTTCTTTCTCTCTCTTAAGCTTTTATAAAATAAAGCAAAAAGCTTCTCTCTAAACTTATGCTTTAATAAAATAAAGCAAGTTTAGCTCTCTCTCTTGCTGCCTTGCGTGGAATAAAGCATCGCCCAAAAACTGCTGTACAGCGCTGCCACGTCAGCAGTACGGTCCTCCGCAATCTGCGCCGCAAATTGCGTTGCGTCCGTACAGCCTGCCATGTGGCACTGCCTCTGCAATTTCCGGGGCTGGCAGCCACGTCAGCATTTTCTTCCGGCTTGTGCACACTGCAAGGTGTGTGTGTACACACGGGCAGCCACATCATCACTTTGTGACAGGTCACAGGGTTCCTTTTGGACGAGGGAGGCTGTTTATGATACCATTCAGAATCAGACAATGGTTGGGCCAACTACTTTATATGGATATCAGACAGTTCGCAGAGTTAATTGAGAATCAGTTTAATAAGGCATGGGGGTGTCACCCACCTATGCCTCCCGTTCCTTGCCAACCCTCTTCCTTGCCGTCGCCCGCTTCTTGCAGCGCGCCCTTGCTTGACCAGGTTCTCCCGTGGTGCTTTCAACCATGTGTGCAGCAAGCCCTTTCACCCCATCCTCCCACCATCTGCTGCTCCCGCTGTGGTATCCCCACCTTTTCGTACAGCCTGCCCCATCCTCCCGCCATCTGCTGCTGACGGTGTGGTACCCTCTTGTCGCGCAACAGCAGACTGCCTCCCCCGCCTTTGCGTACACCCCCCCCCCCCCCCGCTTTACCTTCCTCTTCCACTAAACCCTCCTATATGTCCCTGCCCCTAATTTGCCGTTATTGGGTTTGGATGGTGCAGGGCTATCATTTTCTGCCCAGCTAGGCAGCCCCTAGCAGTTTCAAGCTGCTTGAAGCAAATTAGGTTCCTACCCCTGCCCGCCAAATCTGGCCTCTTCGTGTAACTCCTCACTGAATGTATTATCTGCATTATCGAGCTTACATTACGCACCAGTCGATCCTTATGGTTTTAAGGTTATACAGGGTCCCTGTGCATAATCCATGCATCCATAACAGACAATATGACAGGAATTTATTAGTGTAGTTCACTTCTCTAATGTGTGCGAGGTTGACCATAAAGATTGATAATATCTGGGTGCTCCCCACATGCATGACAAGCGAAATAGCTGAAGTCTCCTATGCTCATATACATGCTTGAGTTATCTGGTTCGCGGAAAAGGTCATACACATTGCACTTGCCTTACTTTCTGATGGCAAGATCTGAAGGGATCTTCTCGGGCTGATGTATCAAAGACAGCTACAAGCAGGAATATGCATCTCTCTCCTAAGCAGATTGCTTAAGGACCCAACGCCCACTATCATGTACCAGTCACCATAAACATTCCATTGACAATGTAGACTCTCTTTTCTTGTTTCAATTTGCCTTCTTGGTTTTGGTCTATAGGTAGCTTCTTGACCAACTCAGCTCAGTGTTTGCTTATCCCTTTTCTTGATATGGGATTGCAAGCACTGCTATATATTCGTTTGAGAAAAACCATTAAATTCTTTTTGTTCCTTCACTTAAGTTCTGTGGGAGGCAATCTGTGTATGCTGTATAATCTTACTAAGCTCTCCAGTTTCATAGGCAATTTCGTAATTTCTTACTTGGTTCAAATGACTTCATTGCAGGTTCTTAGTGGCATGTATGAAACAAATACTGCTGGAGTTGGAGTGCAACAGCTTGAATGGGTACGGGGGACTCTCATTTGGTTATGATACTCTGTGACTTGTACAAGAGGATGTCATGCTTTCCACTAAAACATGGTCTTTATGTGCAGATCCATCGTGAAACTCTGAAGATATTGGAGGAGATAGGATATTCATAAGGAGTCCTGAAATTAAATGGAAGCCCGCAAGTTGGCTTCTGCTTAATGTGTGGCTACCTTGTCACACATACACATATATAGTAGTCCTAACAGCTTGTTTCTTCTGAGTTTGGCCTTTCTTCCGCATAGGAGTCGAAGCATACCCTTCAGGTTTGGCACATCGTGACCTTCGTGATGCTCTGAAAGCATTGCTCATGTCCTGGTGTTGCTACATCAGTACTCGTGTCGGTCCTTTGTCTATTTCTATTTCTACCCTGTGCTGCAACTTGCCTGCTGTAAGTTGAGCGTGAAGGCGTCTCCGGACTGTAATGTCTTGTAGGTAGGAAGAGCTCATTGACAAAAGCTCAAATGAAGATGATGTTGAAAGACACCACATTGAATCAGTGCTGCACAACTGCACATTACTGCTATATATGTACATCTATCCAAGAAGACCAAATCTGTTTCAAGCTCTATGCTTTTCCAGTAGTGGTATTTGAAATGTCATTACCAAGGGCATGTCATTTGAACTTATACTACTGACTGAGAAGAAGAAGAAGAAGAAAAAGAAGAAGAGTATTTTTACGTTGTAGGAAACTATCCCAAGAGACCTTAAAGATCTATCCAATGAGAGAGAGAGAGAGAGAGAGAGAGAGAGAGAGAGATGAAATGAAATGTTATATGGCGTCTTCCAAAGGCCAAAATGACCCGTGAGACCAAGAGGTTACATCCATGTGTGACTAGTACAATGTCTAGGCAACAAAAAAAATAAAAATATGTGATGATACCTAGAGTGGGTGGTAGGTATATATGTAAGAATACCTTACATCCTCATCATTATCAGCATCAGCATCACTAAATACATCATTTCAAGACATATGGCCTAATGTGGTGTACAATGGAGAAAGTATACTATGGTGATAATCCCATGAACTTTCTCATGGGTCTTTGCACCAATATGGCCTTAATATAATGCTCCTCTTATCTCTGGCTCTCTCTTGTAAACCTTGCATTATCTCTCCCATGGGGGTCTACCTATTTATCAGCCAGTCTTTATCTTCAACTTGTGAGATGAGGTGCGAAGCTCCCCATTAACACACCTAATGCCATGAGATAGTTGGGTGTCCATATGGGATAAACCCATCATCTGTTGTGTGGAGATGATAAAAAGCCATCTATGTCCCCAACTCATGTGACAGAAACAGTCAAGTCCTTGCTTGACAAGTCCTAGTATCAAGCTGAATAAGATCTTCTCTGGTATTCTTGCTAATCTTTGAATGTTTGAGGGTGAGGGATGGTGCATCCAAGGGATATTGAAAAGTGGGCAGCTTGTCCATAGTAGTTCATGTAGCTCAAGCCAAGATTATATATATGCAAACCAACTTGGGGGGGGGGGGGGGGGGGGGGGGGGGGGGGGGGAGAGAGAGAGAGGAGGAGGAGGAGAAGAGTGTTTTAACATCGTAGGAAACTGTCCCAAGAGACCTTAAAGATCTATCCGACGAGGAGAGTTGAACACAAGACCTGTTATTCATGAGGGAAATGGCATAACCGATCTAGAGAGAGAGAGAGAGAGAGAGAGAGAGAGAGAGAGAGAGAGACAATAACCTTTTTTGACTCACTTGCGTGTGGCCTGCTCGTAACCATGCGAGCCACAATCCTCATGCATAGCTGCTCGCATAAATCTCACTCTAAGCCTATTCTCAACCTACCCTTGTAGGTAGCTCGTGTTGCAACAAACCGCTCCGAACCCTCCATGCATTCCTCTCCTGTAGAAGCCTTCCCACTCTTTTCATAATGTAGAGCATCGACACATTCACACATTCAAATCAAGGTAAAGCAGAGGACAATCTTCACAAAGCTAGGGTTGCCTCCTTTGCACGGTTCTGATGATCATCAGCTTAAACTTGTTGAGCCTCTTGGCTAGAAGTTTTGCAGTTGTGTGTTTGGCATGGTGTCATCCATTGGGTTGGAATTTGGGTTTCAAGGCGAATGTTGCCCCATGCAAACGTGTGTGCATTTGGGCCCAACGTCGTTCTGCGGCCACCACTCCTTGTGGCTTCTGTCTACCAGTCAATTGGTTATATTATTTTCTTTGTTTGATTGCTTCCAACATCAAGCTGTAGACCTTGCCAATTGAAAAATTTTCGGGCTCGATAATCTTGTAGAGTTCCACATAAGGTTTGCTAACACCGCATATCTTCTCTATGTTGTGCCAAAAAAGTAGGTGATTTTACAAGAGATATCTTTTGGCAGCGGCTTGATCAACTTAGATACTTTGAGAGCCATCCCTCCCATCTTTGATCAATGATTATCTTTGCCAATGCTACTTTGACACCCAAAAGACGGGCAAAAATATAGTATGAAATGGTGTAGTTGCAAAGCTAGTTCATAGAAGAGTTGGAGGGCTTTGTTTGGTGACTTGGCCCAAAATAGAGCATGGGTGAATTGGTGCTCTTGGATGAACTTCACCATGTGGTTGGCGTTTAGTTTATGAATGGCATTTTTTCAATGCCTTTCAAGAGTAGGTTTAGTGTATGCATCGTATACAGTACCCACAGAATTCCATGGTACTTCTTTTGGATGGCTAGACAAGCACCCTTGTAGTTGAAAGTGTTTGTCGGTCATAATTGTTGTCACATTTTAGGGTTCCCCTAGTCAAACTCATGGTTCGCTCATACACTTTTGTCAAGAAAATCAATGTCTTCTTTTTTAAAGAGGTGTCAATGGTTTCCAAAAGCATTGAGCCCTCGGGGCATATTACCATTACGTGATCAAGAGCTTTTTTTGGTAGCTAGTCCACCCATCCAACACTACAGTATAGCCAAACATTGGGACAAAATCAAGCACTATTCGATTGAGTATTGCCTCCATAGTGCCCCTTGATCTTGTCCTCGCAAATATTTTTTGCACCTTTTGTTGTATTTAGGTAAGACTTTTTTGCAGTAGACATTAATGCATCCCTAAAAAGTGGATTCCTAAAATAAATTTGAATGAACTTGCGGCCATGAAAGCCTCAATCCACTTTAGGTGCAATGTTTGTGTGGTGGTGGGCATACTCCCTATGCTTGGGCTTACAACCATTGATCCTCTGACACCTTGAAAAAATAACCAGCAATTGTTTCATGTTGGGGTACTTGCATTGTTGCTTTCATTTTTCTTGAGAACCTCTGTCAAGGCTTGGTTAGATGGTCCACATTTGTATCTATCCCAACGTTGCGTTTTTTAGGAAGCAAGCCTTTCTCTTTGCACATCTTTATGCGAGCTTCAAAGGCAACCTAAATGCTTGTAAGTGTTGTTGGATAGTTCGACATAGTTATGTGGACACTATAAAATTTCTCCTTGATGTGAGTTACATTGCCTTTGAAGAGATGGTTGCAAGTCAAGCATTGGAGCTTGGAAAGAGTTTTGCCATGCACAAGTAGCCGCACATAAGTCACTCTTTTCCTTGCACCATATTCTTCCAGCTTTATTGTTGCTTCTTACAATGTTCATGTACCGTATGGCTAGTTTTCCCATCCAGAAAAGTACAAGTTAATAGATAATGCCTCAACATAGAGGTAAAAACAAAAGTTCAAACACAACCACATAGCACATAAACTCATAACTGAACTTTTGTTCTCTAAGAGGTGGGAGCTATTGGCTCAAATACAATTAGTGAATCCTAAAACTGGAGAACCCCAAATGTTCAATTAGAAGTAAGAGCATTGGGTCAAAAACAGCTAATGAAACCCTTCTATATGTCCTAACTACAAATACAACTTACTTGGAGAGAAGAATGTCATGTGCAATGTCCACTTGGAAGTAAGAATGAAAGTTTCGAACAACCAAGAGAACTTATTATGTCACAACAATCCTAAGGGTATGTCTAGTCAATTCTATACAAGTCATGAAAAGGTAGAACTTCAGATGATTCTTGAAATGCAAATGGAGGTCGCAACGAGGGAAACGAGAGAGAGAGGAGCCACATGCCACAAGGGAATTGGGTGGGTGCAAGGCGGTGCTCTCTCTCTCTCTCTCTCTCTCTCTCTCTGGTGACTTCTCCCAAGGTGGTGCATGGTGTCTGTGCTTGTGCCTCAAAGGTCTGTGCCATGGGTGGGGAATTCACGGTGAGATTGGTAATCAAGGGCTCCGATACATATGCATTCTCACAAAAGAGAAAGCTTGCACGTGAGGCAAAGTAAGAGCTCCCAGTAGGTTGCAAATGAGAACATGAGGCGAATCAAGGAAGAGGAGGCAACTATGGAAGAGAACGGAAATCCCACTGGCATGGCAAAAGGCACATGGAGAGATGGAGAGAGAGAGAGAGAGTCCATGGAGCGAGGGACATAATTTTTTCCATCTCGATTGATGGCGGCAATGGATGAGGATGGGGCGGAATACAAATAGAGAGCTTTCTTTTGATGCGAGGGACATGAGATTTTTTCCATCTCAATTGATGGCGGCGATAGATGAGGACGGGGCAGAACACAAATAGAGAGCTTTTTCTTTCGCTATCCTCTTGAGTGGTGTACTAACATCTAACAGTAACACGTGAACCTAATGCTTTATTATTTAAAGCACACATAAGATTATTTTAAACTATGAAAAGGCAAGGATTGTCTATACTTCTCTTTATAACCCTCTACTAGTGTATGACCCACATCTTGCTGTGGCTAAGAAAGCATGCCCATTGGGTCACACACACACACACACACACACACACCCACCCACCTATATTCGTTGGTTACACACACAAGTGGAGAGGGTGGATTGTAGTCTTTGTAATCACTCCAAGACGATGACAACTCTCTCTCTCTCTCTCTCTCTCTCTCTCTCTCTCTCTAGAAGGATTCCAAGCTTGCCTTGAAAACAATTAGAAATATTTTGCAAGTTCTAGTGATAAATTTTGGCGTGAAAACCAAAAGAGTTGTGACTGTGCCCTTCCATTTTAGAGCTATTGGAGATATTTGAGAAATATTTAGTGTATTTTTAATGGGCTAAAATTGCAATATTCTAGCTAGATTCCAAGTTTTCCTTGAAGTAAACAGGTAAAATTTTGTTGGTGCTAACACGAGCAATTCCCCAAGCTCATCTATTTTCAACATATGTAAGCCAAAGAGCCAAAAATGAAGTTTTGTGTATCAAGCTATATTTAAGTGGCCAAAAAACAAATGTTTTGAAATAATTTTAGTGATTTTCTTTTTGAGTTAGGCTCTGTTCTTGTCACTACTCGGGTTAATCTTGCATTATAAAAAGTTAATAGTGCTACTATGACAAAATCTAGCCTTATCCTTTTTATAGTGTTTTTAATGATCAATATGTTTATGGACTGATTTCGTTAATGGCAATAGATATCATATCGGTTGATTTGTAAGAGGATACATGAATTTGTTAAATAATATGTTTAAATATTATTTGTAAGAGGATACATGAATTTGTTAAATAATATGTTTAAATAATTAGGATGAATATAGTACATGGTCATTCTTTACGTTTAAAGCATTTTGCAAATAACATTCATGCAACCAAGAGGTCAAGCAACTTGGGAAAGTGAAGGGACGTGGGATACTAAGAAGCTCTTCCCCAATCAATGAAGTTTACATACACCCCTTAGTGTTGGTGTTGGTGTTGTTGATGTCATTATGAATGAGTTCAAGGTGGTACATGAAATCCACCATATGAAGTAGTCCATTGTTGATATGAAAAATGTTACGCTTTCACAAGCTACCGAGTGTATCCTAGTAGTGTATGTGGACAGATTGATTTCCATCAATTTGAATGGCCTTGATCCACTCTTTTAAAGTGCCAGCACTCCAACTCAGCATTTGGAATCTGCACAAGGACTATTGGGCCCCCATTCAATAATCTAAATGTTAATGCACATTGTCTAGTGTAAGGGAAGTTGATTTGCATTGCTCGATTTTATGCATTTTTTGATGTAGACTACATCTTGGAAAGCTGGAGTCTTAACTTGTACTTTAATGACGTAGCCAAAGTAGTTAAAGGTAAAAATGGCAAGTCAACTTTTCAGAGGGAGGGTTGAAGAGTTTTGCGATCAAGATGATTGCTCTTGTTTAGTGAGAATCTCACTTATTTTGAGATGATGCTTGCATATCTTGCAGCTTATGAGACCCAAACACAGCATGTGATTGCATTCTAACCTTGTTGCAGATTTTACCAATGGATTGCAAATCTATTCCGTCTTTTTTTAAGGTATGCATGGCCGCATCCATGATGGAAGCATTGTATGATGCCTTATTGCCATTGTAATTTGGCATAGGTGTGGCTTAGCAGTATTGTTGAGATACATACACACAATAGCTTCCATGGATTTTTGAGGATGTCTCAAATGCAAAAACGAATCTTGAATGTGTGTGTGTGTGTGTGTGTGTGCACGCACGCATGCACGTGCACACACACACACACACACACACACACACACACACACACACACACACACACACACACACACACACATATGCATGCATGAAAGAGAGATGAGTAAACGAATTTTATTAAAATGTATTTCTCCCACCCCTCTTCTCTCTCTAACATACAAAACACTCTCTCTCACTTAGATATCATTAAAGGAGTCACTTTTCAGCCCCTCCTTCCAGAAAAGCAGATTCTCCACATTCTCTCACTGTATTCTCTCTCTAAAACGTGAGCCAACTCACTCTCTCTCTCTCTCTCTCTCTCTCTCTCTCTCTCTCTCTCTCTCTCTCTCCCCCTCCCGAATCATGCTTCTGCCACTCTAACTCTAGTTGAGAGCAATGGAAAACTCCATTACCTCTATGTGCAACATCATTTCTCTCTCTACACTCATGATCAACAATTTGAACTCAAAGGAGATTGAGTTGCACTCCCTTTCTTTCTTTCCTCCACCACATAATCATTTTTTCCTATCTCTAAGTACTCTCCACTTCTTTCCTCCATAGCCAGCTTCACCTGGTTGTAGCAGTTACCATTAGACATTCTCTCTCTAATTTTCTTGATTAGCTAACATAAATGTGATTCAATCCCGTACCACTGCAAGACAAAACGATATTGATTAAACGCCTATTTAGAGTCGGAGTACGCTACTGTGCGACTTGGCACATCTAATCCCAATGCTACAGATCAACTATAGAACCTTGGGTGCAAGGAAATCAACTGGGTTAATGGCCATATTTACCTTGGCAATCCAATGACCAATGCATCACCTCCCTTGCGTAACGTCACTGAGCTATTGCATTTTATTGGAGATGGGGGAGACGGATTGTTTCGCTACTCCTGGAGATTGTATTCATCTTTCGTCAATGAAAGGGAAGCAAGAAAACATCTATGTGCTTCCTATTTGTTATTGCAAGAGAAGTACATGAAAGACATTCAACAAATCTGTGAGGAAGCCAACGAGAAGACAAAGCAGCTAAATAATGAGATGGTGAAGCTTAATAAAAAAGTAGAGCATCAAAAATGGGAGCAAGAGCACCGTCTAGACAATTACGTTCAGCTACAACACACTGCACATAATATGCACCAGTGAATTGATCATCTCATACACATTCCATTGGGCTACCACATTCGCAAGCGCAAGAGACATGTAATGACTATGCTATCTTCAAGCGGTGGAGCTCCTAAGAAACGTATCCTTCAAACTCAGTAGGGATACCAATGCAAGCTTCTAATTTCTCACATTTTTTGCAGGTTGCTGTAATATTATTTCAATATGTAGGAACTTGGCTCGGATGATGAAGGGAATTGATTCCAATGCTCAAACGACCGGACATACTCTACTGTAGCATATCATCAAGCCAAAGGAGTTGGTGGAGCTATTGGATAATCCATCCAATGCTATCATTGCTAATGTTTTGCACCATAAGTATTCTAGTGATCTAAAGAGCATTGTGTCGCTTCAAGAGATGATGGAGGTGTGTGACAACGTAGGAATAAATTTCAAGGCCTACAAAGCTTTGTATAGAATTGTCACAATAGGTCACAGAGCAAAAGGTTTGTTTAGGTTGTTGCCGACACCTTACAGTGTCAGAGTTGCGAAAAGGTGCGCCAATAATGATGTTGCAAGCTTGTTGGGTGGATTTCAATATATGGAGAATGCCCTGCCATTAGAAGAGAGAAACTCCTTCCGTTACATCGAGTTCAATATTGTCTATATTGACTTGTTGAAGCTCCAAGAGTCAATGATCAGATTTTATGGGTTGACACAAGAAGAGTGTGATGGCAAAGTTATATTTGTGATGAAGCTTGATGAGTGCCAGATTGTCAAAGATCAACGGCTCGAAAGGGTAAGCATTATGCTTATGAATAGAGCCTGGTGGGCATCGATGTTGAGCTAAATGCCAACAAGAAGTGAAACACTTGTTTAGGTGTTCAATTAGAGAAAAATATTTGGTGGCTGACAGCTTTCCATCTCCCACACGAGACACATGAGTCCCTCAAATGGGATTTTAATCACACCCCAATTATTGATGTCATTCAACAACAACAAGAAGGACAACGATTGCAAGTTTTAGGTCTGGGTACGTTCCAAGTGGAGTGGCATTTGGCAGGAGACTTGAAAAATCTTAAGTGTATGTCAGTGACCCTCTTTCCATGCATTTATTGCTGCCACAGTAAAGTCTCATTAGGAACTGAGGGCAAGGGTGCAAAGGCCAGCAAGTCAAAGGGCGGTAAGGATAAGGGTGACAAAGTTGCAATCAACTCTGTGAAAGGTGTGCCCACTACACAAACAATGGGTAAATCACTACAAAAATGGTTTCAAGGTATCCTCAGTTGTAACCATAGTGTACTCCCTAATCGAGATATGGACGATCCAAATTGGAATCCTATTCTACCGATTCCTCTGGTAAATATGCATGTGTACACTCTTCATTGAAGGTGCCACGGGAAGCGTGTGCGAGTGCAAGCGCGAGAGCAGAGAGCACAGAGAGAGAGAGAGAGAGAGAGAGAGAGAGAGAGAGAGAGAGAGAGAGAGAGAGAGAGAGAGAGAGAGAGAGAGAGAGAGAGAGAGAGAGAGAGATTGAATTATCATCCACGGAGGTCAGATATGACCCATGGGACCAAAAACAAACATTACAACCACTTCTTCTAAGTGAGGGCAATCGATACATATCAGTTAAGGACTGAGGGTCCAGTAAAAGAAAAAGCAAAGTCTAAGGGGGTCCTGTGGGACAGGAGCAGGGGCCGGTTTAAGAGAGAGAGAGAGAGAGAGAGAGAGAGAGAGAGAGAGAGAGAGAGAGAGAGAGAGAGAGAGAGCTGCTTTGGATGGAGCACACAACAACGTTATCCTATTGCAACTCCTTATTCTATTGTATTAAAGAATAAGTGTATAATGGTTATGTTAGTAGATGGGTTAGTAGTAAGTGGGATGTCCGGCTAGTTGGCCTGAATCCCAACAAACTCCCACTTGAAGGCCAACGCAGCCCAAGTGACTTGGTATGTACAACCGTGAAGCAATCTAGTGGCTTCAACCTATACCCATCAACTCAATGCAATGTGTAAACTGCTCCAAAGCTAAGCCTTTTGTCAAAGCATCTGCTGGGTTGTCGTCAGTGTGTACCTTGACCAAATCAATGAGCTTTTTGGCCAAGAAATCTCTCACGAGATGATACCTAACTTCAATGTGTTTCGATTTGGAGTGAAACACGAGATTCCTTGCCAATGCAAGAGCACTCTGACTATCACAATATATCACTGGAGTATCATCAATGCCAAGATTTTTGACCAAGCGAGATAACCATACACCCTCTTTACTTGCATTTGACAATGCAATGTACTCTGCTTCCGTAGTGGAAGACGACGTACAATCTGGAAGACATGATCTCCAAGATACTGCTGCTCCAGCAAATATGAAGACATAGCTAGATGTTGATCTCCTATTGTCGACACAACCCGCATAGTCTGCATCCGCATAACCCACGATGGATGCATCACTGTTCCCGAAGTGTAAACACCTGCTGACCGTACCTTTGAGGTACATTAAAATGTGCTTCACCGCTTCCCAATGCTTGCTGCCAGGATTTGCCATATATCGGCTCACCACTCCCACTCCAAAAGCAATGTCTGGTCTTGTGGCCACCATAGCATACATGAAACTACCCACTGCCGAAGAATATGGTACCTTAGCCATTTCAGCTCGCTCAGCATCAAATTTGGGTGCATCTTCCTTGCTGAGTTTCAAGAATGCCTGCATTGGGGTACTCAATGCTTTCCCCCCCTACATATTGAAACGCTGCAAAACTTTCTCAATGTATGTTTCCTGAGATAACTCAAGAATACGACGTTTGCGATCTCTTTTTATTCGCATGCCAAGAAAGTGTGTAGCATCCCCCAAATCTTTCATTGCAAAATTATTGCTAAGTGTTTTCTTCAAGTTGGCAATTTCCGCAATGGATTTCCGAGCTATAAGCATGTCATCAACATACAAAACTAGAATGATCATCGAGCCATTATCTAGCTTTCTTGTGTACAAGCAGTGATGCTCTTCACTCCTTTTATATCCTTGAGACCTCATACATGCATCAAATTTGTGATACCACTGGCTTGAACCCTGCTTTAAGCCATAAAGTGCCTTTTTGAGCTTACATGCTGACGAGCGGTTTTCGAAACCGCGACCGTAAGAACCATACCATAAGAAGGGGAGAGCATATCACCAAAGAAAAAAAAAACAAAAAAGGGAAGTTCTTTACCATTTACCACCCCTCTAGGCTTAACCACTAGCAGGGCGCCACCAATTTGACCACACCTCTCCATTATCGCCAGAAGACGGACTCTCTCTCTCCTACTGCTCGGCTCCGCCAATTCTCTCTCTCTCTCACCTACTCTACCGCTGCATCACCCGGTCCAATGGGCGCATAAGATGAGATGCCTCTGTCACACCCTCCGGCGGGCCGCCACAGATATTGTATATTCTCTCTCTCTCTCTCTCTCTCTCTCTTTCAAATATTCTCTCTCTCTCTCTCTCTCTCTCTCTCTCTCTCTCTCTCTCTCTTTCCTCGTCCACACCCCAACCCCAGCGGACAGCCATATTATACCCATCTCCCCCCCTCGTCCACACCCCCTTCGGCCTATATTCCCCCCCCCCCCCCCCCCTTGTTTTCTTCCCCAACCCTGGCGGACCACCAGCCTATATATTCCTCCCCCCCCCCCCCCCCCCCCCCATCTTCCCCTCCAACTAACTCTCTCTCTCTCTCTCTCTCTCTCTCTCTCTTCTCTCTCTCTCTCCTCTCTCTCTCTCTCTCTCTCAGGAGAGCGATCCCGCAAGCCATGGAAGGAATCCACTAGCTCTATCTCTCTCTCTCTCTCTCTCTCTCTCTCTCTCTCTCTCTCTCTCTCTCAATTCCCTTCCCCACACACCCCTTCTCACCCTCCCCTCACCACCTCACACCCTCTCTCACTCCTTTTTCCCCACGGTGGGAACCCGCCGTTAGGGCAATCTCTCTCTCTCTCTATAATACCCCCCCCCCCCCCCCCCCCTCATTGACTATACCCCATCCCCCCTGTTTGTGCCCTCTGTTGGATGCGCCGACGCTCATGCTCTCTCTCGCCCCCAGACCCAGGCCATGCAGGCGCCATGGAAGGGAAACACCACCCATCCCCTATCCCCTTCTCAGCCTCCCTCACCAGCTCATCCACCTCTCTCTCTCTCGCGCTGTCCGCACACACCCGCTCCTCGTGCTCTCACTCTCTCGCAGCCTGTATAGGCACCGCACCCGAATCACCTCACACTCACCTCACACACAGTCACACCCACACACTCGCGCGCGCGCGCACACACACACACACACACACACACGTACGCACGCACGCTCGCGCACACTCTCTCTCTCGCTCCCTCTCCCCACCTCTGTGTCGCCAGCAATAATTCACCGAAAAACTTAAAAAATAAAAATAAAAAATAATATATATATATATATATATATATATATTTATGTATATACATAATATACCCCCCCATTCCACGCACCGCTCGCGCACACACAAACATATACACACCTACTCTCTCACACACACACCCATACATACACACACACACACACACACACACACACACACACACACACACACACACACACACACACACACACACACACACACACACACACACACACACACGCATAAACGCACACACCAATGGTAAATAAAAAATGGAGGATTCATCGGTAATGACGACATCGACAAGAAGGAGAACGACCCAAATTACGCAACACCGACACCAAAAAGAGCAAAGGTGCCGAAGGCATGCCCCGACCGACCTCGAAGAGACGAACGCGTTACATCGACGCACCAGCAAATCTGCCACTCACCGGCATCACGTCATCACGATGCCCTCTTCACTAAACCGTAGGTTATTATCATCATTTTTTCAGTTTTCACCCAAGCCTTGTAAAAAGATCCCAACTTGTAAATTCTCATCTCTCTAGGTGATGGTCACAAAGGCCCACCTAGAGGTTTTCCCTTTCAATAACTCCCAAGACAAAGCAAGGGTCAACCACCCAGGCCCACCGCCTTGCTTTGTTTCCCCTGATTAGATTACCCTTATCAAACCAGATTACCCTAATCTAAAGCAGTCAACACCTATAAAAAGGCACTGAGATGTCACTATCGGGGGGGGGGGGGGGGGGGGGGGGGGCAAGTTTATGAGAGGTCAGCACTTGGTAGTATTTTGGTGGGAGAAATTGGCAATATTTGCATCACAAGAGAGGGGACTTAGTGTAGTGGCTTGCTTTGAAAATTGTATGATGTAAAGGAATCTATGTCCACATCTCGACTCCAACAGTCGATCCACACACACTCATGTTAGCAAGGTTTCATGTCAATGACTCATCTCTAGAGAATGCACCAAGTAGGTTCGCTATCTCTCCCTCTATCTCTCTATCACCATGATGTGCCACCTCGCCAGAAATAAGGTTGCTGTAAATATGGCAAGAGAATAATTCTCCCTCACACCCCCGAGGGTTTTCATCATCTGTCTATTCTCTCTATTCTGTGTGTGTGTGTGTGTGTGTGTGTAGAATTCGTGATATTTCAAATCACCGTTGTCTGCGTCCTAGCCGCTCAAAGCTAGGTGGTGCCTCCTGTTTGCTTTATCATGACCGGCTTGCGGCGTGCATCGGCTCCCGGCGTTTTAGAGGCCGTCGGGGTCCGTGTCTAGCTTTGCTCCCGTCATTTGGTGCCCCCACTGAGGAGGGCTTCTCGGAAACCTTCAGTTTACAATGCTGAAAGTAACGCATACCATCAATCATGGACGAATGGCTTAAGGAATCCTCTAATTGGAGGACGAAAGAGGAGGAGACTAAGGAGGCACTAGCCGCCTTTATTGAAGTACTACTGCCAGGCTGCAGTGTCGTCAGTATTCAAGAGGTAAGCTCCCTATCTCGTGTTGCTCGTTCTAACCACAAACTGAGAGCATCAGGTGGGAGGCCTATGAAGTGTTATCTTTGCTGTCAACCAAAACACACTGTCAATGAGTGCCAGCAACGAAGGCAGTGAAGGGGTTGAAATCGTCTATATCGACATTCACCGTGAGGAAGTCATCCACATCAAAGGAGGAAAGAAAATGGTAAGGCCTCTCTTTCCTAAGGAAGCAGCAATCAAAGGTATAACCTCTACTCCAAAATGGCCTAAAGGAGCTGCTCAAGCCAAAGGTAAGGAAAGGTTAAGCCAGTTTGGAAACACATGACCCCAAAGGAAGAAGCATCTGGCCAAGCGAGTGCTTCAAGTTCGGAAAGCCGGGTCGTACCCAGTTTGCCAAAGAGAAGGTCATCCAAGGCTAAGCGGCGAAAGGTCGCCTACCGATTCGCACGACGCATGCGAGTACTACCAGTCCATTTCGACAACCTGAAGCAGAAGTGGTAAAAAAGTCCCCATGCCCTAAGGAAGAGTGGTTTGGCTATTGCTCTTGCTGTTTTGGAAGACGGATAGAGGGTCTTCCTCCTCTCCCCGCACAGCTCATCCTGAAGGAGCTCTTCACCACGGGTGAGACCCAGTGGGCTGGAGACGAATTACAGCCGAATGGAGTGGAATTCATGCAACACACCGACTATGGTAATTATCTGCAGTTTCTGCTAGCCAAAAGGTTGGGAGTAGTCAGACGTGTCGCTATCACCCCGTACGTGCTTTGCAACGAAGGAAAGGTAGAGCTCATGAAAGGCGACAACCTCCTGTGGATGTGCTGAGTCATCAACACTGGCACGGTAAATAAATAAGTAAGTAATCCACCCTCTGTGCATGATGAAAAATGGGCTGACAGCATTCTTGTTTAGATTCCTGTAGCATATGCATGTGAATATCTATGTAGATAGGAAAATCTTCTACCAAGAGAAGATCGTGTATCTATTCGATGCGGTGGTGCTAGGAGAAATCCTTAATTCCCCAAACCCTATCATTCTCCCCATACTAGATTACCACCACTCCTTCAATGTTTCTATCTTTATCTTATTTTAAATCTATCCACCCAACTCTATAAAAGCGCTATGAGCTACTACTATTGTTTATATATATATATATATATATATATAATATAATATAATATATATATATATATATATATATAAGGGTTTGTAATTTCTGAGTTACTACCATGGAAAGTGTTTCTTTCCCCACGTTCAGCAGAAAGAAGGGAGAAGATTTCACCACCGACTTTCTGGATGATTTTGACATCGCTTGTGTGGTTTCCAACAAGAATGACGACGCCTCACGGGTTCGAATTTTTCCTCTACTGATGAAAGTAGAGGCTAAGTCCTGGTACAATGCTTTGCTCCAGGCTACCAATAATGCATGGATGTGTTACGTGCTACCTTTGTGAAGAGGTTTGGTGGAGGCACAACCTCGGAGAAGCTATGGCAGTTACTGACAGAATTGAAGCAGGGAGGTCTGCTAGAGTATGCCACCTACGAGTCCAAGTTTGTGGATTTGTGGGAGATATGGGTTGCCTCACTGGAGGAAGCTGAAGGAGCACCTAATTTCCTAAAGAAGGACCGTTTCATTGTTGGCCTGTGGTCGCCGCTTAAGGAGAAGGTGAAGGGAAGGTTTCTTGCAACATATGAGTTGGCAGTAGAAGTAGCCCGCCTTAAAGACAAGAAGCTGCGCATGCAAGCAAGAGTCAACGAGTCAGAGGAATCAAGATCAGTCTGACTAACCCCAGTGATTGCAACAGCCGTTCATAGAGCCCAACCACAAGAGGCATCAAAAGAGCAGCAAGACCTGCTGAGTCGCATCACTACCCAACTCGAGAGTTTATCCGTGCATCTGGTGCAGCAAGGGCATGCACCTATCAGAAATCCAGAACAAGGAAGAGGACAACGAAGGAAAAACCAAGAGTACCACTACTACAATTGTGGGGAAGACAGCCATGGTATGTACTACTGCCCACATCCAAGGAGGTAGAATTTCAATAGAGGAGGGAGACAGAATCAAATCTCTCCGCCAAGGGCAAGACCACCACCCACCACCACCCAGGCAACCAGGGCCAATTCCACCGGTCCAAATCCTTCGACCACCTGTACAACAACAACAACCACCGCAACCTCTTATTCCACCACTACCCCCACCACCTGATGTAAACCAAGCGGTGGGTGTTATTAGCTTGGAAGCTATAGGGAAGGCAAAGGTAGAAGAACCAGTTCAAGAGAAGCACAAAGGGAAATCAAAAGTAGAAGAGGTGGATGCTATGGGAGTGGAGCATGCCAAGCACGAAGAAGCCTCTCAAAGAGAAGAGAAAATGAAAGGGAAATCCGAGTGTAGCAAGCAAGCAGCTAAACCGCGACGGAAGATAGACATGCTAAACCCTATGACTTAGTTCAGGATGTGTTGATGCAGGGCCTAAAGATAACTTGGCCCCAATTACTCCACCTTGCACCAAGGATGAGGAGGCAATGAACAAAGATGCTGAGTACCAGGAAATCAAGACCTAGGATAGTTGGGGCTATCTCTGGGAGGAATCTCGACGACATCCTACCAACTATGGATGCCCACATCAAGGGGCAACAAATCTCAAACGTCTAATTAGATGGTGGCGCGCAAATATGCATCATGAGTGAAAAAATGATGCACCATCTAGGTCTAGAGGTGAGTAGGCCGGCACCCTGCCGAGCCAAAATGGCAAATAACGTAAGAGTGAAATGCATAGGCATTGTGAATGCGGTCAAGGTGAAGGCATTCAATACAGAAGTGGAGGTAGACATCTTTGTCATGCCACCCAAAGGGGAGGGCTACCCTATCATTCTTGGGAGACCCTGGCTCATGGCTACAGAAGTTAAGCAAGACTGGAGCACCAGAATGATTCAGATGAAGGACGCTAAAGGGAAGTCCATATTCTACGACATGAGGATTGGGAAGCAACGCAACATGATCTTGGAGGCTTCAGAAGATGAGTCCACCAGCGACTATTCGTCTACCGCAGGAGGAAGAGACAACAACAACTGATGAAAGTGACAGTAGCATCGAAGTGATGGGGGTCATCCTTAAAGACCCAAAAAGATTGACACAATCTGAAGCACCCCTGACAAACCGAGAGGAACCATCAGGTACGTAATCCTTAGAGGATGCAAGTAAGTTACACCGGATGCTCTCAAATAAGTTAACCGATGAAGAAAGGAAGGAATATGTCTCCATGCTAGGTAACTTCACTACATTGTTCATTGATGGCTATGATAAGATCACAAGAATCACAGTAGTACAACACCACATAAAACTCAAGGAAGGAAGTAAACCCGTAGTGCAAAAGCTCAGAAGACTTGGGGTAATCCAACAAGAGGCACTACTCAAAGAAGTGAGGAATTTGCTACAGGAAGGTTTCATCTACCCCGTCGAAGACTCAGAATGGGTGTCTCCAGTAGTAGTCACACCAAAGAAGAATGGCAAGTGGAGAGTTTGTGTGGACTATAAACCTCTCAATGCAGCCACAAAGAGGGATCACTTTCCCCTCGCATTCCAGGATGAAATTCTCGATGAAGTGGCAGGTCATGAGTGCTACACAGTATGTGATGGCTACTCAGGATACTTTCAGATTAGCATTGCGGAAGAAGACCAGAAGAAGACAACCTTCATCACGCCTTGGGGATGCTTTGCTTACAGAGTGATACCTTTTGGCCTCACCAACGCTCTGGCCACATTCTAGCGCTATGTGACTTTTGTCTTCCAACCCTACTTTGGAACGTCAATACGGGTCTTCATAGATGTTTTTTGCATCTATAGTTCACGCTCCCTCCATTTGAGCAAAGTCTATGATGGCCTGACCAGGCTGCAAACCTTGGGTGGCCAGCTCAACGTGGATAAGTGTCACATTGGTGAAAGAAAAGTCACTCTCCTTGGCCATGTAATTTCAGCAAAAGGGATTGAGGCTAACCCTAACAAGATTCAAGCTCTGGTATCTTTGTCATCACCCACCACCGCTAAGCAGTTGGTTTCTTTCCTTCAGAAGGTAAGATACTTAAGCAGGTTCATTCACTTGCTATCTCAAGTGGTTCTCCCTCTACAACAAGTCACCCAAAGGGATGTCTTCTCATGGAGTGAAGAAAATGAGCAGCAATTTACCGAGGTGAAGCAAATCCTAGCCACGCTTCCCACCATTTCGCCCCCCAAGTGGGACGAGCCATTTTATGTGAACCCCAGTGTAGGAAGTGACACACTTGGAGCCGTATTAATGCAAAAGGACCCCCAAACTTCTTTCATGCGTCCTATTTACTTCTCTTGTCGTGTCATGACCCCATCAAAAAAGGGATTCACCGCAGTAGAACACATGGTTCTTGCACTAATGTTTGCTACCACAAAGTTCCGCTCCTATCTTCTGCCTAGACCCTTTGTAATTCTGATGATAGAGGAGGTCTTTCTGTATGTAATGCAACACATGGATGTCTCATCTAGGATCTCTAAATGGCTGGTTAGATTACAAGAGTTTGACTACACCATGCAAGTGGAAAACTCCACCAGGGCTAGTTTAGCGGGAATACTTACTCATCGCCACTATGAGAAGAAGCTGAAGGTCAACACGGAAGCAAAAGAAGAAACACCAATGGTAGAAAGTCCTAAGCTAGAAAGAGCTCACTCTCTTTTCTTTGACAGAGCATACAAAAGAACAGTGGACCAGTCTGCAGCTGGCATAGTCATTTTCAATGAACAACAGGAAAGGGTATCTCCATTGGGCAGCTATTACACTCCCACTCCAACAACAAAGCAGAGTATGCAGCTTTAATTCTTGGGTTAGAACAGTGTATTTCACAAGGAATTTAGCACCTAAATGTGTTTGGCGATGCTTTGCTTTTGATAAAGCAGATAAACGACACTTGGGTTTGTAAAAATTAGGTTTTACTTAGTCAACTACGTCAAGTTAAGGATCTTTTAAGGAAGTTTGAAGCAGTGCAATTATTTCATGTCCCCAGGACAGAAAATCAGGAGGTAGATGCTCTAGCCAAGGAAAGAATACAAGACGTTCTTGTAGGAGCAATCAAACTGAAACTACCCCTCTTTCAAGGTAGTGATGTTATGCCAAATATCATTAGCTTTCTAGATACAAGAGAATGTCCGGAAGGGTACACTAAAGGCCAGAAATAGTGGCTGGTAAGGAAGGCTACCAGACACCGCCTTGTAAACGACCACTTGTATTGTAAGGGCAAGGATCAGATTCTCAGGCGATTGCCGACCTCCAATGAGATCACAGAGGTCATTTCAAGTTGCCATGATGGCGTCTGTGGCGGTCAGTTTGCTCTAGATATCACCAGTAGGAAGATTCTACGAGCTGGATACTCTTGGCCTAGTCTAAATAGGGATGTACATCATTGGTGTAAAACATGCAAGGCCTGTCAAGTGGCCAGTGATCGCACACTAACCTATGAGCCACAGACTCCTATCATCTCATATGGTCCATTTGAGAAATGGGGAATAGATGCAATCGGTCCTCTACCAAGGGCCCAATCAGGTAAACTGTACATTATAGTGGGTGTAGATTACATGACCCGATGGGCGGAAGCAACAGCCCCACCACCCGCATCACAGCCCAAGAGGTAGCAAAGTTCATATTTGAGCACATCTGTTGCCGTTTTGGCACTCCTCTTGAGATAATATCAGATAGGGGACTAGGTTTCAGAGGCGATCTGGTGGGAGAACTGATGAAAAAGTTAGGCATCACACGCCGACATTCCACACCATACTATCCACAGTGTAATGGCCTAGTAGAAAAGGTAAACGGAATGATTTGCAAAATCATCACAAAGCAGGTGAACAATCACACAGAAGAGTGGGATAAACATCTCATGGCCGCTTTATGGGCCTACCGAATGACGTTCCGAACATCATTAGGTTTCACCCCTTTCCATCTAGTTCATGGAAAGGAGGCAATTCTACCCATTGAGGTATAGATAGCCAGCTTATGAGTCATGGCTAGCCAAATAGAGTGCCCAATTGTATAGCTCCGCAACCACATCTTGGATCTAGAAAGGCTCCAACTAGATAGGGAAGAAGAAATCAATCACTATGCAGCGCAGGCAGAGCGACGCAGGCTCACCTTCAATCAAGGGCTTAAGGAAAAGGGCCTGGAGAAAGGCATGCTAGTATTGAGATACGACAACAGATTTGACACCAGGAAGGACAAGAAATTTCAACCTCGATGGGAAGGACCATTCATTGTCAAAAAGCGCTATGACAACGACAGCTATAAGCTGATGGAAGCAGATGGAAGAATTCACAAGACTAGAGTCAATGGATGGAGGCTGAAAAGGTATTTCCTTAGGTTTGATCCGGAGTTTATGCTAGACATTCCAAAGAGGGAGAACCCTCCAACTCCACAACTAAAGATTCAGAGGTAGGGCTAGAAGAATGAATGCCTCTAGCCAGATGGAAGGGCTAATGACGGCCGGTTTTCGAAACCGCGACCGCAAGAACCATACCCTAAGAAGGGGAGAGCATATCACCAAAGGAAAGAAAAAACAGAAAAGGGAAGTTCTTTACCATTTACCACCCCTCTAGGCTTAACCACTAGCGGGGCGCCAACAATTTGGCCACACCTCTCCATTATCGCCAAAAGACGAACTCTCTCTCTCCTACTGCTCGGCTCCGCCAATTCTCTCTCTCTCACCTACTCTACCGCTGTATCACCCGGCCCAGTGGCCGCGTAAGATGAGATGGCTCTGTCACGCCCTCTGGTGGGCCGCCACTGATATTGTATACTCTCTCTCTCTATCTCTCTCTCTCTCTCTCTCTCTCTTTTTGCTCGTCCACACCCCAGCCCTAGTGGGCCACCATATTATACCCATCTCCCCCCCTCGTGCACACCCCCTTCGGCCTTATACCCCCCCCCCCTTGTTTTCTTCCCCAACCCTAGCGGACCACTAGCCTTATATTCCCCCCCCCCCCCCCCCCCCCCCTATCTTCCCCTCCCACTAGCTCTCTCTCTCTCTCTCTCTCTCTCTCTCTCTCTCTCTCTCTCTCTCTCTCTTGGGAGAGCGGTCCCGCAAGCCATGGAAGGAATCCATTAGCTCTATCTCTCTCTCTCTCTCTCTCTCTCTCTCTCTCTCTCTCTCTCTCTCTCTCTCTCTCTCTCTCTCTCTCTCTCTCTCTCTCTCTCTCAATTCCCTTCCCCACACACCACCTTCTCACCCTCGCTCACCACCTCACACCCTCTCTCATTCCTTTTTCCCCCACGGTGGGAACCCACCCTTAGGGGCAATCTCTCTCTCTCTCTCTCTCTCTCTCTCTCTCTCTCTCTCTCTCTCTCTCTCTCTCTCTCTCTCTCTATAACACCCCCCCCCCCTCGTTGACTATACCCCATCCCCCCGTTTGCGCCCTCTGCTGGAAGCACCCGCGCTCACGCTCTCTTTTGCCCCCGAACCCAGCCCATGTGGGCGCCATGGAAAGCCAACATCACCCATCCCCTATCCCCTTCTCACCCTCCCTCACCACCTCATCCACCCTCTCTCTCTCTCTCTCTCGTTGTCCGCACACACCCGCTCCTCACGCTCTCGCTCTCTCGCAACCTGTACAGGCGCCACACCCGAATCACCTCACACTCACACACACACACACACACACACACACACACACACGCATGCTCGTGCACACTCTCTCTCTCTCTCTCTCTCTCTCTCTCTCTCAATCCATCTCTCCCCGCCTCTGCGTCGCCAGCAGTAATTCACCAAAAACTTATATATATATATATATATATATATATATATATATATATATATATATATATATATATATATATATATATATATATATTTATGTATATACGTAATATACCCCCCCGTTCCCACGCACCACTCGCGCACACACAAACATATACACACCTACTCACACACATGCACCCATACATACACACACACACACACACACACATGCATAAACGCACAAACCAATGGTAAATATAAAACGGAGGATTCACCGGTAACGACGACATCGACAAGAAGGAGGACGACCCAAATTACGCGACACGACACCAAAAAGAGCAAAGGCGTCGAAGGCATGCCCCGCCCAACCCCGAAGAGACGAACGCGCTACACCGACGCACCAGCAAAGCTGCCATTCACTGGCATCACGTGACCACGATGCCCTCTTCAGTAACCCGTAGGTTATTATCATCATTTTTGACTTTTCACCCAAGCCTTGTAAAAAGATCCCAACTTGTAAATTCTCATCTCTCTAGGTGATGGTCACAAAGGTCCACCTAGAGGTTTTTCCTTTTAATAACTCCCAAGACAAAGCAAGGGTCAACCACCCAGGGCCCACGGCCTTATTTTGTCTCCCCTGATTAGATTACCCTGATCAAGCCAGATTACCCTAATCTAAAGCAGCCAACACCTATAAAAAGGCACTAAGACGTCACTATCGGGGGGTGGGCGCAAGTTCATGAGAGGTCAGCACTTAGTAGTATTTTGGTGGGAGGAATTGGTAATATTTGCATCACAAGAGAGGGGACTTAGCGTAGTGGCTTGATTTGGGAATTGTATGATGTAAAGGAAGCTATGTCCACATCTCGAATCCAACGATCGATCCACACACACTTATGTTAGCAAGGTTTCATGTCAATGAGTCATCTCTAGAGAACGCACCAAGCAGGTTCACTATCTCTCCCTCTATCTCTATCACCATGATGTGCCACCTCGCCGGAAATAAGGTTGTTGTAAATATGGCAAGAGAATAATTCTCCCTCACACTCCCGAGGATTTTCATCACCTGTCTATTCTCTATATTCTCTCTCTCTCTCTCTCTCTCTCTCTCTCTGTAGAATTTGTGATATTTCAAATCACCGTTGTCTGCATCCTAGCCGCTCAAAGCTAGGTGGTGCCCCCTGTTCGCTTTACTGTGACCGGCTTGCAGTGTACAATGGCTCCTGGCGTTTTAGAGGCCGTCGGGGTCCGTGTCTCGCTTTGCTCTCGTCAATACTAGCTCCTCACGAGATGCGTTCTCCTGAACAAACCCTTCAGGCTGCTGCATGTAAACATCCTCATCGAGATTCCCATGAAGAATTGTTGTCTTCACATCCATTTGGACAAGTTCCATGTCCTCAATCGCTACAAAACCAAGTACGGTTCTAAGCGTTGTCATCTTGACCACAGGCGAGAAGATTTCATCAAAATCGACTCCCTTTTGCTGTTTGAACCCTTTGGCTACAATTCTAGCCTTGTACTTTGGATTTGGATCACCTGAGGTAAATTTCTTCTCGTAAACCCATTTGCAAGGTAAAGCTTTTGCATCATTTGGCAGTTCTACCAAGTCCCAAGTGTCATTAGCTAAAATCGAGTTATACTCATATTCCATAGCCTACTCCCACTTCACCACATCATCCGTCATCATGGCTTCTTGGTAGTAGCTTGGCTCACCGCAATCGGTCAACATGATGTAATCAAGACCTGGTTCAAAACGCGCAGGTGGACAAGAGACTCTAGTAGACCATCTCACTCCTTGACCATTACTATCCGCTCCCTCTGGATCATTGCTAGTGGAAGGTACATTAGTAGCCCGATGAGTTGATTTCACTGTCTTTGAGGCAACATCCTCAAAAGTGACTCTCTGAATTTCTATTTCCTTGATAGGTTGCTTATGCATCTTCAACTCATTGAAGATCACATCTGAACTACGGATGACTCGACGAGATTTCGGGTGCCAGAGACGATATCCGATCTCTCCATCTGCACCATATCCAATGACAATACATTTGTGTGACTTTGGCTCTAACTTCTGTCGAAGTTGTTTAGGCACGTGAGCATAAGCTTCGCGACCAAAAACATGTAGATGTTCATAGTGGGGCTTATGTTTAGACCATAACTCTTTTGGAATTTCATAATTCAATGGTGTACTAGGCAAACGATTTATAATGTGCACTGCAATCAAGACGTCTTCTGCCCAAAAGCCTTGTGTGAGATTTTCTCTAGAAAGCATGGCTGTGACTCTTTCTTGAATCGTACGATTCATGCGCTCAGCAACTCCATTCTGAGTTGGTGTGTATGGTGCAGTAAACTTCCTTTTAATCCCCCTTTTAGCACAGAAGTTGTCAAACTCCTTGGAGACATACTCTCCACCGTTGTCAGTCCGCAACCTCTTGAGTTTCTTGCCAGACTGATTCTCAACGAGTGTTGAAAATATATGGAACACAGGAAGAACTTGATCCTTATGTTTCAAAGGATATGCCCACACATTTTGAATATACAATGGCGTATCGGCTTCACTTTTCATATCATCATAGATAAGCCTTTCTGAATCCATGATCGTCTCGATCATTTCATCAATCTCGGGCTCAAACATTGCCTCGTTGGGAATGTGCTCTGCATGATCATCCCCCGAGCTGTCAGAGGCTACATCTTGTGGCCTCACATATGCTGCTTGACCAAAGCGCCTGCGAACACGTCTATTGGGTTGCAAGATTGCTGCTTGTTGGCCAGCGTCAGAGTCTGACGAGTTATAATTGGCAACAACTCGATCTATAATAGATGGATCAAACTCGCCAAATTCGCGAACGTGCTGCAAAGAAACACGTCTTATCCGTCGCACAGCATGCTTGCATTGATTACAAGGACATAAGACCCTCGTTGAGAGATAGGTGTTTCGGTTGGACGGTCCCACATCCTCGTCGCTACTCATAATGAGGATAAAAAACTTATAACCTGGACAACAAATTTAATATTCTATTGGCATTCTTCGTCTTCTCTCTCTCTCTCTCTCTCTCTCTCTCTTTACCTCACATTCTCTAGTCATGTCCAATCCCCGCACACCTCGGTCTAGAGGTGCACGGAGATCAGAACCACCGGGTTATAATCTCGTCTTTATTGGTCAATACCTATATTTGTGGGTACAAGAAATCTACACACCCACGTCTACATGATACTGCATGTAGTGGACAAAACCCCTTTGCCTCTTCTCTAGCTGTAGCACTTCACAGCATCTTAACATCTTTTCACAGTAGATCTTTTCTGTGTTCGTCTAACTCTAAACCCTAAACCGTAAGTAATTCTTGCGTGGACTCGATCTAACGTAAATAAGCGTAAATCTAAATAAACGTAAATCTAACTAAAAATAAAGCTAAATCTAATTTAACGTAAGTCTAATGACTAGAGGTTATCTAGATGGTCATTGTGTCGGGGATGTAGTGACTCTTGCCGCCCTGAAGATCCACCTTCTTCCCTATCTTCTGAAGACATTTCCCCAGTACTTTTGGATCGACGGAGCCCACCATGAGTGAAGGCAGCAATACCCTATATTCCATTGAGGGCTTTCTTCACCCGCTTCATGCAGGCATCACAGTCTATGGAGACCTAAATCTAATCTAATATAACGTAAATCTAAATCTAGCGTAAATAAAAATAAATCTAGTTAAAAATAAACCTAAATCTAATTTAATGTAAGTCTACATATAACCTAATCTTTAACGTCTTTTAAGATAGTTTTCTACGACGTTATAACTCTCTTCTTCTTGTGTGTGTGCGCGTGTGTGGATGTGTGTGCCAATAAAAAGAGATAAATGGTATAACCTTTCTATCACCCATGCCAAGTATGATAGATTGATTATGCCATTTCCCTCTTGAATAATAGGTCTTGAGTTCAACTCCTCGTCGGCTAGATCTTTAGGTCTTTTAATTTTAATTAGTTTCCTACGACGTTAAATTAGTTTCTCTCTCTTTCTCTCTCAATGTGTGTGCGTTTTTTTGGATTGTATGCATGCTTTCTCTCTCTCTTCCTCTCTCAATGTGTGCGTTTTTTGTTTATGCATGTTCTCTCTCTCTTTTCCTCTCTCAATGCGTGTGTTTTTTGTTTATGCATGCTCTCTCTCTCTTTTTCTCTCTCAATGTGTGTGTGCATTCTTTGTTTATGTATGTGTGTGTGCGTTTTTGTTTTTGTTTGTACTCTCTCTCTCTCTCTCTCTCTCTCTCTCAAAAACACTATGTGTGTGTGTGTATGTGTGTGTGTGAGAGAGAGAGAGAGGGAGAGAGAAAGAGGGGAAGGGAACATGAGAATGAGGAGAGGGAAGGAGCATACCTGGCTCTCCTTCCTCTCCTCGTGTGTGTGTGTGTGTGTGTGTGTGTGTGTGTGTGTGTGTGTGTGTGGAGAAGAAAAAGAGAGAGAGAGAGAGAGAGCGAGAGAGAGAGAGAGAGAGAGAGGGAGAGCGTTACCTGCTCCTTACTTGAGGGCGCCGAAAAACTCAGATCTGAGATCTGAGTTTTTGGGCGCGCTCGGTTATTTTTTTAGCCCAACTGGCGTCGCTATGAGCGTCGCAAATTTCTTTGTAAATTTGCGACGCTCATAGCGACGCCGGGAAAATGTTTTTTGAACGTCGTTGTGTGAGCGTCGCTAATATGAATAGCCTCTTGTAGTGAGTGTTCAAATCTTAAAAAAATTTGACTACACTAGAGTGTTCAAAAGGGGTGTTTTACGCTTAGTACACCTTGAGACTAGTGTTTTGACCAACTCATGACACCCAAAAGGCAAAAGACGGAGTGTTTGAAACGGAAAATAGAAAAACTTGTGATTCTGAGCACATTTTTGCATGAAAATTGGTAGAAGTGCTTGAAAACCTGTGATAGAGACTTGGGGATACTTGTGAATGAATTCTGTCCAAAAACTCATCAGCAGACATCATACGCAAAGGGTGATTCTGGCAACAAATTTGAACTTTTGACATTAGACCCATCTTCTGCATGTTTTGTTGAGCACAAACACCAAATTTCATATCATTTGGGCTTATAGATTGAGAGTTAAGGGGATTTAACTCTTTCAGGGGATTTCCTTGTCAAAAAGTGGTGATTTTGTGCATTTTTGAGTTCCAAAATTGGTTGTGAGCACATATTCTTGTTGTACAAACAAGGGACACCTTTGGTAGAAACAAAACTGAATTTTGACCACTAAGACATCATATGTGTATGATGTCTTAGAGACTAGATATGGGGTCAAAAGTTACATCTGAGTGCATCCTTGTGATCTACAGCATTTAGGAAGCATATAGGCCAAAAATTTCATTGAATTTGAAGCATTTTTTAAGCCTGCAAATACCATAAGACGCATCTAGGAAAAGTAAAGGCTTGAATTGATGATAAATTGCACAAAAAGTGTTGAAATTCAATCCTGAAACTTGTTGTGAGTTGCTAGTGTAGTGAAAAACCTCTAGAGTGAAATTCACTTCAAACTGATCAGTTAGACATCATACACATATGATGTCTAAAGGGAACTTTTAGGGACCAAAATTGAAATCTGAGCTTACCATGGTGTTGAGCACAACAAAACAAGCTTACATACCAAGTTTGGGCCAATCCTGAGCACATAGACATCATACACGTATGATGTCTCAAGGCCATATCTGACAGTCCAATTGCACTTTTGACCACACAGGGGGTTGGGAAATGATGTGTTAAGCTTGCTTGCAAAATTTCAACTCATTTGGTCTCCTACTTTTTCATGTAAAGAGAATTTTGCAGATACAAGAAGGTAAAGGTGAAAAAGTATTGATTTTGAGCAATTTTGACATCCAAATTTTTTTGTGATCACATATTCTTATTGTATGCATCAAGGAGTACCTTGGGTAGAAATATAAGTAAATTCTGAGTCAAATGACATCATACATGGATGATGTCTTAGGGGCCAGATTTGGGTCAAATCAGACATTTGAGTATACCCTAGTGTCCTAGAGCATAAAAGAAGTCCCTAGCCAAAATTTCATTGAATTTGGAGCTCATTTGGGCTAAAAAGTGCCAAAAGATAGAAATTGGGCAAGGTTCTGCTTGTAGTGACCACAAAAGGTGTTCAAATTGAATTTTGAAAGTTGCTGAGAGTTGCTTGAGTGATAAGGAGTCATTGGAACAAAAGTCACTGCATTTTTCCACATCATACGCGTATGATGTCTCAAGTGCCAAATTAGAGGTCAAACTCACATCTGAGCTCACAAAAGTGTTTGCCATTCGCATATGATGTCTCAAGTGCCAAATTAGAGGTCAAACTCACATCTAAGCTCACAAAAGTGTTTGCCATCATAGAATAAGCCTAGAGACCAAGTTTCATTCCATTTGGATCACTTTGGCTTAGTAAACCTTCCCAGGAAGTTACAACAGACAGAAAAAGGACTGATAGACATGTCTAAAAGTGTCAAAATCACAAACTGAGACTTACGAGGGTTAGAATACATCAAGCATAGTCTACAGTTAAATTTTGGATCAATTTTGAGTCAGGAGACATCATACGCATATGAAGTCTCCAGGCACAGATTGCCTGTTTTGGCCATAACTTGTGCTACCGATATCAGATTCAAAAACTTTTTTTATCAAAACGAAGCTCCAGAGTACCTCCACAAGTTTCATTTTCAATCCTTCTATGAATGATCAATGTCCAAAAAACATCGTTTAAGGCCTCAAAATTCACCTGGAAGTTAGGGGTGTCTAAAAGTGACAATTTGAGAGAATTGTGAGAAAACAGTTGCGGTTTTGGACATAGTTTCAACTTTTCCTTAACCAAAGCACTTGAACACTTTGGAATAAATCTTCTTACATCAAGGTAGAGCTATGAATCCCAAATATCATGCTCTCTTTAGAGTCAAGTGTAAGCTGCAAAATCCTAGCAATAGAGGAGCGTCCGCCCACAATGGATCTTCCAAACTTGCAATTGATAAATACCAATCTTGTTGAGAGAGTTTGGATGACAAATCATGAGAGTGAAGGACTGTATAGATACTTTGAGGACAGTGAGGTCAACCTTTATAGCTACGCAGATCCATACCCAGAAGAGCTGACGGATTACAAGCTCTTGTATGTCTATACATACAGAGTCAAATATCAATGAAAATCTATAGTTGTTGACAAGTATGGACAAGAATACAAAGTTGTACAAAGCACAAACCCACACACTGCATCTGAAATAGGTGGATATTTGGTCAATGAAGGACCACAGATATCTCCACCAAACACGAGAATTCCTATGAGAATTCCAAAGAAGGAGCCACCTGGATTCCCTTCTAGAGCGGTAACAAGAGATAAAGTGATCACAGAGATGACAGACATGCAATCTCAAGGACTAATCTCCAACAGAATGACTAATCCCTTCAAAGAAGAAGCTAGGCATAGTAGAAGACCTGAAGTGAGAGAAGGATTTGGAGAGTCTATGGTTAGACTTGTAGAAAATCGGCGAGTTAGACCATCCCAGATCCAAAAATGGGTAAATAGGTGATACTCTGGAGATAAAGATCCGAGAGATCATGTAGCGGCTTTCATAAGAGTACTTAGAGTAGAAGAAGTTTTGGATTTTGCAACACATTTTGTGGGATTTGGACAGACTCTTGAAGATGACGCGGCTACATAGTTCGACTCAGTGGAAAGACGTGATTTTGAGACTCTAGACGAGCTGTTTGAGGAGTTCATTGATGAATTCTCACAGAAAGACATAGCTCACAATACGGTCTCACAAATTCACAGATTCAAACAAAAAGAGGGTGAAGCAGTACACAAAATGGCATTATGGCTCAAGAGATATGTCAACTTCTGTCCAAGAGCAAACCTTCCTATGCAAGCACAATTAATGCTGATCTTTATCCAGGGGATGAGACATGCGGGTCTTTAGAAGGATCTACATATGATAAGGAGCCTGATGCTAAAAGAATTGATCAAAGAATCTCTTTATCTGGTGGATAACTATGAGGAATATAGAGAAAAGGATTGTAAGAGTCAAGAGGATGACACATCCTCTTAGCACAGTGATTCACAGATGAGTGAGTCCATTGCAAAACCAGTGGCACCTATCAATGAAGAAAATTTTATCAACAAAATGGTCAAGAGGTTAGCTCCTATTGTAAATGATGATCCGAGGGAGCTTAAGTGGTGCGAAATTGAGAGAAAATGGACAAACCATACGAGGGAAGAGTGTTACTATAGCATGGAATATACTAGGGAGAGGTATGTACAACCTATCCTAGTAGCACCTCCTTCACCTAGAAACGTTATAAGGAATGCACCAGGTCCAGTAGGAGTTGCAAGACCACAACCTGTCTTAGGACAACAACCTCTGTTGTTAGGTGCTAGATTGCCTATAGACATGGGATACACACAGATTATGGAACCATCCAATAAACAAGCGCTAGTACCAACTGTAATGTATTAATACAACCAAATTAGGTACTGCCCTTCAAAGCCACATAAGATGAGAGAAACACATGGAGTGGTCAGGCCTGCGTTTTGACCTGAAGGAAGAAGGTAGGAGATGGACAAAAGGAAATTGCAGTTCATTGTGAATAGAGTCTTAGCTAGGTCAGAGCTTTTTTATAGCCAAGAGGAATTGCAAGAAGAATCTCCTCAACTAGAGATAGATTGTCACAAAAGCCATGGCAACAACTTGGTCAAACAATGTCCTCAGACGGAGATCACACAAGTAAATGCCTATTGTTTTGATTGTGGTGTCATTCACTTGATCCTTGAATCTCCAAAAAATCCAAACCGAGGCAGAAAGCTCACAACGAATGTCTCAAGAATTGTTCGGCTACCCAGTAGCTCAAAAAATGAAAACGTTGTACCAGTTCAAGTAGTTACGAGAGCGCAAGCTCAAAAGGAAGCTGATGATAATCCAAAGACAAAGAAAGCAAAAATTGATGCGAGTCCAGAGACGGGTGAACCAAAGACCAACGCACCTAGTCAAAAAACCAAGAGCAAATGGAATAGCTGAAAGCTAGAAAGGCTAGGATGAAAGCACGTAGGGAACGAGAGCAAAAATCCCTAGTTGAGGACCTTACCCAAGCTAAAGAGAAGATAAGGCAACATGAGGAAATGGTTGCACCTTCTCTTATGCAGATGTCTCAACCTCCAAAAGAACCATCCACAAAGGAGAAACCAAGAAGTGCTATCTCAGAAGGATCAGTGTTAGTCGAGAAGGTTAATGAGCCACTAGACACCCTCTTGAAATTCTATGAAGTGCGGCTCAAAAACAACCAAACCCAAGAACAGAGATGGATGACATATCCATATGCTAAACTAGAAAGGACATGTTTGAAATGTGCAAGAAAATGATTCAAACAGCCAGTTGCAAAACCTGAGGGTGTGATCCCCGTCCCACCTACACCAGTTAACCCACCAAACGAGGAACAAAAAGAGTTAGATTCTAGTCATGAGCACGGACCAAAGCTCAAGGACCCCGCATTAGAGCCAAAGATAGTGTTGAATACCACGGATAAGTCTTTCGTGGGATTTAACATAGCTATACCTAACATTTGTAAAGAAATAGATGGTCTTGACGAATTGTGGAAACAAGTCAAAGAGGCCAATGAAGAAAGTGGGATAAGCAGACGAGTAAACCAAACAAGGGATGGAAGAGGAGTGTCTCTTCCACCAATAGAGGAAATTGAGACTAGATCTCAAATGAATCTGGAAGTGGAATTGTATTGGGGAGACAAAGGATCTGTACAGTCTATGGACATTCAATCCCATTCACTAAGAACACTACCATCCTATACGAGGGAGTATGAGGCCAAGTCAGATGTTATTGCAGTCCCGTCTCACAAAGACTGTCTTCCAACAAGGTCATCGATTCAAAAGGGCTAATAAACATTTTGTCGACACCAATCAATTGTATGATAACGTTGGCCGAGTTGCTCAAAATAAGACCAAACATGTGGACTATTGTGGGAAAATGCCTAGAGAAATTTGGTGTTAAAAAACCAATGACTCAAATCGAGGAAGGGATCAAAGAGCTGGAAATGCCTCAGCTAAACACTAGGCCAATGCCACTAAATAAGCTAGGTGAGTACTATGAGGGAGAAGATGGGAACACCACTCTTTCTGTGGAATTCCAAGGTGTTAAAACCATGGCAATCCTTGACAGTGGAGCTGGCACTACCTCAGCAACAAAAGAGGTCTGGAAAAAATGGGAAAAACCAGCAGTGAGGGTTACAAGGATGAAACTGTAGCTTGTAGACGGAGACATGGAAAGGCCCATAAGACTGCTAGAGAATGCAGTTGTTACTTCTTGTGGAATTGAATATGAGCAACCTTTGATATTGTTGACTTTGGAAAGAAGAAGAACTATGATATCATTCTAGGAAGACCATTCATGTGACAATTGAAAATGGTCCAAGATTGGGCTTATGACGATATCTACCTAAGACATATGGAAACCATGACAAGGATAAACTTGAAGGACCATAGTTACAAGGATGTGACAAGAACCCCAATAGAAGAGTTTGATTCCACTACTGTAGCAGGATCAGAACTTCCAACATGGTTGGGTAAGCCTAAAGAACTGTGGATATGTGGAGCTTCACAATGTGGAAGTTTAAAGCAAGAGGAATGTATTTTAGAAAGGTCAATTGAAGATATGTATTATATCCCAGAACCCTTTTCTAAGGAAGCTTTAGAGCCACTTGAATGGAAACAAATCTTGGATACTCTTGATGTGTGTGCTATTCAAGATGATCCAACAACAAAGTTTTGTACTAAATATGGCTATGATGTCGTTCCTTACTTTGTGTTAAGTGTGATCCCAGAAAACAAAGACGGAGAAAAGACGAGTTCTATGACTTTGTAGAACACTTGGAGCTTCAAGAAGATGCCAAAAATGGAAATCCAGACAACCCAACAGGTGACATGAACAACACTTTAACAAATGCATGGTTTTATGATTGTCCATATCAAAAACCCATGAACGAATGTCAACGCTACAAGAATAAAGTGCATTAGAAGTGGATTCCAAAATCTCTGATGGTGAAAATGCAACCGAAAGAAGCACCCTCATACGTGGCTCCTATACATGCAAAAAAGAGTTGGCCAACAAGAAGACAGCCATGTCAATGGTCTAACGACACTCTAATCAAGTGGATACCAAAGTCATCCCAGAAACAACAACCCAAGATCAAGCAAATGATAACTTTCCATAACAAGCCAAATCACAAAGGGAAAGTGCTAGAATGCAACCTTGCTGAGGATAGTAGCAACAGTGATGATTCTTATGACATTCCCTACCAGAAACTCAGGTCATCACCATCACTAATAGCTTCCGAAACAATCAAGGAAGGCCAGAAGAAAAGAACAACAAGTCAGAGCCAAAAAGCTTGAAAAATCTGGATACCAAAGAGCCAACTTGATCAAAACCAAGTATGGATCAAGAAGAAAAAGATCTCTGATGAAAAATCACAAGATCCAATGCCAACATAATAAAAGTCAAAGCCTGCAAGAACATCTAAGAAAATCACAAAGTCAAAAGCTTTCTCAACTCAGATTTGGGTTCCACAAAAGTTGACTAAAGTACAAAGAGGTCAGGAGTTCATTTGGATTCTAAAACGGTTAAATTGTCAACTCCCAAAGTATAAATCTCATCGCCAACCAAGCGTACAAGAGCTGAAGCAAAGACCGTTGAAGACTCACACAAAGACAAGGTGGATCCCAAAGAATTGTCTTCAAACACAAACGAAGCAGGGACAAGTATCGGTTCTCAAATGAGCAACATCAACAAAATAGCCAGTAATCACAACGAAGTGGATCCCAAAGGAAACCAATAAAACTACTATCAATGCACCACCGTTTGAATTCTTTCAATTCCTCCTATTCTTACACTACAATTAGAAGAGAAACCATTATTGAGGGACAATGCCAAATAGAAAAACCAACCACAGGGCTAAACTGGATTCCAAAGAAGCATCAAACAAATAAGTAAGCCTTAAAAAATCTCTACAACCTTAAATCAAGCAAACGACAGAGGAGCTTCAAAGACCAACACATTGCTTACAATAGAAAGCCTCGCGAGCAAATGCCAATAAGAAAACTGCTTATACCCACATCTTGCTCATCATAATTTTTTCCATCCATTGACTGTGTATGCATAATAGGGCTACATTACAAGGTATGAATAGGCACAATTTTGCCCAAGCACAACACATACCCTTGGTGATACCCTGTCATCAAGGAGGACTCCAAATACGAGGGGGGGAGGCATTCTAAATGCGGACCTAATATATGAATATTAGAGGGCAATGTTTTGTGAGTTATATTGCATTTTTGCGTTTGATTGTGACATTTTTTTGACAAAATTCAGAGTATATGCCCTCATAATAGCGTTACTACACGAGAAGTATGGGGACAAAAGCCATATATGAGCCCCTAGGAACATGTGTATAGTGTACATAGTATTTAGAATTTTACTAGAATGATTTTACTTTTTGTTGAGTTGATTTTTGGTTTTAATTAGTTATTTTGGATATTTTTTTTAAAATAAAATTAAAAAATCCATAATCCAAGTGACGAACTGTTGACCGTTGGGTCAACAACACAACATAACTCAAGTTTCGTACCAAAGTCTTATCTTTTGCGAGTTATGAAATGCTGCGGATTATGGCCATAAACGTCATTTTTAATGAGTAGTTATTCTAGTTTCAGAAGCCGGGGTGCAATGGCACTTCTAGCTTGTAAATACAAAGCCATTTGACCCTTTTAACCCCATTTTTGGTTAAACCTAAGGTAGCCTTAGTATATAAGGTACCTAGGTCATTTTGTAAAAGGACTTTTAACATAATCAAGTTTTAGCGCTGTCGTCTACTGTGTGTAAGAGAGAAAGAGAGTGAGTGTGAGCTTCATCCTCCTGCTACACCCGTCTCGCTCAACACATTGGAGATCCGACTGCACCATTGTTGTAGGCTCGAGGAGAGCTACGCGACGACGCCAAGCATTCCACACGAGACGAAGCGCACACGCCGATGCATCTACGAGCTATTTGTGGCCATAAGTGTATCAAACGATGTCTGTTTTCTGCGTGCTAGTAGTCTATAGAATCGTGGCGAAATAAGCTATGCATAGGTACTCATAAATTTCAGTTTCGGGCACTTTCATAATTCTGCTCTGTCATCCTACGCGTTTTCCACAGATGGGTTTTGAGTGTAGAATCTTAGGGACAGGTGTATCCTAGTGAGGGGATGGTGTTCCTTAAGTTTCGTATGAATCTGGCATGATTAGGTGAGTTACCTTCCGCATGTGTGTATGTGGCTAGGTGGTGTAGTTGAGAGCAGTGAGGTTCTTGATTGTGGTTTAGTTGGCCTTCGTGAGTGTTGTATGTGTAGGATGGTCTCGGCCTGACAAGCTTACGAGATTTCCTCCGTGTGCCTATCGTGTCATCTGTGTCCTCGATTGACATTATGTTGATCTAGGTAGTGTTTGCATGCACTTCATGGGTGTGTGAGTCGCTCCCGTCCAACATTGGCGCCGCTGCCGGGGACACAAGGACCTAAGTAGGTTTCCTACTAACACTCGTGCGATGGTTGCTTGATTTAGTTTCGGCTAAAGAAAGCGTTTTTCTTAAGTGGATCCGGAAGAGGATATTCTGCGATCAAGTGGATAGCCAGGAAGCGTGTGTCTTTCCGAGGGTCTGCGACTAGATAGGTTTAGTTAGGATCTGTGGATTAGAGTAGTTGTTGGTGGTCAAGTGATTTGTGAGGTGATAAAAGCGTTTACTAGTCCGTGTGTGGCAGTGAAGCGTTTTTCTACTCATAGATGCAGAACCCCATATGATTTGTAGGAGTAGCTTTAGGTAAGTGATCCAATTCTGATCTAGAGCTATTCATCACTGAATTATTTGCTAAAGTGCTTGATTGCATTTGAAATCACGGAAAAGTGTGCTTTTGAGGGTAAAAATGCATTAAACAAGCTTTTGTGGATATGTTTGTATGATTGACTGATGATGTGCATATAAAAGAGCATTTGCAAGGGTTCTGTGAAGAAAACCTGCAATTTTGTAAACACAGACATCCTACGCGTAGCATGTCTCAAGGGGGTTCTGGAGACCAAATTTGAAAATTCTGACTGCACCAATGTGTTCAGAAGGGGGGATGTACCCTAAGTATACATTGAAACTAGAGTTTTGACCAACTCTTGATACCCAAAAGACCAAAGACGGAGTGTTAAAAACGCGAAAACAAGAAACTTAAGATTCTGAGCACAATTTTGCATAAAAACTGCTAGGAATGCTTGAAAAGTAGTGCTCAAGACTTGGGGAGACCTATGGATGAATTCTGGCAAAAATTTCATCAGTAGACATCCTACGCGTAGGATGTCTCTAGGGCACTTTTGGCAGGGAATTTGGGAAAACTGAGATTACCAGTGTGTTCAGAGGGTAGGTTTTACCCTAGTAACATATTGACTTGGGTGTTTTTCCCTATTTTTGTTGACCAAAAGCCAAAAGGCGGAGTCAAAAAACGTAAAATTTCAGAAAAGGCTTAATTGAGTGACTTTTGCATGTTTTTGCAATTGTGAAGCATACTTGCACTTGCTGAGAGCATAAGGAAGCATCAGGGACACTTCAGTCTCAAAAAATCAGCAGTAGACATCCTACGCGTAGGATGTCTACAAGGTGATCCGGGTACTTTTTTGAAAATCTGAGATTACCAGTGTGTTTAGAAGGTAGGTTTTACCCTATTTTCACCTGGAAAGTGGAAATTTGACCAAATTTTGACAGATCAAAGCCAAAAGACGAGAATTGCCAGACATCCTACCCAAATTGTGCCCAAGGCCTAATTTTGAGACCAAACCATAGGATGACTCCATAGGCACGTATGCAGTTAGAAGAGAGCAAGTGCTTCAATCAAGCAACGATACACGAGCTTCAAAGAACATTACATTTCTTAGAATAGGAAGCCTCGCCAACAAATGCCAATAAGCAAATTGCTTATACCCACATCTTGCACAACATAAATCTTTTCCATGCATTGACTGTGCATGCATAATAGGGCTACATTACAAGGCCTGCATAGGCACAACTTTTAATTGCCCAAGCACAACACATACCCTTTGCGATACCCTGTCGTAAAGGATGACTCCAAATAGGAAGGGGGGAGGCATTCTGAATGCGGACCTAACATTATGACTATTAGAGGGAAATGTTTTGTGACATGCATTGAATTTTTGCGTTGTATTGTGATAATTTTTTGACGAAATTTAGAGTATATGCCCTCATAGTAGTGTTACAGAGGAGTATAGGGACAAAATCCATATATGAGTCCCTAGGGACATGTGTATAGTGCACATAGCATTTAGATTTCTATTTGAACGATTTTTCTTTTGTTAAGTTTTTTTTAAAGATTTTCTTTGTTTATTACTAAGAAAAAATTTAAAAAATCCATAATCCACATGAAGAAAAGACTGACGAGAGGCCTGAGCACTACAAAGAGAAGAAGGTACTGGAAAACGATGAAATTTCACGAAGTATGTCTCAGCAGCCACTACAACAGCCGAAGAACTTGTCACAAGCAGTGTCAACATGCAACCGACAAGTCATACACGTCAGAGTCGAGTAGCTACGCCACAAAATGAGCGAGGTGTTAGTCCCAAAGCTTCATGTAATATTCTCTGTGGTCTAAGCATCTTAGCTATTCTAGGTACTGCTCAAGATGGAAGAGTTGAGCATATTTACGTTGTGCCGGTCATGCTGGTATAGGTGAGCAAAAGAGTCGAAGTCTAAGTACTTAAGTCTGGTGAAGTGAAGAAGAAGGTCCAAAAGACACTCACGTACTGAGCACTGTGAGATACGAGTGGAGAAACTTCTACATCGAAAACCCTTCTTGGAATGGTGGAAGCTATTGAGACATCTTTTGATGTCACATGTGCTACATTTATTCCTTGAAGCACCCATCATCTCCCTCTTTCACATTGCATGCTTTTATTGACAAATTTCTCGTATGCATATAAAGTGTCCCATAATTGGCACATGCATCAGGCACTCTTTCCGTGTTTCACCCAAGCACTCACCTTTCATGAACATGTACTTCACGTTCAACTGCTCAACTCCAATAAGAGCGTATACCAAAGGCATTTTTTTCCCACCGGGTTTTTCCCTTTGGTCATCCAGGTTTTAGACCCTAATCTAAAGACACATATCACCATCCTCTTGTACATATTCCTTCTACATCAACAATAAGGAAATGCTACTCAAATCAATTGACAAATGAATTGGAGCACCAATTTCAGATCATAGCATACTTCTCCTCAATGGCGAGTCGAAGAATGGCCTGCAATGACAAAGCTGCAGACAACACTAACAACATGATTGCACAGGAACAAAGAAGTCCCCAATGAAGAAGACCAGACATAAAAGTAATCAGAGGATCTCAAAATCTTGTCCTTGATAATGCACATCGAATGCTCGGCAGGGTTTTGAACCTCAAATTAGAAAAATTAAGTCTTGGATTCGGCCTGACAAACAGGCTTTGCATTGGAGTGCAACTTGGCCTAAAGAAGTTAAGGGTTTAGCCATACAATTTCTACAAAATCCTTAAAAAGTTGTCATTGGCTCACAAGATCAGAAAGCCAATCACTCAATTCTACAGATTGTAGAAGTTGTTTCTGAGAATCACAAATACTCCGAATTGACAGATTTGCTGGAGCAAGTGATGGATGGAGCTTTCTCTATCCATGATGATAAGAGTCAAGTTAAACGACATTGGGTTCTTTTTGAATTTAGATCTGGCAGTAGACCTATAATGACAGAAACAGATGCTGCAACTCGGAGTGCAGATGTGAAAGACATAAAGTTCATCATCAATTATGATTTTCCTTAATCATGTGAAGACTATGTACATCGGATTGGACGAACAAGACAAGCTACTGCAAAGGCTATAGTCTATACTTTCTTTCCAACAACAAAATGACAGCAAAGACCACATCGCCATCGACAATCAGGTCATGTCGGGGACGACATGAACGCGGAAGGGGGGAATGTTGACCGCTGGGTCAACAACACAACATAACTCAAGTTTCGTACCAAAGTCTTATCTTTTGCGAGTTATGAAATGCTACGGATTATGGCTATAAACGTCATTTGTAATGAGTAGTTATTCTAGTTTCAGAAGCCGGGGTGCAATGGCACTTCTAGATTGTAAATACAAAGCCATTTGACCCCTTCAACCCCTATTTTGGTTAAACCTAAGGTATCCTTAGTATATAAGGTACCTAGGTGATTTTGTAAAAAGGACTTTTTATCATAACAAACTTTAGCGCTACCGTCTACTGTGTGTGAGAGAGAAAGAGAGTGAGCATGAGCTTCATCCTCTCGCTACGCCCGGCTCACTCAACGCATTGGAGATCCGACTGCACCATTGTTGTAGGCTCGAGGAGAGCTACGCGACAACGCCAAGCATTCCACGCGAGACAAAGCGCACATGCCGACGCATCTACGAGCTATTTGTGGCCGTAAGTGTATCAAACGATGTCTGTTTTCTGCGTGCTAGTAGTCTATAGAATCGTGGCGACATAAGCTACACATAGGTATTCATAAATTTCAGTTTCGGGCACTTTCAGAATTCTGCTTTGTCATCCTACGTGTTTTCCGCAGATGGGTTTAGAGTGAGGGTTTTGAGTATAGAAGCTTAGGGACAGGTGTATCCTAGTGAGGGGATGGTGATCCTTAAGTTTCGTACGAATCTAGCATGATTAGGTGAGTTACCTTTCGTATGTGTGTATGTGGCTAGGTGGTGTAGTTGAGAGCAGTGAGGTTCTTGATTGTGGTTTAGTTGGCCTTCCAGAGTGTTGTATGTGTAGGATGGTCTCAGCTTGACAAGCTAAAGAGATTTCCTCCGTGTGCCTATTGTGTCATCTGTGTCCTCGATTGACATTATGTTGATCTAGGTAGTGTTTGCATGCACTTCATGGGTGTGTGAGACTTCCCGTCCAACACACTTTCAAAATTCTGCTCTGTCATCCTATGCGTTTTCCGCAGATGGGTTTTGAGTGTAGAATCTTAGGGACACGTGTATCCTAGTGAGGGGATGGTGTTCCTTAAGTTTCGTATGAATCTGGCATGATTAGGTGAGTTACCGGAATCCGCATGTGTGTATGTGGCTAGGTGGTGTAGTTGAGAGCAGTGAGGTTCTTGATTGTGGTTTAGTTGGCCTTCCTGAGTGTTGTATGTGTAGGATGGTCTTAGCCTGACAAGCTTAAGAGATTTCCTCCGTGTGCCTATCGTGTCATCTGTGTCCTCGATTGACATTATGTTGATCTAGGTAGTGTTTGCATGCACTTCATGGGTGTGTGAGTCACTCCCGTCCAACACGAACAAACTGAAGAGATCTCGAGCAATACAAAGAGAAGCAGGTACATGAAAATGAGGAAACTTCATGAGGTATGCCTCAAAAGCCATATGCACAATGGGTATTGTCAGAGGTAAGAAAAGAATGCCCATCAACCTTCAACAACAACATGGGGCCAAAAATGACTGAGAATGGTCATAAAACTCCAGGATGGACTTCAAGGACAAAGAAAATTGATAATGCGACTAAATGAAAGCATCCATCAAGTGTAAAGTTGCCTATCAGAAACTTCGTGCGACTACAAGGCCGTATATAGGAAGTAAAGCTTTATACTATAAATCTTCTATCTTGTATGTGACTTAATGAAGCCTAACAAAGAAAAGGGACCAACAATGCCGACAAGCACAAAAGGGGCAGAAATGACAATTCAGTCATCTTTTGTGATAGATGTCTGCAGGAGCACCCAAGAGTCAAGCCAAATTATGGTCATCATCATTAGTTCTACATGACCAGATAGTGCCAGAGATGCCCATCAATCATTTTCGAGAATGAAGTCCAAAAAGTGCCAAATACAAGTCCAAATCAAGCCAAACTTTGTTGGGAGCTATGCATAGAGATACAACCTAAGGGTTTCAAAAAAAAAAGTATAACCCCTAGCTAGCCAAAGATTAATTTTTTTCAAATCTGAAGCCATGATACCCATCTTACATACCCTGTACATCATGTATATGAGCTTTGGAGACAAATGGACTATGATAGCTCATAGATGGTCATCTCACGAATGATGTCGGATAAAGCCCTTTTGAAGCAAGTTACTAACTTGGGGAATTAACTAGGGTTTGTCGGGCTTTAATTAAGTCATGTATCAAGTAGAAGTAGTATAATGATTTACACATCACACAAAAGCTAACAATGGCAAATCCGACTTTGATCACCTTGATGCAGGAACAAAGGAGTCACCAACGAAGAGGAGTAAACACAAATGGTTGACAAAACCGACCTTCACAGGGTTACATATCTTGTCCTTGAGGAGGTGGATTGAATGCTACACATGGGTTTTGAACCTCAAGGTGGAAAAAAATTATTTCCCAGATTCAACCTGACAGACAGACTTTGTGTTGAAGTGCAACTTGGCCAAATGAAGTTGAAGGTTTAGCCAAACAATTTCTATAGAGTCCTTACAAAGTTGTCATTGACTCACAAAATCTAAAAGCCAATCATTCAATTCTACAGATTGTAGAAGTTGTTTCTGAAAATGAGAAAGACACAAAACTGGCACATGTTAGTCATCAATTATGATTTTCCTAAATCATGTGAAGACTATGTACATCTGATTGGATAAATAGGACGAGCTCGTGCAAAGGCTACATCCTATACTTTCTTTACATCAACAAAGTGAGAACAAAGACCGCACCGACATCGACAACCAGGTCAAAGCCAGGGTACAATGGCATTTCTAGATTTTACATACAAATCCATTTGACCCCTTGAACTCTATTTTAGGTTTAACCTATGGTAGCCTTAGTATATGAGGTACCAAGGTCATTTTGTAAAGAGAACTCTTATCATAATCAAAGTTTTAAGCTGCCGTCGACTGTGTGTGAGAGAGAAAGAGAGAAAGAGAGCGTGAGCTTTATCCTGGCGCTACTCCTCGCTCGTTCATCACATTGGACATGATCCAACAACACCATCATGCTAGGCTCGACAAGAGCTACGCAACAACGACAAGCATTCCACGTGAAAGAGAGAGCCCCGACGGAGCATGTGCGCTGATGCATCTACGAGCCGTTTGTGGCAGTAAGTGTATCAAACGATATCTATTTTTGCTTGCAAGTAGTCATTAAAATTGTGGAGATGTAAGCTACTCATATGTACTCATAGATTTCAGTTTCAGGCACTTCCAAAACCCGGCTCTGTGTGTATCCTAGTCAGGGGATGGTGTTCCTTATGTTTCGTACGATTTTGGTATGGTTTAGTGAGTTTCCTTTCATTTGTGTGTATGTGGATTGAGTGGTGTAGTTGAGAGCAGTGAGATTCTAGATTGTGGTTTAGTTAGCCTTCCAAAGTGTTGTATGCATGGGATGGTCTCAGCCTGACAAGCTAAAGAGATTGCCTTCGTGCACCTATCGTGTCATCTGTGTCCTTGATTGACATTATCTAGGTTGTGCTGCATGCACTTTATGGGTGGTGTGATTCGCTCCTGCAACAGTCCCATGCTGAGATAGATCTATAAGCACATATCTATATTCTAACTCTTGTTCCCATTCATTCTCCCACATTAAATGATCAGTTCAATATGAGAAAATCATAGGGGGTAGGTAGATATTAGATTTTATGACATCCTGCATGTATGTGTATTACAAAGTCCTTGGCCTGGTGTTGCATATATTGCACTACTAAGGTGGATAATTCAGTAACATTATCATTCCAAGATGCAAAATTTTTCTTCATCACAGACTTGCATCGTCTAGGGTGATTTCTACGGATACGACTGGTTTTCATCAAGCCTTTTGAGCCAAGGTACCTTTTCTTCTCTTGCTAGCATTGCGCATAGTCACCATGCATGTCAACATCAACATGATGTTTGATTTTGAGTAGCACCCAACCCTGCCAATGATGGCCCACGATCGGATACTCTCACGGAGGGCACCCGCGTGGCTTTGGGAGGGGATGGTAGTTATGAATTGCTTGATATTCAAGACTTTTGGGGCACTTCAAGCTCTTGATAATCACTTCATCAAGTCATAAACTTTTTTCCAAAAAGATCTTAGCAATTCCGAGCAATAACCAATAAATTTTGTTAAATCTTGTTGTCGACAAACAATCAAACCTCCCATTGAGATTGTTCTTAATGAAGCAGATGCTAATGAAATAGAGGCTACTACTTGAACCTTCGTTTTGGAATCCTTCCCTCCTCGCAAAGCTCAATCAGAGTTTTTGAGGTTCAATAACTTCAATTGGTTTTTGATCAGTGATTCAACACCCATCATCAAATTCACTCATGTTGAGGCTGTTGGATTCACCCCCGTTGATCTTTTTCATAAGCTCGGGAAGTTCAAGGGGTGAAGGGGGGGGTTTGGCTTGTGGGAACCCTCCCTTGATCCACACATGAAGAGAGAGAGAGAGAGAGAGAGAGAGAGAGAGAGAGAGAGAGAGAGAGAGAGAGAGAGAGAGAGAGAGAGAGAGAGAGAGAGAGAGAGAGAGAGAGAGAGTTGGCGGTCGTTTTGTTGCTCTCCGACCCTTGTGCCCATGACGTGAACTGCTCCCCAACCAAGTGCGACCCTGTTGGGCCCCTCTGCAAAGGGTCTGGTGCCGATCAATGTCGCATCTCTCCCCTCTACAAGGGTTGCTACACACGCCACTTACAACTTCATCTCCATAGTGCTCAAGTGCCTCAAGTGCATGTATTGCATGCACATGCAGTGGAAGAGGACCATGCCCTTGTTCCCAAAATGTCTATGTTCTGATACCAGTGTAAAGACCATGGGGAACTACTTAGCCGAATCCTCGTCTCCCTAACTCCCTATTTATAGGCCCTTGGCCTTGTAGGATTCCCTGTCCATTTAGCAATCACGGATCCGTGACCCCCAGGGTTGCCCTTAGCATGATAACCACATGAATTCTTTGCCAAAGTGATCCTTGCAATAAGATTGCACTACCTTGTCAAGAGACAATCCATAATCAAGTGCAACACATGCATAGAGATTCTTCACCATTGAAATTTTGGACTCCATCTTCTCTATCTAGCTGAATACACCTCCGCATAAAAGACCTTAGCAACATCACACTCATATATATGTTTAACATTACCATTCTCAAGTGTTACTATACTCACCTTTCCAATCATCACTTGTAGACATGTATTCTCAATCAATACAAGAATGGCTTCTCTTATGTTGGAATGGATTCCTTGATCATTGCAATGTTGCCTTGGCCAATATGTCCACTAAACAACATTTCTTAGAAATATGGAAATGATATAACATCAGGTTAAATTGCTTAAAGAAATTGACATTCAAAAGTGAAGTACACTCACTCCTCAAGACTAATATGTGCAGGTGCAACATCAAATGTTCTAAAAAGAGTCATTTTGCACCTCTTCTCTCCCCAACACATGAAGAAACAGTGAAGAAAATCTACTTTCAAAAATAAATTCCATTTTTTGAATGCACAATAATGGCAGTTTTCAACCCCTTTCAAACAATGAAGTTCTTTGTAGCGTTTAAAGCCATGGCATAGCTTGATTTATATCCTACTTTTCTTGAAAAGTATCCCCTTGTATCTCTTATAGACAAGTTCTATGTTTTTTGGTGATACATTGCATCAAACTCATCCAACATTACATAACATAGAGGTGGATTAAATTCTAAACACAATAAAGTCAAATCATCCCATGTGTTGTCGAGAAATTTGCGGTCTTGCCAGGAAAGCACCGGGCTTATGGCTGTGAGATATTGTGAGAGAACTCAACAAAAGCTATATGAAGGAGTTAAACCATAGATGCCATGAAGACTAGGGTTTGGAAAGAAGTGCAATCAAAGAAGACTCACTCTTTCTCTCTTGCACTCACACACACAAAGAAAGAACACAGAAGAGAATGTCAAAACAATACGAAGATGAAAACATCAAGGCTATGGTCATATCGTATCATGGGTAATATAAAAGGGTTAATAGATGAGTTAATGGCATTCAATCTTGGCTGACCAAATAGGCTACGAATTGTTCTTTGGAATTGTAGTTTTGTGCTTACCATAATATATATATTTTGTCTAGTGATTGGGATTAATTGTGTGTACAAATCCTCTTGGTTCATAGCAAGATAACTACGCTTACATCAAAAGAAAAATTATAGTCTATGAGAGGTAGTATGATGGGATCCGGTGATAAAAGTATTTCATTGAGCCTTTCAGGGCCGAAGAGAAACACTATACATTGTTGAAAGTGTATTTTACGGCTAATCCATACGTTAATTCTAATAGATTGTACAGAGTGAAAGCGATAGAAATGATCATCATGTGGGTTATTCATCTAGGATAGTATGTGAGAAATGTAGATATGAGAGAAGTGAAGAGATGAGAATTTTCCCTCCCAAGCCCTATTCTTGCCCGTAGACAATAAGGATACTGCGTGGAGAGATGTACCTGTAGCAAGAGAACCTAGAGAGGATGAATTACTAAGAATGAGAGAGATAGGTTTGGTTAAGGAGATGAGATTAGATACATATATATATATATATATGTTGGATTAGAGATGAAAATGAAAACAACAAGAAATCAAGAAAACATCAATGTAGAACACATCTTACTTGAAACCCTTCGGCACCATTATTGATGGGAGAGAGAAGAAGAGTGGATAATTCCACTTTGATTGATACACCAAGTGCAAGACCTTCTTTGATTAGAGTTGATCTTCCAAGGTTAGCTTGTTGCAAGAATGGCTAGTCTCCCTCTAGGAGAAAGTGTAGGCTTGGGCTTATGTTAATGGGTAAGTACAATTAGGCGTTACTACTCACTCCCTCATGAATTCCTCTCATCAATGGCTTGAATGCTTGAGTTCTTTCCAAGGAAGAAGAGGTCCCCTTTCATAGGTGAAGGGAACCCACAAGGGTTTACACAAGAAGAGAGGAGCCAGTGTCAACAGGAATTGGAAAAGTTGGAAATGAGCTGTCCCTGCATGATGTGGGCAGACTGGGGTCCAGTATTTTGATCATATCTCCTCAACCGTGGCTCCAAATAAAAAAGTAAAAATATGGGCAAAAACTTCAGCTCATTAGCTATGATTTTCATTTCAAAATTGTTTTCCAATTCGGATTGGAACCTTGTGTAAAAAATTCATCAAAATAGGGTCCATTTATGGCAGCAAAAGTCTTCATGTGGTCTCCTTAGCCTAGACTTTCATTTAATTCCAAAGGACACCTCATGCCATATGAAAGCATGACATTGCTCCTTGACAAAGTTTTGTAATCATGCTTGCAATAATGCATTAAAATAAGTGTATCTTTGAAATCATGCCACCTAGTGTCCCACTAGGATTTGATTCTCTCCTAGTAGCTATTTAAAAAAGAAATATAAGAAAAGTATAAAAAATACATAGAATATATATATATTAGAGTTTACCCTAGATATAGGATCTAGCTAGGGTGTGAGATGATAATGAAATAGTAGAAATAAAGAATCAATGCTTTTTGCCCCAAGTTAAAGAGGCGGAGCTATTGATGCTTTTCCCATAGTATTTTTTGATGGTAAAGCACTACAAGAGGTTGTGTGCTCTTGTGACGCTGTTAGCGACGGAAATACATTGGGTTTTTATAACCCCCAGCGTCGCTAAAACCGTCGCTACGAGCGTCGCTATGAGAGCGTCGCTATATGCGTCGCTATACGCGTCGCTATATAGCGACGATCATAGCAACGCTCATAGCGACGGTTGTAGCGACGTTTACACAGAAGACTATAGCGACGCTCATAGCGACGGTACAGAGCCATAAATAGCGACGCTTATAGCGACGCCCGAGAGAATTTTTTTTTGGTGGCAGGGCATTGAATGCTCTGCCACCCATCAACCATATTGTACTTGATTCACTTTTCAAAAAAAGTGCAAGGGTAGATAATAGACCCAAAATAGTCACCCACAAGACGCATTGTTTGCAAAATTGACAATTGTACACATCATAGGCAAAATGAATTGATTGGCAAATGTAATAATGACAATTGTACAACATCATAGGCATAAAGAATTGATTGGCAAAAGGAACTGCGGTGACAAATGTAATAATATACATGGTTCAAAAAGACGTATAAAATCCGTCTCATGATACATAAGCTACGAGAAACCCTAAACTAATGCTATCTAGCTACGGCTAAACTGACGTCGTCTAGTCAGACGTCTCATCGCGTCCAAGCGGCGTATCTGTCGGATTCTGCAAAAAAAGACAATAAGATAGCTTTCAGTAAGTATAAACATATAACGACATTTATAAAACAATACAAAAAATAAAAAAGAGTAAACCCTAATACTAACCATGCCGCCGCGAGAACTGAGAATGTCCATCAGGGCGTTTAAGCTCTTCCTGCCTGCGTACTCGCGCTCGTACGGTGTGGGATCACATACTGTCATCGACCACTGTCAAAACATACAAAGATTTCATTATGTTAGAATTAAAAAACTCATAAACCCTAAACTATCGAACATAAAGAGCAATGCAAAAACACTTACAAAATCGGCCTCAAATGATGCCCATCCACCGCTCCCCAAGTGGTGTGAGCTCCCTGCCTCTACTCGCGCTCTGGCTGCATCCTTTTGTTGCTTCCACTTGTCGGGATTCTCGCGCGCTGCTTTCTTCGCATTCTTCCAATCTTCTTTGGCCAGCCAATCTGGCATGTTCCACCCATTCTTGATTGCTTTTTGCACTTCGGAACGCTTGTGTTTGTAGTATTCGCGCATTCGAATCTTCATCAGGTCTTCATTGAAGCGCTGATCCCGTGTTGGAACGGGAAACTCATCATGAAGTATGCTGATGACACTGTTTTTTAAATCACTTGGTACTTCACTCCATTTGTTTAGTATGTAGTGTCTAAACAGCTGAGAGCAAAGACCACGCATGCGCGAGATCACCTTCTTGCCGTCATCATCCATGATGATGCCGCCGCTGATGTCGACGGAGTAAGGCAAGCCCTCTGGCCGGTGACGCGTGAACCTGGGTGTCCCGGCAGGGGTCTCTAGCGGCGTGTCGATGGGGGTACGGACGTCTGGTGTCTCCACCGGCGTCTGGGCCCCGAAGCGAGGAGTGTCGAGTGGGGTGGCTCCTGGCGGAGTAGGTAGAGGTGTGTAGCTTCTAGGAACAGTCAGCCGTGCAAAACCTGGCGTAGATGGCGATGCTGTGGCTGGTGTGGGGGCGGGCAGAGAAGGGGAGGGTAAAGAGCCTCGTCGAACACGCGGCGGTGTGGAGGCATCGGTGGCGGAATCCCCACAACAACCACCACCGCCACCACTAGAGCGCCGGTGTCTAGATGAGTGTGAAGCTCGTCTCGTCGACGCCGAAGCTTCGGAGCGCGCCGAATGCTCCGAAAGAGAGGGAGATGCGGATGGAGTAGGAACCCGTGATGATGCGCCAGAGCGATGACGCTCCACGTACCACTGTCTCTGCTGCGGTGACAAAGAAGAAAGAAACTCCTCATCATCCATACCTGCATTAAACACACGAATATTTAAACTTAATATTGAATGAATAGAGTAGAAAATGACGCAAAGACCATTAAATACAATGACGTAATGACGCATATAAATACAATGACGCAATGAATTGAGTGATAGAAGAGGCAAGTCGAAAACTCAGAATTTTCAATCAAAAGATGTGAGCGCGAGTAGAAAAGAGCGTTATACACCATGGAACGTACTTAGAGAGCCAGAGCTTTTACAACACGGAGCAAAATTGTTCAAATACAATATTTGTGGCTTTAAGAGATCTCTCTCTCATCCTCGCATAACTCAGCATAACTTCCTATATAGAGCTCTCCGTTTAAACACATATCCTCTGTTTCATTTTGTAGCTCCTCTGCATGCACCCCATATAGAGTAGTAGCATCTTGATGCTCGTCTGGCACCCCCGCAGCGGCTTCTGATTGAGCATCTTCTCTGATCTCCTCCATTGATGTCGTTGTGATTGGCACATGGTAGCCTTCATACGTCCTTGCACTACGAGGGGCTACCTCTATGACGTACCACCAGTTTGATGTAGACTTTGTAGGATGAAATATTACCTGCCAGAGCCACATAACTTACATGAGAGCTTTCAAGCACATAACTTGTAAAAGGGGGATGTTAACTATTTACATACTTACTTGTTCACAATGCTCGGGTAGTACGAAAGTGTCTCTTAGGTCAGTCCATTTCTTAGTAGAATCCACCTCAAGAAAACCAGACTCTCCTCTACGCACAGTAGCGTTGCGACCCTAGCCTCCATGATTATCTTGAACCATTGCACGTCGAACAAGTCGACAAAAAATCCTCTGTAATCGATCCTCAAAATCTCTTGCAGCGTGCCGAAGTAAGTGAGTTCCGCCACCACAAGATCTGCATCAGAGGAACGTCGTCGACTAGACTGTTCAAATTTTGCCATGATTCCACAATCTTGAGTAAAACGCTTTTTTTCGATTCGTTCCACCCTAAAATATCGACCTTTACACCATGCTGCTGTGTATGACTTATACTACAACGAACAAAGATTATGAGTGGCCGTTCAAACGTTTATAAATAAAGTCACTTGCTAGTCGTACATTGCAAACTTACCTTGGTCGCGCAACCCCGAGAGTACTCCCACTCTTCTTCAGTCACTTCGTCACCGCATTGTTGTGCGCTTTTCAATTGGTTGTGCAACCATCTTAAGCTCATGAAGGTTGGTAGGCTCTCCAGAACCGCTGGATAGTGCATCTGTGGTCGTCTTCCCCGTCTCCACTCGATTCATGCCCTTTGTCGCTCTTGCTTTGCATCCTCATATTGTGAAATCCACTTTTGCATCACTGGATTGTGAAGCATGCAAAATCGGTTGATTTTAGCCTCGAGATCTTCCGTCATCTTCTTCTCAACACCGAGATTGCACATGACAATCCCAGATATGCGCTCATCATCTATGGTTCTCCATAGCGTGTCCCGGGATTTATCAAATCCGTCTAGCCACTCTCCAATGTACACTAGGGACTCTGCTACCAACCAACCTTCTGCCATGCTACCCTCCGGACGTGCCTTTTGACGCACATATCCCTTAAACGTTTTCATGAAACGCTCTAAGAAGAACATCCATCTGGAATGAACTGTGCCAGCTATTTCCACCTCATCAACTATGTGAACAAGAAGATGCACCTGAATGGTTAGCATTGTAGTAGGAAAATGTTTCTCAAACATGCACACAAGCTCCGCAGCATTTAGTTTGGCGAAAGGTATGGAGTCTACGTTGATCTCCTTTTGTGAGATCCATTGCACCAGCTTTGCAAGTTTGTAGATTGTGTTACGGATGTCGAGAGACAAACATCCCTCAATGGCAACCGGTAAAATAAACTGTAAAGTATGTGCAGCAATGATATTAAAGTCCACATTTTATGCAATGATATTAAAGTCCACTATGAACGTACCTGACACATTTTATGCCAATCGTGTGACTTCAAACCGGTAAGCTTTCCTTCTTTAGTAAAACACGTTCGGAGCGAGTGCATTACGCCAGTGGGGGTCCGCAAAGATCGAATGGTCTCTTTTACTTTGCGTTCTTGGGCTCCTGTGAAAATCCATGGTGCTTTAGGGAGTTTTATCGATCCATCAGACGCTGTTTGCGGCCAATATTGCTCCATACGATCCACATTTTTAAGGTCAACTCTGGCTCCCAAAGTATCTTTCTTGCCGGTCAGATGGTCCCATAGTAGATTACCCACATTCTTGAATATGTGCATTGGATCGAGCAAGTGATTGATCATGAGTCGGGGCCAGTATGGTAACTCGTACCATAGAGATAGTCTCTTCATCCCTGGAGGCAATCCGTCATCGCACATCTCCTTCTGCTCTAACCATGCTTGTGCAGACATCCTTGGTGGCTCTCTTCCCAAAAAGCCGTCGCGTAACACATGATTCTCTGGAAGATACGCTTGATGACCTTCGTAGATTTGCTTCTTCAGTGAGGGTGCCCTACGTGCATTCAGTCTAGGTCCACATGTGACACATGCTCTGTATCCGCTTGTTTGAAGCCCTGCATGTATACACATGATAATAGATCAACTATGGGAAAAAACAAGATTTACAGTGTCTGAGTGAGGAGTGTCAATAGATCACCTGAGCATTCTGTTAGCCCGGGATAGTCATGCATGGTCCACATTAGAATGCCTCTGATCAAAGCATTCCATCGTCCTGTGTGTCGGCTCATATCCACCACCTCTATGCCAATCCACAATTGTTGTAGCTCTTCCAATAGTGGACGAAGATACACATCCATATTCCCCACTTTATATCGCCCTGGCACAATCAAGCTTAGCCATAGGTGCCCCTTCTTCGTAGTCAACCACGGGGGAATGTTGTAGTTGACGATGACAACGGGCCATACACTGTAAGATGTTGATCTTTGACCAAATGGATTTACGCCATCCATAGCCAGGCCTAAGCGCAAATTTCGAGCTTCCCTGGCAAAATCCGACCATGTTCCATCTATATGTTTCCACGCTACGCAATCTGCAGGAATTCGTAGCACACCATCCGAAGATTTATTCTCCTCATGCCATGATGCTAGGGCGGCCATGGAATTACATTCGAAGAAATGCTTGATGCGAGGAAGCAGAGGGAAATGTCGCAAAACCTTTTGTGGAATTTTTGTCCCGTGGAGATCTACTCGATATCTTTCGGAATCACATTTCGGACACTTCTCCATGTCTATGTATTCCCCTCTGAAAAGAATGCAGTCATTAGGACAAGCGTGGATAGAATTGTAATCCATCCCCAAGTTTCGCAAAATCTTTCTTGCTTCATCTCGGGAATCTGGCATCACATTGTCAGCTGGTAGTATGTGCTCTTTCAGCAATCTACACAACATAAAAATATGATACAGTCGTGTAAAAATCTATCAGATCATTATACATTTAGAGTTTTATTAAAGTAAACTAATTGTAATAGATCACCTGAAAAGCGCTGTGACGCAAGTGTCACTCCATCCAAACTTTGCCTGCATGTTGAGAAGAACCAGGAGTGCTTTCAATCTAGACATACGTGCTCCATTATACAATGGCGTATCGGCTTCACTTTTCATATCATCATAGATAAGCCTTTCTGAATCCATGATCGTCTCGATCATTTCATCAATCTCGGGCTCAAACATTGCCTCATTGGGAATGTGCTCTGCATGATCATCCCCCGAGCTGTCAGAGGCTACATCTTGTGGCCTCACATATGCTACTTGACGAAAGCGCCTGCGAACACGTCTATTGGGTTGCAAGATTGCTGCTTGTTGGCCAGCGTCAGAGTCCGACGAGTTATAATTGGGAACAACTCGATCTATAATAGATGGATCGAACTCGCCAAATTCACGAACGTGCTGCAAAGAAACACGTCTTGTCCGTCGCACAACATGCTTGCATTGATTACAAGGACATAAGACCCTCGTTGAGAGATAGGTGTTCCTTAGATTTAATGTAAGTCTACATATAACCTAATCTTTAACGTCTTTTAAGATAGTTTCCTACGACGTTATAACTCTCTTCTTCTTGTGTGTGTGCGCGTGTGTGGATGTGTGTGCCAATAAAAAGAGATAAATGGTATAACCTTTCTATCACCCATGCCAAGTATGATAGATTGATTATGCCATTTCCCTCTTGAATAATAGGTCTTGAGTTCAACTCCTCGTCGGCTAGATCTTTAGTTCTTTTAATTTTAATTAGTTTCCTACGACGTTAAATTAGTTTCTCTCTCTTTCTCTCTCAATGTGTGTGCGTTTTTTTGGATCGTATGCATGTTTTCTCTCTCTTTTCCTCTCTCAATGTGTGCGTTTTTTGTTTATGCATATTCTCTCTCTCTTTTCCTCTCTCAATGCGTGCGTTTTTTTGTTTATGCATGCTCTCTCTCTCTTTTTCTCTCTCAATGTGTGTGTGCATTCTTTGTTTATGTATGTGTGTGTGCGTTTTTGTTTTTGTTTGTACTCTCTCTCTCTCTCTCTCTCTCTCTCTCTCTCTCTCTCTCTCAAAAACACTATGTGTGTGTGTGTGTATGTGTGTGTGTGAGAGAGAGAGAGAGAGGGAGAGAGAAAGAGGGGAAGGGAACATGAGAATGAGGAGAGGGAAGGAGCATACCTGGCTCTCCTTCCTCTCCTCGTGTGTGTGTGTGTGTGTGGAAGAAAAAAAGAGAGAGAGAGAGAGAGAGGGAGAGAGAAAGAGGGGAAGGGAACATGAGAATGAGGAGAGGGAAGGAGCATACCTGGCTCTCCTTCCTCTCCTCGTGTGTGTGTGTGTGTGTGGAGAAGAAAAAGAGAGAGAGAGAGAGAGAGAGAGAGAGAGAGAGGGAGAGCATTACCTGCTCCTTGCTTGAGGGCGTCGAAAAACTCAGATCTGAGATCTGAGTTTTTGGGCGCGCTCGGTTATTTTTTTAGCCCTGCCGGCGTCGCTATGAGCGTCGCAAATTTACAAAGAAATTTGCGACGCTCATAGCGACGCCGGGATTTTTTTTTTTGAGCGTTGCTAATATGAATAGCCTCTTGTAGTGAAATAAGGATATGTTACCCTTGAGAAAAATAATAGGATGAGATAGAAGGCTTATTATTATACTTAAATATGCATATGTACACTATAGGAAATATAATTATGTATCTAAAAAAATACAAGATAGATCTTGTAGCATGCGTTCCCACTATGTACGTGTCATAGCACGACATCCACCCTCTCTAAACCTACACATCCTCCGGTATGTGCCACATTGTCTCTTTGTAAGATTAGACCTCTTGTACATCTTCCTTGTCTTCTTCTTCACTAGATGATTCCAGAGCTTCATGTTCACATTGATCTTCACCTGTGTTTTTCTCTTCTTCCTCATCCATATCTTCTAGATCATTGTCTGCTCTTCTCTTAAATATTTTAATCCTTTTTCCTGCAATGGGAATCTTTACTTCTGTACCATCTAGTTCAGACAAGCTATAAGTAGCATTTTCATGCACATGCTTTACAACATACGGTCCAAACCATCTTTTTGAGAACTTACGCATGACTGTGTGCTGGTTATCAAGGCTACTATCATACACTAAAACCCAGTCACCTTTGTCAATTGCTTTGCTCCTGAGTCGATGTCGCTTATCAAAATAGTCCTTGTTTTTCAACCTTGCATTTTTGAGTCGTTCTTTTGCAGCTTCAATGTCTCCAGGTCTTCTCTCTAGCTGCCTTATACGCAGTGCAAGGAGATCTTCCCTACTAAGCCCCTCTTGCCAAGGTAGTACATTCCATGTGGGAATTGTATCCTCAATCAGCATCACTGGCTTTTGACCATGCATTAGCTCCGCAGGCATGTAGCCAGTTACTGAGCTATGTGTTGTACGATTAGCCCATAAAGCATATGGTAACAATTTTGGCCACTCACCAACTCTTCCTTCACAAGCCTTGGCCAAAGCTTTGATGATAGGAGGATGCCCTCTTTCACTCTTTCCATTGCCTTCAGGGTTGTAAGCTGTAGTAAGAGAAAGCTTGATCCCTAATCTAGAAAAGAACTCCCTTGCTTCTTCGGCATCCAGTTCACCTCGATCTGCAGTGAGTTTTCCCACACAACCATAACGGCAAATCACCTCATCAAGAAGGAATTTGCACACAGCTTCTGTGGTCTTAGCTCTTAATGCTCTTCCTTCAACCTGGTTAGTTAGGTCCTCTCGTGCAAGAACCAAGTATCTCATCTGCCAGAGTCCTAAAGGCATCGTGACTAGATCCACAACCCATTTATAGTGCATGGCTAGTGGATATGTAGGGTGCAATCCATCACGATGTCGAACATTTGAATACATTTGACAAGTTACACATGACTCTACAAACTGAGATACATCTTTATACATACCCTTCCACCAGTATTTTTCTTTCAACTTGGAGAAGGTTGCCCACACACCCCTGTGTCCAGCCCATAGACTCTCATGAAACTCTTGCATGAGCTTTACTTGGGTCTCTTTTTTACATATAACCCGTTGTGGTGTAGCACCCTTTTGTTTAGGATGCTTCCACAAGTAACCATCCCTTAAAAAGTACCCATATGCTTTCCTGCGTATCCTCTTGAATTCTTGTTCAGACCAATCATCCTGTTTTGTTAGAGTACTCAAGTACCTTCCAATAGAAAGCCAATCACCTTCATAAAGATCTTTCAAGAACAATTCAAGTGAATTAGTCATGCAGACATTGTTACCTTTGACATGAGAGATAGAATAGAATTTTGTGCCTACATCATCTCCCTCATCAATCATTTGTGACTCATCTTCATACCTTGCCCTTGATAGCATATCTGCCACTGTATTGTCTTTACCTGCAATGTGCTTAAACTCGGGATTTAAGGACTTAATGTAGGCAATCCACCGCAACATAGCAATGTCTGGTGTTGAGCAGCTTGTAATCATCCCAAGAAGTGGTAGACAATCTATTTCTACAACCACACATGCACCAATTAGGTACTCTTTCCCACTTTTCAAGGCTGTAACCATAGCCCATAACTCTCTCTTTATCTGTGGATAGTTTCTTTGGAGAGCACTTAGTACCTTTGCTCCAAATCTTACCACATACCTGTGTTCTTCTTTGTCATCTTGCCCTATTGCCCATCCAATCCCTGTAGGACTGGTATCTACTGTCACAGTCACTGGCCTTTGACACTCATAGTCTACCTTTCTCAAAGTAGTTGCTGACTGGAGTAACTCCTTTAGCTTTTTCATGGATTTTACATGTGCTTCTGTCCATTTAAACTTTTGATTCTTTCTAAGCAGCTGATAAAGAGGATCAGCTACATGTGCATAATGTGGAATCCAAATAACATAGAAGACACATGCTTCCAGAAACCTTCTAACCTCAGTGATGCTAGTGCATGTTTCTTTCATTCTTTCGATGGCATCTACCTTTGATGGACAAGGTTTCCTACCATATGGCCCGCACATGTGCCCCACAATGAGCACTTCTTTGACACCAAACATAGACTTTTTCCCTGACAATGTAAAATTCACTTCTTCCAACCTAGACAAAATTTTATCACAATCATTTATGTGATTTATCACAAACCTGCGACATCCCTTGAGATCCAAAGCTTCATCTTTGTCACTTTCTTCACATCCTTTGATAGGCAAATCATCAATGAAAGGCATTGTGATTTGAGGCATTGTGTTGTATGTGTAGGATGGTCTCGGCCTGACAAGCTTACGAGATTTCCTTCGTGTGCCTATCGTGTCATCTGTGTCCTCGATTGACATTATGTTGATCTAGGTAGTGTTTGCATGCACTTCATGGGTGTGTGAGTCGCTCCCGTCCAACATTGGCGCCACTGCCGGGGACACAAGGACCTAAGTAGGTTTTCTACTAACACTCGTGCGATGGTTGCTTGATTTAGTTTCGGCTAAAGAAAGCGTTTTTCTTAAGTGGATCCGGAAGAGGATATTCTGCGATCAAGTGGATAGCCAGGAAGCGTGTGTCTTTCCGAGGGTCTGCGACTAGATAGGTTTAGTTAGGATCTGTGGATTAGAGTAGTTGTTGGTGGTCAAGTGATTTGTGAGGTGATAAAAGCGTTTACTAGTCCGTGTGTGGCAGTGAAGCGTTTTTCTACTCATAGATGCAGAACCCCATATGATTTGTAGGAGTAGCTTTAGGTAAGTGATCCAATTCTGATCTAGAGCTATTCATCACTGAATTATTTGCTAAAGTGCTTGATTGCATTTGAAATCACGGAAAAGTGTGCTTTTGAGGGTAAAAATGCATTAAACAAGCTTTTGTGGATATGTTTGTATGATTGACTGATGATGTGCATATAAAAGAGCATTTGCAAGGGTTCTGTGAAGAAAACCTGCAATTTTGTAAACACAGACATCCTACGCGTAGCATGTCTCAAGGGGGTTCTGGAGACCAAATTTGAAAATTCTGACTGCACCAATGTGTTCAGAAGGGGGGATGTACCCTAAGTATACATTGAAACTAGAGTTTTGACCAACTCTTGATACCCAAAAGACCAAAGACGGAGTGTTAAAAACGCGAAAACAAGAAACTTAAGATTCTGAGCACAATTTTGCATAAAAACTGCTAGGAATGCTTGAAAAGTAGTGCTCAAGACTTGGGGAGACCTATGGATGAATTCTGGCAAAAATTTCATCAGTAGACATCCTACGCGTAGGATGTCTCTAGGGCACTTTTGGCAGGGAATTTGGGAAAACTGAGATTACCAGTGTGTTCAGAGGGTAGGTTTTACCCTAGTAACATATTGACTTGGGTGTTTTTCCCTATTTTTGTTGACCAAAAGCCAAAAGGCGGAGTCAAAAAACGTAAAATTTCAGAAAAGGCTTAATTGAGTGACTTTTGCATGTTTTTGCAATTGTGAAGCATACTTGCACTTGCTGAGAGCATAAGGAAGCATCAGGGACACTTCAGTCTCAAAAAATCAGCAGTAGACATCCTACGCGTAGGATGTCTACAAGGTGATCCGGGTACTTTTTTGAAAATCTGAGATTACCAGTGTGTTTAGAAGGTAGGTTTTACCCTATTTTCACCTGGAAAGTGGAAATTTGACCAAATTTTGACAGATCAAAGCCAAAAGACGAGAATTGCCAGACATCCTACCCAAATTGTGCCCAAGGCCTAATTTTGAGACCAAACCATAGGATGACTCCATAGGCACGTATGCAGTTAGAAGAGAGCAAGTGCTTCAATCAAGCAACGATACACGAGCTTCAAAGAACATTACATTTCTTAGAATAGGAAGCCTCGCCAACAAATGCCAATAAGCAAATTGCTTATACCCACATCTTGCACAACATAAATCTTTTCCATGCATTGACTGTGCATGCATAATAGGGCTACATTACAAGGCCTGCATAGGCACAACTTTTAATTGCCCAAGCACAACACATACCCTTTGCGATACCCTGTCGTAAAGGATGACTCCAAATAGGAAGGGGGGAGGCATTCTGAATGCGGACCTAACATTATGACTATTAGAGGGAAATGTTTTGTGACATGCATTGAATTTTTGCGTTGTATTGTGATAATTTTTTGACGAAATTTAGAGTATATGCCCTCATAGTAGTGTTACAGAGGAGTATAGGGACAAAATCCATATATGAGTCCCTAGGGACATGTGTATAGTGCACATAGCATTTAGATTTCTATTTGAACGATTTTTCTTTTGTTAAGTTTTTTTTAAAGATTTTCTTTGTTTATTACTAAGAAAAAATTTAAAAAATCCATAATCCACATGAAGAAAAGACTGACGAGAGGCCTGAGCACTACAAAGAGAAGAAGGTACTGGAAAACGATGAAATTTCACGAAGTATGTCTCAGCAGCCACTACAACAGCCGAAGAACTTGTCACAAGCAGTGTCAACATGCAACCGACAAGTCATACACGTCAGAGTCGAGTAGCTACGCCACAAAATGAGCGAGGTGTTAGTCCCAAAGCTTCATGTAATATTCTCTGTGGTCTAAGCATCTTAGCTATTCTAGGTACTGCTCAAGATGGAAGAGTTGAGCATATTTACGTTGTGCCGGTCATGCTGGTATAGGTGAGCAAAAGAGTCGAAGTCTAAGTACTTAAGTCTGGTGAAGTGAAGAAGAAGGTCCAAAAGACACTCACGTACTGAGCACTGTGAGATACGAGTGGAGAAACTTCTACATCGAAAACCCTTCTTGGAATGGTGGAAGCTATTGAGACATCTTTTGATGTCACATGTGCTACATTTATTCCTTGAAGCACCCATCATCTCCCTCTTTCACATTGCATGCTTTTATTGACAAATTTCTCGTATGCATATAAAGTGTCCCATAATTGGCACATGCATCAGGCACTCTTTCCGTGTTTCACCCAAGCACTCACCTTTCATGAACATGTACTTCACGTTCAACTGCTCAACTCCAATAAGAGCGTATACCAAAGGCATTTTTTTCCCACCGGGTTTTTCCCTTTGGTCATCCAGGTTTTAGACCCTAATCTAAAGACACATATCACCATCCTCTTGTACATATTCCTTCTACATCAACAATAAGGAAATGCTACTCAAATCAATTGACAAATGAATTGGAGCACCAATTTCAGATCATAGCATACTTCTCCTCAATGGCGAGTCGAAGAATGGCCTGCAATGACAAAGCTGCAGACAACACTAACAACATGATTGCACAGGAACAAAGAAGTCCCCAATGAAGAAGACCAGACATAAAAGTAATCAGAGGATCTCAAAATCTTGTCCTTGATAATGCACATCGAATGCTCGGCAGGGTTTTGAACCTCAAATTAGAAAAATTAAGTCTTGGATTCGGCCTGACAAACAGGCTTTGCATTGGAGTGCAACTTGGCCTAAAGAAGTTAAGGGTTTAGCCATACAATTTCTACAAAATCCTTAAAAAGTTGTCATTGGCTCACAAGATCAGAAAGCCAATCACTCAATTCTACAGATTGTAGAAGTTGTTTCTGAGAATCACAAATACTCCGAATTGACAGATTTGCTGGAGCAAGTGATGGATGGAGCTTTCTCTATCCATGATGATAAGAGTCAAGTTAAACGACATTGGGTTCTTTTTGAATTTAGATCTGGCAGTAGACCTATAATGACAGAAACAGATGCTGCAACTCGGAGTGCAGATGTGAAAGACATAAAGTTCATCATCAATTATGATTTTCCTTAATCATGTGAAGACTATGTACATCGGATTGGACGAACAAGACAAGCTACTGCAAAGGCTATAGTCTATACTTTCTTTCCAACAACAAAATGACAGCAAAGACCACATCGCCATCGACAATCAGGTCATGTCGGGGACGACATGAACGCGGAAGGGGGGAATGTTGACCGCTGGGTCAACAACACAACATAACTCAAGTTTCGTACCAAAGTCTTATCTTTTGCGAGTTATGAAATGCTACGGATTATGGCTATAAACGTCATTTGTAATGAGTAGTTATTCTAGTTTCAGAAGCCGGGGTGCAATGGCACTTCTAGATTGTAAATACAAAGCCATTTGACCCCTTCAACCCCTATTTTGGTTAAACCTAAGGTATCCTTAGTATATAAGGTACCTAGGTGATTTTGTAAAAAGGACTTTTTATCATAACAAACTTTAGCGCTACCGTCTACTGTGTGTGAGAGAGAAAGAGAGTGAGCATGAGCTTCATCCTCTCGCTACGCCCGGCTCACTCAACGCATTGGAGATCCGACTGCACCATTGTTGTAGGCTCGAGGAGAGCTACGCGACAACGCCAAGCATTCCACGCGAGACAAAGCGCACATGCCGACGCATCTACGAGCTATTTGTGGCCGTAAGTGTATCAAACGATGTCTGTTTTCTGCGTGCTAGTAGTCTATAGAATCGTGGCGACATAAGCTACACATAGGTATTCATAAATTTCAGTTTCGGGCACTTTCAGAATTCTGCTTTGTCATCCTACGTGTTTTCCGCAGATGGGTTTAGAGTGAGGGTTTTGAGTATAGAAGCTTAGGGACAGGTGTATCCTAGTGAGGGGATGGTGATCCTTAAGTTTCGTACGAATCTAGCATGATTAGGTGAGTTACCTTTCGTATGTGTGTATGTGGCTAGGTGGTGTAGTTGAGAGCAGTGAGGTTCTTGATTGTGGTTTAGTTGGCCTTCCAGAGTGTTGTATGTGTAGGATGGTCTCAGCTTGACAAGCTAAAGAGATTTCCTCCGTGTGCCTATTGTGTCATCTGTGTCCTCGATTGACATTATGTTGATCTAGGTAGTGTTTGCATGCACTTCATGGGTGTGTGAGACTTCCCGTCCAACACACTTTCAAAATTCTGCTCTGTCATCCTATGCGTTTTCCGCAGATGGGTTTTGAGTGAGGGTTTTGAGTGTAGAATCGTAGGGACACGTGTATCCTAGTGAGGGGATGGTGTTCCTTAAGTTTCGTATGAATCTGGCATGATTAGGTGAGTTACCGGAATCCGCATGTGTGTATGTGGCTAGGTGGTGTAGTTGAGAGCAGTGAGGTTCTTGATTGTGGTTTAGTTGGCCTTCCTGAGTGTTGTATGTGTAGGATGGTCTTAGCCTGACAAGCTTAAGAGATTTCCTCCGTGTGCCTATCGTGTCATCTGTGTCCTCGATTGACATTATGTTGATCTAGGTAGTGTTTGCATGCACTTCATGGGTGTGTGAGTCACTCCCGTCCAACACGAACAAACTGAAGAGATCTCGAGCAATACAAAGAGAAGCAGGTACATGAAAATGAGGAAACTTCATGAGGTATGCCTCAAAAGCCATATGCACAATGGGTATTGTCAGAGGTAAGAAAAGAATGCCCATCAACCTTCAACAACAACATGGGGCCAAAAATGACTGAGAATGGTCATAAAACTCCAAGATGGACTTCAAGGACAAAGAAAATTGATAATGCGACTAAATGAAAGCATCCATCAAGTGTAAAGTTGCCTATCAGAAACTTCGTGCGACTACAAGGCCGTATATAGGAAGTAAAGCTTTATACTATAAATCTTCTATCTTGTATGTGACTTAATGAAGCCTAACAAAGAAAAGGGACCAACAATGCCGACAAGCACAAAAGGGGCAGAAATGACAATTCAGTCATCTTTTGTGATAGATGTCTGCAGGAGCACCCAAGAGTCAAGCCAAATTATGGTCATCATCATTAGTTCTACATGACCAGATAGTGCCAGAGATGCCCATCAATCATTTTCGAGAATGAAGTCCAAAAAGTGCCAAATACAAGTCCAAATCAAGCCAAACTTTGTTGGGAGCTATGCATAGAGATACAACCTAAGGGTTTCAAAAAAAAAGTATAACCCCTAGCTAGCCAAAGATTAATTTTTTTCAAATCTGAAGCCATGATACCCATCTTACATACCCTGTACATCATGTATATGAGCTTTGGAGACAAATGGACTATGATAGCTCATAGATGGTCATCTCACGAATGATGTCGGATAAAGCCCTTTTGAAGCAAGTTACTAACTTGGGGAATTAACTAGGGTTTGTCGGGCTTTAATTAAGTCATGTATCAAGTAGAAGTAGTATAATGATTTACACATCACACAAAAGCTAACAATGGCAAATCCGACTTTGATCACCTTGATGCAGGAACAAAGGAGTCACCAACGAAGAGGAGTAAACACAAATGGTTGACAAAACCGACCTTCACAGGGTTACATATCTTGTCCTTGAGGAGGTGGATTGAATGCTACACATGGGTTTTGAACCTCAAGGTGGAAAAAAATTATTTCCCAGATTCAACCTGACAGACAGACTTTGTGTTGAAGTGCAACTTGGCCAAATGAAGTTGAAGGTTTAGCCAAACAATTTCTATAGAGTCCTTACAAAGTTGTCATTGACTCACAAAATCTAAAAGCCAATCATTCAATTCTACAGATTGTAGAAGTTGTTTCTGAAAATGAGAAAGACACAAAACTGGCACATGTTAGTCATCAATTATGATTTTCCTAAATCATGTGAAGACTATGTACATCTGATTGGATAAATAGGACGAGCTCGTGCAAAGGCTACATCCTATACTTTCTTTACATCAACAAAGTGAGAACAAAGACCGCACCGACATCGACAACCAGGTCAAAGCCGGTTACAATGGCACTTCTAGATTTTACATACAAATCCATTTGACCCCTTGAACTCTATTTTAGGTTTAACCTATGGTAGCCTTAGTATATGAGGTACCAAGGTCATTTTGTAAAGAGAACTCTTATCATAATCAAAGTTTTAAGCTGCCGTCGACTGTGTGTGAGAGAGAAAGAGAGCGTGAGCTTTATCCTGGCGCTACTCCTCGCTCGTTCATCACATTGGACATGATCCAACAACACCATCATGCTAGGCTCGACAAGAGCTACGCAACAACGACAAGCATTCCACGTGAAAGAGAGAGCCCCGACGGAGCATGTGCGCTGATGCATCTACGAGCCGTTTGTGGCAGTAAGTGTATCAAACGATATCTATTTTTGCTTGCAAGTAGTCATTAAAATTGTGGAGATGTAAGCTACTCATATGTACTCATAGATTTCAGTTTCAGGCACTTCCAAAACCCGGCTCTGTGTGTATCCTAGTCAGGGGATGGTGTTCCTTATGTTTCGTACGATTTTGGTATGGTTTAGTGAGTTTCCTTTCATTTGTGTGTATGTGGATTGAGTGGTGTAGTTGAGAGCAGTGAGATTCTAGATTGTGGTTTAGTTAGCCTTCCAAAGTGTTGTATGCATGGGATGGTCTCAGCCTGACAAGCTAAAGAGATTGCCTTCGTGCACCTATCGTGTCATCTGTGTCCTTGATTGACATTATCTAGGTTGTGCTGCATGCACTTTATGGGTGGTGTGATTCGCTCCTGCAACAGTCCCATGCTAAGATAGATCTATAAGCACATATCTATAATCTAACTCTTGTTCCCATTCATTCTCCCACATTAAATGATCAGTTCAATATGAGAAAATCATAGGGGGTAGGTAGATATTAGATTTTATGACATCCTGCATGTATGTGTATTACAAAGTCCTTGGCCTGGTGTTGCATATATTGCACTACTAAGGTGGATAATTCAGTAACATTATCATTCCAAGATGCAAAATTTTTCTTCATCACAGACTTGCATCGTCTAGGGTGATTTCTACGGATACGACTGGTTTTCATCAGGCCTTTTGAGCCAAGGTACCTTTTCTTCTCTTGCTAGCATTGCGCATAGTCACCATGCATGTCAACATCAACATGATGTTTGATTTTGAGTAGCACCCAACCCTGCCAATGATGGCCCACGATCGGATACTCTCACGGAGGGCACCCGCGTGGCTTTGGGAGGGGATGGTAGTTATGAATTGCTTGATATTCAAGACTTTTGGGGCACTTCAAGCTCTTGATAATCACTTCATCAAGTCATAAACTTTTTTCCAAAAAGATCTTAGCAATTCCGAGCAATAACCAATAAATTTTGTTAAATCTTGTTGTCGACAAACAATCAAACCTCCCATTGAGATTGTTCTTAATGAAGCAGATGCTAATGAAATAGAGGCTACTACTTGAACCTTCGTTTTGGAATCCTTCCCTCCTCGCAAAGCTCAATCAGAGTTTTTGAGGTTCAATAACTTCAATTGGTTTTTGATCAGTGATTCAACACCCATCATCAAATTCACTCATGTTGAGGCTGTCGGATTCACCCCCGTTGATCTTTTTCATAAGCTCGGGAAGTTCAAGGGGTGAAGGGGGGGGTTTGGCTTGTGGGAACCCTCCCTTGATCCACACATGAAGAGAGAGAGAGAGAGAGAGAGAGAGAGAGAGAGAGAGAGAGAGAGAGAGAGAGAGAGAGAGAGAGAGAGAGAGAGAGAGAGAGAGAGAGAGAGTTGGCGGTCGTTTTGTTGCTCTCCGACCCTTGTGCCCATGACGTGAACTGCTCCCCAACCAAGTGCGACCCTGTTGGGCCCCTCTGCAAAGGGTCTGGTGCCGATCAATGTCGCATCTCTCCCCTCTACAAGGGTTGCTACACACGCCACTTACAACTTCATCTCCATAGTGCTCAAGTGCCTCAAGTGCATGTATTGCATGCACATGCAGTGGAAGAGGACCATGCCCTTGTTCCCAAAATGTCTATGTTCTGATACCAGTGTAAAGACCATGGGGAACTACTTAGCCGAATCCTCGTCTCCCTAACTCCCTATTTATAGGCCCTTGGCCTTGTAGGATTCCCTGTCCATTTAGCAATCACGGATCCGTGACCCCCAGGGTTGCCCTTAGCATGATAACCACATGAATTCTTTGCCAAAGTGATCCTTGCAATAAGATTGCACTACCTTGTCAAGAGACAATCCATAATCAAGTGCAACACATGCATAGAGATTCTTCACCATTGAAATTTTGGACTCCATCTTCTCTATCTAGCTGAATACACCTCCGCATAAAAGACCTTAGCAACATCACACTCATATATATGTTTAACATTACCATTCTCAAGTGTTACTATACTCACCTTTCCAATCATCACTTGTAGACATGTATTCTCAATCAATACAAGAATGGCTTCTCTTATGTTGGAATGGATTCCTTGATCATTGCAATGTTGCCTTGGCCAATATGTCCACTAAACAACATTTCTTAGAAATATGGAAATGATATAACATCAGGTTAAATTGCTTAAAGAAATTGACATTCAAAAGTGAAGTACACTCACTCCTCAAGACTAATATGTGCAGGTGCAACATCAAATGTTCTAAAAAGAGTCATTTTGCACCTCTTCTCTCCCCAACACATGAAGAAACAGTGAAGAAAATCTACTTTCAAAAATAAATTCCATTTTTTGAATGCACAATAATGGCAGTTTTCAACCCCTTTCAAACAATGAAGTTCTTTGTAGCGTTTAAAGCCATGGCATAGCTTGATTTATATCCTACTTTTCTTGAAAAGTATCCCCTTGTATCTCTTATAGACAAGTTCTATGTTTTTTGGTGATACATTGCATCAAACTCATCCAACATTACATAACATAGAGGTGGATTAAATTCTAAACACAATAAAGTCAAATCATCCCATGTGTTGTCGAGAAATTTGCGGTCTTGCCAGGAAAGCACCGGGCTTATGGCTGTGAGATATTGTGAGAGAACTCAACAAAAGCTATATGAAGGAGTTAAACCATAGATGCCATGAAGACTAGGGTTTGGAAAGAAGTGCAATCAAAGAAGACTCACTCTTTCTCTCTTGCACTCACACACACAAAGAAAGAACACAGAAGAGAATGTCAAAACAATACGAAGATGAAAACATCAAGGCTATGGTCATATCGTATCATGGGTAATATGAAAGGGTTAATAGATGAGTTAATGGCATTCAATCTTGGCTGACCAAATAGGCTACGAATTGTTCTTTGGAATTGTAGTTTTGTGCTTACCATAATATATATATTTTGTCTAGTGATTGGGATTAATTGTGTGTACAAATCCTCTTGGTTCATAGCAAGATAACTACGCTTACATCAAAAGAAAAATTATAGTCTATGAGAGGTAGTATGATGGGATCCGGTGATAAAAGTATTTCATTGAGCCTTTCAGGGCCGAAGAGAAACACTATACATTGTTGAAAGTGTATTTTACGGCTAATCCATACGTTAATTCTAATAGATTGTACAGAGTGAAAGCGATAGAAATGATCATCATGTGGGTTATTCATCTAGGATAGTATGTGAGAAATGTAGATATGAGAGAAGTGAAGAGATGAGAATTTTCCCTCCCAAGCCCTATTCTTGCCCGTAGACAATAAGGATACTGCGTGGAGAGATGTACCTGTAGCAAGAGAACCTAGAGAGGATGAATTACTAAGAATGAGAGAGATAGGTTTGGTTAAGGAGATGAGATTAGATACATATATATATATATATATGTTGGATTAGAGATGAAAATGAAAACAACAAGAAATCAAGAAAACATCAATGTAGAATACATCTTACTTGAAACCCTTCGGCACCATTATTGATGGGAGAGAGAAGAAGAGTGGATAATTCCACTTTGATTGATACACCAAGTGCAAGACCTTCTTTGATTAGAGTTGATCTTCCAAGGTTAGCTTGTTGCAAGAATGGCTAGTCTCCCTCTAGGAGAAAGTGTAGGCTTGGGCTTATGTTAATGGCTAAGTACAATTAGGCGTTACTACTCACTCCCTCATGAATTCCTCTCATCAATGGCTTGAATGCTTGAGTTCTTTCCAAGGAAGAAGAGGTCCCCTTTCATAGGTGAAGGGAACCCACAAGGGTTTACACAAGAAGAGAGGAGCCAGTGTCAACAGGAATTGGAAAAGTTGGAAATGAGCTGTCCCTGCATGATGTGGGCAGACTGGGGTCCAGTATTTTGATCATATCTCCTCAACCGTGGCTCCAAATAAAAAAGTAAAAATATGGGCAAAAACTTCAGCTCATTAGCTACGATTTTCATTTCAAAATTGTTTTCCAATTCGGATTGGAACCTTGTGTAAAAAATTCATCAAAATAGGGTCCATTTATGGCAGCAAAAGTCTTCATGTGGTCTCCTTAGCCTAGACTTTCATTTAATTCCAAAGGACACCTCATGCCATATGAAAGCATGACATTGCTCCTTGACAAAGTTTTGTAATCATGCTTGCAATAATGCATTAAAATAAGTGTATCTTTGAAATCATGCCACCTAGTGTCCCACTAGGATTTGATTCTCTCCTAGTAGCTATTTAAAAAAGAAATATAAGAAAAGTATAAAAAATACATAGAATATATATATATTAGAGTTTACCCTAGATATAGGATCTAGCTAGGGTGTGAGATGATAATGAAATAGTAGAAATAAAGAATCAATGCTTTTTGCCCCAAGTTAAAGAGGCGGAGCTATTGATGCTTTTCCCATAGTATTTTTTGATGGTAAAGCACTACAAGAGGTTGTGTGCTCTTGTGACGCTGTTAGCGACGGAAATACACTGGGTTTTTATAACCCCCAGCGTCGCTAAAACCGTCGCTACGAGCGTCGCTATGAGAGCGTCGCTATATGCGTCGCTATACGCGTCGCTATATAGCGACGATCATAGCAACGCTCATAGCGACGGTTGTAGCGACGTTTACACAGAAGACTATAGCGACGCTCATAGCGACGGTACAGAGCCATAAATAGCGACGCTTATAGCGACGCCCGAGAGAATTTTTTTTTGGTGGCAGGGCATTGAATGCTCTGCCACCCATCAACCATATTGTACTTGATTCACTTTTCAAAAAAAGTGCAAGGGTAGATAATAGACCCAAAATAGTCACCCACAAGACGCATTGTTTGCAAAATTGACAATTGTACACATCATAGGCAAAATGAATTGATTGGCAAATGTAATAATGACAATTGTACAACATCATAGGCATAAAGAATTGATTGGCAAAAGGAACTGCGGTGACAAATGTAATAATATACATGGTTCAAAAAGACGTATAAAATCCGTCTCATGATACATAAGCTACGAGAAACCCTAAACTAATGCTATCTAGCTACGGCTAAACTGACGTCGTCTAGTCAGACGTCTCATCGCGTCCAAGCGGCGTATCTGTCGGATTCTGCAAAAAAAGACAATAAGATAGCTTTCAGTAAGTATAAACATATAACGACATTTATAAAACAATACAAAAAATAAAAAAGAGTAAACCCTAATACTAACCATGCCGCCGCGAGAACTGAGAATGTCCATCAGGGCGTTTAAGCTCTTCCTGCCTGCGTACTCGCGCTCGTACGGTGTGGGATCACATACTGTCATCGACCACTGTCAAAACATACAAAGATTTCATTATGTTAGAATTAAAAAACTCATAAACCCTAAACTATCGAACATAAAGAGCAATGCAAAAACACTTACAAAATCGGCCTCAAATGATGCCCATCCACCGCTCCCCAAGTGGTGTGAGCTCCCTGCCTCTACTCGCGCTCTGGCTGCATCCTTTTGTTGCTTCCACTTGTCGGGATTCTCGCGCGCTGCTTTCTTCGCATTCTTCCAATCTTCTTTGGCCAGCCAATCTGGCATGTTCCACCCATTCTTGATTGCTTTTTGCACTTCGGAACGCTTGTGTTTGTAGTATTCGCGCATTCGAATCTTCATCAGGTCTTCATTGAAGCGCTGATCCCGTGTTGGAACGGGAAACTCATCATGAAGTATGCTGATGACTCTGTTTTTTAAATCACTTGGTACTTCACTCCATTTGTTTAGTATGTAGTGTCTAAACAGCTGAGAGCAAAGACCACGCATGCGCGAGATCACCTTCTTGCCGTCATCATCCATGATGATGCCGCCGCTGATGTCGACGGAGTAAGGCAAGCCCTCTGGCCGGTGACGCGTGAACCTGGGTGTCCCGGCAGGGGTCTCTAGCGGCGTGTCGATGGGGGTACGGACGTCTGGTGTCTCCACCGGCGTCTGGGCCCCGAAGCGAGGAGTGTCGAGTGGGGTGGCTCCTGGCGGAGTAGGTAGAGGTGTGTAGCTTCTAGGAACAGTCAGCCGTGCAAAACCTGGCGTAGATGGCGATGCTGTGGCTGGTGTGGGGGCGGGCAGAGAAGGGGAGGGTAAAGAGCCTCGTCGAACACGCGGCGGTGTGGAGGCATCGGTGGCGGAATCCCCACAACAACCACCACCGCCACCACTAGAGCGCCGGTGTCTAGACGAGTGTGAAGCTCGTCTCGTCGACGCCGAAGCTTCGGAGCGCGCCGAATGCTCCGAAAGAGAGGGAGATGCGGATGGAGTAGGAACCCGTGATGATGCGCCAGAGCGATGACGCTCCACGTACCACTGTCTCTGCTGCGGTGACAAAGAAGAAAGAAACTCCTCATCATCCATACCTGCATTAAACACACGAATATTTAAACTTAATATTGAATGAATAGAGTAGAAAATGACGCAAAGACCATTAAATACAATGACGTAATGACGCATATAAATACAATGACGCAATGAATTGAGTGATAGAAGAGGCAAGTCGAAAACTCAGAATTTTCAATCAAAAGATGTGAGCGCGAGTAGAAAAGAGCGTTATACACCATGGAACGTACTTAGAGAGCCAGAGCTTTTACAACACGGAGCAAAATTGTTCAAATACAATATTTGTGGCTTTAAGAGATCTCTCTCTCATCCTCGCATAACTCAGCATAACTTCCTATATAGAGCTCTCCGTTTAAACACATATCCTCTGTTTCATTTTGTAGCTCCTCTGCATGCACCCCATATAGAGTAGTAGCATCTTGATGCTCGTCTGGCACCCCCGCAGCGGCTTCTGATTGAGCATCTTCTCTGATCTCCTCCATTGATGTCGTTGTGATTGGCACATGGTAGCCTTCATACGTCCTTGCACTACGAGGGGCTACCTCTATGACGTACCACCAGTTTGATGTAGACTTTGTAGGATGAAATATTACCTGCCAGAGCCACATAACTTACATGAGAGCTTTCAAGCACATAACTTGTAAAAGGGGGATGTTAACTATTTACATACTTACTTGTTCACAATGCTCGGGTAGTACGAAAGTGTCTCTTAGGTCAGTCCATTTCTTAGTAGAATCCACCTCAAGAAAACCAGACTCTCCTCTACGCACAGTAGCGTTGCGACCCTAGCCTCCATGATTATCTTGAACCATTGCACGTCGAACAAGTCGACAAAAAATCCTCTGTAATCGATCCTCAAAATCTCTTGCAGCGTGCCGAAGTAAGTGAGTTCCGCCACCACAAGATCTGCATCAGAGGAACGTCGTCGACTAGACTGTTCAAATTTTGCCATGATTCCACAATCTTGAGTAAAACGCTTTTTTTCGATTCGTTCCACCCTAAAATATCGACCTTTACACCATGCTGCTGTGTATGACTTATACTACAACGAACAAAGATTATGAGTGGCCGTTCAAACGTTTATAAATAAAGTCACTTGCTAGTCGTACATTGCAAACTTACCTTGGTCGCGCAACCCCGAGAGTACTCCCACTCTTCTTCAGTCACTTCGTCACCGCATTGTTGTGCGCTTTTCAATTGGTTGTGCAACCATCTTAAGCTCATGAAGGTTGGTAGGCTCTCCAGAACCGTTGGATAGTGCATCTGTGGTCGTCTTCCCCGTCTCCACTCGATTCATGCCCTTTGTCGCTCTTGCTTTGCATCCTCATATTGTGAAATCCACTTTTGCATCACTGGATTGTGAAGCATGCAAAATCGGTTGATTTTAGCCTCGAGATCTTCCGTCATCTTCTTCTCAACACCGAGATTGCACATGACAATCCCAGATATGCGCTCATCATCTATGGTTCTCCATAGCGTGTCCCGGGATTTATCAAATCCGTCTAGCCACTCTCCAATGTACACTAGGGACTCTGCTACCAACCAACCTTCTGCCATGCTACCCTCCGGACGTGCCTTTTGACGCACATATCCCTTAAACGTTTTCATGAAACGCTCTAAGAAGAACATCCATCTGGAATGAACTGTGCCAGCTATTTCCACCTCATCAACTATGTGAACAAGAAGATGCACCTGAATGGTTAGCATTGTAGTAGGAAAATGTTTCTCAAACATGCACACAAGCTCCGCAGCATTTAGTTTGGCGAAAGGTATGGAGTCTACGTTGATCTCCTTTTGTGAGATCCATTGCACCAGCTTTGCAAGTTTGTAGATTGTGTTACGGATGTCGAGAGACAAACATCCCTCAATGGCAACCGGTAAAATAAACTGTAAAGTATGTGCAGCAATGATATTAAAGTCCACATTTTATGCAATGATATTAAAGTCCACTATGAACGTACCTGACACATTTTATGCCAATCGTGTGACTTCAAACCGGTAAGCTTTCCTTCTTTAGTAAAACACGTTCGGAGCGAGTGCATTACGCCAGTGGGGGTCCGCAAAGATCGAATGGTCTCTTTTACTTTGCGTTCTTGGGCTCCTGTGAAAATCCATGGTGCTTTAGGGAGTTTTATCGATCCATCAGACGCTGTTTGCGGCCAATATTGCTCCATACGATCCACATTTTTAAGGTCAACTCTGGCTCCCAAAGTATCTTTCTTGCCGGTCAGATGGTCCCATAGTAGATTACCCACATTCTTGAATATGTGCATTGGATCGAGCAAGTGATTGATCATGAGTCGGGGCCAGTATGGTAACTCGTACCATAGAGATAGTCTCTTCATCCCTGGAGGCAATCCGTCATCGCACATCTCCTTCTGCTCTAACCATGCTTGTGCAGACATCCTTGGTGGCTCTCTTCCCAAAAAGCCGTCGCGTAACACATGATTCTCTGGAAGATACGCTTGATGACCTTCGTAGATTTGCTTCTTCAGTGAGGGTGCCCTACGTGCATTCAGTCTAGGTCCACATGTGACACATGCTCTGTATCCGCTTGTTTGAAGCCCTGCATGTATACACATGATAATAGATCAACTATGGGAAAAAACAAGATTTACAGTGTCTGAGTGAGGAGTGTCAATAGATCACCTGAGCATTCTGTTAGCCCGGGATAGTCATGCATGGTCCACATTAGAATGCCTCTGATCAAAGCATTCCATCGTCCTGTGTGTCGGCTCATATCCACCACCTCTATGCCAATCCACAATTGTTGTAGCTCTTCCAATAGTGGACGAAGATACACATCCATATTCCCCACTTTATATCGCCCTGGCACAATCAAGCTTAGCCATAGGTGCCCCTTCTTCGTAGTCAACCACGGGGGAATGTTGTAGTTGACGATGACAACGGGCCATACACTGTAAGATGTTGATCTTTGACCAAATGGATTTACGCCATCCATAGCCAGGCCTAAGCGCAAATTTCGAGCTTCCCTGGCAAAATCCGACCATGTTCCATCTATATGTTTCCACGCTACGCAATCTGCAGGAATTCGTAGCACACCATCCGAAGATTTATTCTCCTCATGCCATGATGCTAGGGCGGCCATGGAATTACATTCGAAGAAATGCTTGATGCGAGGAAGCAGAGGGAAATGTCGCAAAACCTTTTGTGGAATTTTTGTCCCGTGGAGATCTACTCGATATCTTTCGGAATCACATTTCGGACACTTCTCCATGTCTATGTATTCCCCTCTGAAAAGAATGCAGTCATTAGGACAAGCGTGGATAGAATTGTAATCCATCCCCAAGTTTCGCAAAATCTTTCTTGCTTCATCTCGGGAATCTGGCATCACATTGTCAGCTGGTAGTATGTGCTCTTTCAGCAATCTACACAACATAAAAATATGATACAGTCGTGTAAAAATCTATCAGATCATTATACATTTAGAGTTTTATTAAAGTAAACTAATTGTAATAGATCACCTGAAAAGCGCTGTGACGCAAGTGTCACTCCATCCAAACTTTGCCTGCATGTTGAGAAGAACCAGGAGTGCTTTCAATCTAGACATACGTGCTCCATTATACAATGGCGTATCGGCTTCACTTTTCATATCATCATAGATAAGCCTTTCTGAATCCATGATCGTCTCGATCATTTCATCAATCTCGGGCTCAAACATTGCCTCGTTGGGAATGTGCTCTGCATGATCATCCCCCGAGCTGTCAGAGGCTACATCTTGTGGCCTCACATATGCTACTTGACCAAAGCGCCTGCGAACACGTCTATTGGGTTGCAAGATTGCTGCTTGTTGGCCAGCGTCAGAGTCCGACGAGTTATAATTGGGAACAACTCGATCTATAATAGATGGATCGAACTCGCCAAATTCACGAACGTGCTGCAAAGAAACACGTCTTGTCCGTCGCACAACATGCTTGCATTGATTACAAGGACATAAGACCCTCGTTGAGAGATAGGTGTTTCGGTTGGACGGTCCCACATCCTCGTCGCTACTCATAATGAGGATAAAAAACTTATAACCTGGACAACAAATTTAATATTCTATTGGCATTCTTCGTCTTATCTCTCTCTCTCTCTCTCTCTCTCTCTCTCTCTTTACCTCACATTCTCTAGTCATGTCCAATCCCCGCACACCTCGGTCTAGAGGTGCACGGAGATCAGAACCACCGGGTTATAATCTCGTCTTTATTGGTCAATACCTATATTTGTGGGTACAAGAAATCTACACACCCACGTCTACATGATACTGCATGTAGTGGACAAAACCCCTTTGCCTCTTCTCTAGCTGTAGCACTTCACAGCATCTTAACATCTTTTCACAGTAGATCTTTTCACTGTTCGTCTAACTCTAAACCCTAAACCGTAAGTAATTCTTGCGTGGACTCGATCTAACGTAAATAAGCGTAAATCTAAATAAACGTAAATCTAACTAAAAATAAACATAAATCTAATTTAACGTAATTCTACATCTAACCTAATCTTTAACGTCTTTTGGGATAGTTTCCTACGACGTTAAAACTCTCTTCTTCTTGTGTGTGTGTGTGTGTGTGTGTGTGTGTGGGTAAACCTAAATAAACCTAAGTCTAATCTAATATAACATAAATCTAAATCTAACGTAAATATATTATGTTATATTAAAAACAAAGAACTAAACTAACAGGGATTATAAGAACCTTAAAACTGATTTAACACATAATTTTTCACATAACTCAGCAAGAGTTGGCATTCTCATCACTAAAGATGTAAGAGTTAACTTTCGGCGGTGACGCTGCCTCATCTCCATCCACATCTGACAACAGCAATTGGCCCTTTAGACCGTTCTTGCTCTTGTTACTAACTTTGAAGTTGCTGTTGAATGACTAGAGGTTGTCTAGATGGTCATTGTGTCGGGGATGTAGTGACTCTTGCCGCCCTGAAGATCCACCTTCTTCCCTATCTTCTGAAGACCTTTCACCAGTACTTTTGGATCGACGGAGCCCACCATGAGTGAAGGCAGCAATACCCTATATTCCATTGAGGGCTTTCTTCACCCGCTTCATGCAGGCATCGCAGTCTATGGAGACCTAAATCTAATCTAATATAACGTAAATCTAAATCTAGCGTAAATAAACATAAATCTAGTTAAAAATAAACCTAAATCTAATTTAATGTAAGTCTACATATAACCTAATCTTTAACGTCTTTTAAGATAGTTTCCTACGACGTTATAACTCTCTTCTTCTTGTGTGTGTGCGCGTGTGTGGATGTGTGTGCCAATAAAAAGAGATAAATGGTATAACCTTTCTATCACCCATGCCAAGTATGATAGATTGATTATGCCATTTCCCTCTTGAATAATAGGTCTTGAGTTCAACTCCTCGTCGGCTAGATCTTTAGTTCTTTTAATTTTAATTAGTTTCCTACGACGTTAAATTAGTTTCTCTCTCTTTCTCTCTCAATGTGTGTGCGTTTTTTTGGATCGTATGCATGTTTTCTCTCTCTTTTCCTCTCTCAATGTGTGCGTTTTTTGTTTATGCATATTCTCTCTCTCTTTTCCTCTCTCAATGCGTGCGTTTTTTTGTTTATGCATGCTCTCTCTCTCTTTTTCTCTCTCAATGTGTGTGTGCATTCTTTGTTTATGTATGTGTGTGTGCGTTTTTGTTTTTGTTTGTACTCTCTCTCTCTCTCTCTCTCTCTCTCTCTCTCTCTCTCTCTCTCAAAAACACTATGTGTGTGTGTGTGTGTATGTGTGTGTGTGAGAGAGAGAGAGAGAGGGAGAGAGAAAGAGGGGAAGGGAACATGAGAATGAGGAGAGGGAAGGAGCATACCTGGCTCTCCTTCCTCTCCTCGTGTGTGTGTGTGTGTGTGGAGAAGAAAAAGAGAGAGAGAGAGAGAGAGGGAGAGAGAAAGAGGGGAAGGGAACATGAGAATGAGGAGAGGGAAGGAGCATACCTGGCTCTCCTTCCTCTCCTCGTGTGTGTGTGTGTGTGTGGAGAAGAAAAAGAGAGAGAGAGAGAGAGAGAGAGAGAGAGAGAGAGAGAGAGAGGGAGAGCATTACCTGCTCCTTGCTTGAGGGCGTCGAAAAACTCAGATCTGAGATCTGAGTTTTTGGGCGCGCTCGGTTATTTTTTTAGCCCTGCCGGCGTCGCTATGAGCGTCGCAAATTTACAAAGAAATTTGCGACGCTCATAGCGACGCCGGGATTTTTTTTTTTGAGCGTCGCTAATATGAATAGCCTCTTGTAGTGAAATAAGGATATGTTACCCTTGAGAAAAATAATAGGATGAGATAGAAGGCTTATTATTATACTTAAATATGCATATGTACACTATAGGAAATATAATTATGTATCTAAAAAAATACAAGATAGATCTTGTAGCATGCGTTCCCACTATGTACGTGTCATAGCACGACATCCACCCTCTCTAAACCTACACATCCTCCGGTATGTGCCACATTGTCTCTTTGTAAGATTAGACCTCTTGTACATCTTCCTTGTCTTCTTCTTCACTAGATGATTCCAGAGCTTCATGTTCACATTGATCTTCACCTGTGTTTTTCTCTTCTTCCTCATCCATATCTTCTAGATCATTGTCTGCTCTTCTCTTAAATATTTTAATCCTTTTTCCTGCAATGGGAATCTTTACTTCTGTACCATCTAGTTCAGACAAGCTATAAGTAGCATTTTCATGCACATGCTTTACAACATACGGTCCAAACCATCTTTTTGAGAACTTACGCATGACTGTGTGCTGGTTATCAAGGCTACTATCATACACTAAAACCCAGTCACCTTTGTCAATTGCTTTGCTCCTGAGTCGATGTCGCTTATCAAAATAGTCCTTGTTTTTCAACCTTGCATTTTTGAGTCGTTCTTTTGCAGCTTCAATGTCTCCAGGTCTTCTCTCTAGCTGCCTTATACGCAGTGCAAGGAGATCTTCCCTACTAAGCCCCTCTTGCCAAGGTAGTACATTCCATGTGGGAATTGTATCCTCAATCAGCATCACTGGCTTTTGACCATGCATTAGCTCCGCAGGCATGTAGCCAGTTACTGAGCTATGTGTTGTACGATCAGCCCATAAAGCATATGGTAACAATTTTGGCCACTCACCAACTCTTCCTTCACAAGCCTTGGCCAAAGCTTTGATGATAGGAGGATGCCCTCTTTCACTCTTTCCATTGCCTTCAGGGTTGTAAGCTGTAGTAAGAGAAAGCTTGATCCCTAATCTAGAAAAGAACTCCCTTGCTTCTTCGGCATCCAGTTCACCTCGATCTGCAGTGATTTTTCCCACACAACCATAACGGCAAATCACCTCATCAAGAAGGAATTTGCACACAGCTTCTGTGGTCTTAGCTCTTAATGCTCTTCCTTCAACCTGGTTAGTTAGGTCCTCTCGTGCAAGAACCAAGTATCTCATCTGCCAGAGTCCTAAAGGCATCGTGACTAGATCCACAACCCATTTATAGTGCATGGCTAGTGGATATGTAGGGTGCAATCCATCACGATGTCGAACATTTGAATACATTTGACAAGTTACACATGACTCTACAAACTGAGATACATCTTTATACATACCCTTCCACCAGTATTTTTCTTTCAACTTGGAGAAGGTTGCCCACACACCCCTGTGTCCAGCCCATAGACTCTCATGAAACTCTTGCATGAGCTTTACTTGGGTCTCTTTTTTACATATAACCCGTTGTGGTGTAGCACCCTTTTGTTTAGGATGCTTCCACAAGTAACCATCCCTTAAAAAGTACCCATATGCTTTCCTGCGTATCCTCTTGAATTCTTGTTCAGACCAATCATCCTGTTTTGTTAGAGTACTCAAGTACCTTCCAATAGAAAGCCAATCACCTTCATAAAGATCTTTCAAGAACAATTCAAGTGAATTAGTCATGCAGACATTGTTACCTTTGACATGAGAGATAGAATAGAATTTTGTGCCTACATCATCTCCCTCATCAATCATTTGTGACTCATCTTCATACCTTGCCCTTGATAGCATATCTGCCACTGTATTGTCTTTACCTGCAATGTGCTTAAACTCGGGATTTAAGGACTTAATGTAGGCAATCCACCGCAACATAGCAATGTCTGGTGTTGAGCAGCTTGTAATCATCCCAAGAAGTGGTAGACAATCTATTTCTACAACCACACATGCACCAATTAGGTACTCTTTCCCACTTTTCAAGGCTGTAACCATACCCCATAACTCTCTCTTTATCTGTGGATAGTTTCTTTGGAGAGCACTTAGTACCTTTGCTCCAAATCTTACCACATACCTGTGTTCTTCTTTGTCATCTTGCCCTATTGCCCATCCAATCCCTATAGGACTGGTATCTACTGTCACAGTCACTGGCCTTTGACACTCATAGTCTACCTTTCTCAAAGTAGTTGCTGACTGGAGTAACTCCTTTAGCTTTTTCATGGATTTTACATGTGCTTCTGTCCATTTAAACTTTTGATTCTTTCTAAGCAGCTGATAAAGAGGATCAGCTACATGTGCATAATGTGGAATCCAAATAACATAGAAGACACATGCTTCCAGAAACCTTCTAACCTCAGTGATGCTAGTGCATGTTTCTTTCATTCTTTCGATGGCATCTACCTTTGATGGACAAGGTTTCCTACCATATGGCCCGCACATGTGCCCCACAATGAGCACTTCTTTGACACCAAACATAGACTTTTTCCCTGACAATGTAAAATTCACTTCTTCCAACCTAGACAAAATTTTATCACAATCATTTATGTGATTTATCACAAACCTGCGACATCCCTTGAGATCCAAAGCTTCATCTTTGTCACTTTCTTCACATCCTTTGATAGGCAAATCATCAATGAAAGGCATTGTGATTTGAGGAATAAAGTCACGTAAGACCTTATTCATCCCATTCATCATATATGCAACCGAGTTGGTTGCTCCCTGTGGCAAGGTACACATCCTTACCAAACCCAAAGGTGTCCTCATGGTTGTCAAGTCTCTGCTTTCGATTGCAAGCTGAAATTGATCATACCCTGAGTAGAGATCCCCCATTGAGTAGATTGCCCTCCCTGCAAACGCCTCTGCAAATTCATCCACAATTGGACCTGTACCTACATTTCTAATTGTCACCTTGTTCACTGGTTGCATATCTTGGATGAAGCGTAGAGAACCATTCTTCTTTGGAACTGTGAACCACCTGTTTGAGTATGGAGCATAAGAAGGCTCCAAGATTCCCATTTTGATTTTCTCATTCAGTAGCTCTACTAACTTTGGCAAATGAGCCTTTGGAACCGGAATAGGCCGCAGATTCCAAGGCACATGAGGTATTGTGAAAATTACCATAGGAGCTACAATATAAGGATCAACACATCCTATCTCATGTGGCTCAAATGCAAAAGCCTTACCATGCTTTGAAAGAATTTCTTTGAAGCACTTTGTCTCCTCCTGTGTTAGAAACTCTTCGCAACCAATCTGCAACTCTTGAAAAGACTCCTTTGTGAAGGTATGACGGATCTTTTTAGGATTCCGCAAACTTGGTTGTAAAGAAGCCTGTTCAATCTTTTCCCTGTTGTTGGGTGAAAAGGGTGAAGCTACTGGTTTCACCTTCTTTGCTACACTCTTGTATTTAGTTTCAACATGGACTTCTGGGCCAACTGTTTGGCTTTCTTTAAAGGCTTCTATTACTTGATACATTTCCATAGAGCAAACTTCCACAACTTCATTTTCAAGATGCAAACTAGACCTCATTATAGCATCAAGCTCACCCATAGTATCTACAAAAGAAACTTGCTCACACAAACCCAAAACATTTTCAGTAGGCTTTAGCAACCCACTCTTTTTCATGCCTATTTGTACATTATGCACATATTGCCTCTCATATCTCTTCAAATCTTCAAGTTTTGTAAAACATACTGATCCATTCCTTGTTACCAAGGAGCTCATTGAGAAAGTTTCACCTATTTTTGGATCAGGCGAGACCCTTTTTCTTTCTGTACCACTGCAATCCCGCTTTACAATGGTACTTGGCAAAAACCCATCATTTCTCTATGATCATGAAACTCTTTGCTTACCTTTGGTAGATGATGTTCTCTGAGGTTGTCACGATTTCTTTCATGGTTTACACAAACTGTGAGAAATTGGACAGCACGTTTACCATCTTTGCTACGTATCCTAGCATATGCTGAACCATCGTCCATTACCTTTGTTTCCATTCGAACTCCCACAATGTAGGGTTGTCCAAGGATGAGATGATATGAAGATGTATCCTGAACAAAGAAGTTTTGGTCAATCTTTACATCACCTATTGTCACCTTCACACCTAGACATACTGCATACAATTCACCGGATGAATTGTTTGCCACTTTTACCATCCAACCATGATCTCTGTCCATTGGCCATTTGCACTTGTTGTAGAGACTCTTTGACATTATGTTTATTTCTGAACCATGGTCAATCAAGGCAACAAATGGCTCTTCAAGATCACCTACCTTGACCAAAGTTTCTGTAGTAGCCCTTGCCCAATGACTTCGTGAATAGTAACTCCTAGCAATATCTTCAATTTCTTCATCATCATTTGAGAAATACACTTGCTTCACTCTCCCACTAGATTGGTAGCATCCTACCACAGCTCCATCATTCTCCTTATTTTGCAGTTGCATCCCTTGTGTCTTTGAGGTTTCCCCTTCAACCTGTGGACGAGAAACTTCAGCAAGGGTTTGCCTCTTTCTCTTGATGATGTCAATGATCTCCTCATGGAATTCACGCTTTGCAATGCCAAGAACTTCTCCCAGAGTAAACTCAATCTTGCTATTCAAGATCCTTTCCTCCAAGACTTTCTTTAAATCTGTAGCAACCTCAATATCAGATTGTAGTTTATAAGTTGGGCCTTTTTTCTTACCTTTCGTTGGCTCTTTCTTCTTTCTTGTTGTAGACTCCTCCATGAGTACTTCAGGTGGAGATGCTCCTTGTGTTGAGGGTGTTTGAGAAGGCATTGAGTCGCTTCTTCCCCCACTTCTAGAAGCTCTTTTTGATGGTCCTTCATCAGCATTCTCACGTCTGCGCTTCTCTTCTACAATTGCCTCATTTTGTTGGCATTTTGTAATGTAGGCATGCACTGACAATGAGTCCACTGGATCATTCCATCCTGTTTCTAGACGTATGCAATCACCTGCTTCATGTAGAATCTCTTTTGTAAGCTTTCCCTTTTTAGCTAATTGCATGACATTTGGCCAAATTTGACCATGATGGTCACTCACCTCTTCATCACAAAAATGTTCAATTTTTACTCCATAAGTAGCTGCCTCAACTGAAGAGGTGGCATGCTTGGTTGCCATATCTTCAACTAAGGTTTGCATTCCCCCCTTCCCAAAGTTAGTTCTCAAGGGTAGACCTGTCTCTCTTAAGTGGATTTTACCATCCTTAAAAAAGATAACATCTTTTGATAAAGCATCACTAAAATCATCACAATCCCTTCTTACATGGTCTATACTATCACACCAAATACATCTATTAACAAACCCTTCTTTGGGCTGTTGTCTTTGCCTAGGAAGTGGCCCTGATGGTTGGCCTTTTTCTTCAAGCTTTGCAAACTTCACCTTCAAGTCACGCATTCCCTTCACAAACTCATCTAGCATGGACTCATCAAACTTAGGAGCGATAAAAGTAGGCTTTACCATTTTGTCAGAAGTTGAGGTGGAAGGACTTCTAGTGTTTACTACCATCTTGTCCCTTCTTCTTTGTCGTTTGGCAAGCAGTGAGACAGCACCTTCAACCTCATTCCAGTCGGTCTTTAGTCCTTGCTCAGCATCATTATCTTCAAGAAGAAGCTCCAAATTTTCTTGAAACTCTTTACCTGCAGCTTGTAAGAAAAGATCTGTCTTCTCTGCATCTAGTGTGGCCCTTTCTGTCCTTGTGAGTTGTGCATAGCGCCGCTCAAATTCCCTAAGTAGTTCTGTTATTGATAGTCCTTGCTTTGGCTTGACTACCCATTCTAAGAATGTCCTTTTCGTCACTCTCTCAGAGTCCTCCATGAAATATTCCTCCTTTAAAGCTACTTTGAGTTCTTCCCAATTTCTCCCATGCCCATCTTTAATTGCCCTAACATGCTCCCTAATTTCTAGAGCAGCAACTAGCTCAAAGCTTTGAATCATCTCACCTTCTGACACGCGATGCAGCTCCATCTCCTTCACATACTCGCGTAAGTACTTGGTTACATCTTTGCCATTGAACTGATCCATTCTGTTGACGACCGCTTGTATGGACTTCGTTGCTGAAATCTCCCTTCTTTCAGTAGCATGTTGTTGTTGCATGAACATTGCAAATGCTTGAAACATTTGGATTGTTGCTGGGTCAAAATTCATACCCTGTTGCTCAACATGATCACCCATGGTTACCCACAAACTCTCACCCTAGCAGATTCGCGTCGGGTTCACCAAAAATATGTCAAGAAATTTGCGGTCTTGCCAGGAAAGCACCGGGCTTATGGCTGTGAGAGATTGTGAGAGAACTCAACAAAAACTATATGAAGGAGTTAAACCATAGATGCCATGAAGACTAGGGTTTGGAAAGAAGTGCAATCAAAGAAGAGTCACTCTTTCTCTCTTGCACTCACACACACAAAGAAAGAACACAGAAGAGAATGTCAAAACAATACGAAGATGAAAACATCAAGGCTATGGTCATATCGTATCATGGGTAATATGAAAGGGTTAATAGATGAGTTAATGGCATTCAATCTTGGCTGACCAAATAGGCTACGAATTGTTCTTTGGAATTGTAGTTTTGTGCTTACCATAATATATATATTTTGTCTAGTGATTGGGATTAATTGTGTGTACAAATCCTCTTGGTTCATAGCAAGATAACTACTCTTACATCAAAAGAAAAATTATAGTCTATGAGAGGTAGTATGATGGGATCCGGTGATAGAAATATTTCATTGAGCCTTTCAGGGCCGAAGAGAAACACTATACGTTGTTGAAAGTGTATTTTACGGCTAATCCATACGTTAATTCTAATAGATTGTACAGAGTGAAAGCGATAGAAATGATCATCATGTGGGTTATTCATCTAGGATAGTATGTGAGAAATGTAGATATGAGAGAAGTGAAGAGATGAGAATTTTCCCTCCCAAGCCCTATTCTTGCCTGTAGACAATAAGGATACTGCGTGGAGAGATGTACCTGTAGCAAGAGAACCTAGAGAGGATGAATTACTAAGAATGAGAGAGATAGGTTTGGTTAAGGAGATGAGATTAGATACATATATATATATATATATGTTGGATTAGAGATGAAAATGAAAACAACAAGAAATCAAGAAAACATCAATGTAGAACACATCTTACTTGAAACCCTTCGGCACCATTATTGATGGGAGAGAGAAGAAGAGTGGATAATTCCACTTTGATTGATACACCAAGTGCAAGACCTTCTTTGATTAGAGTTGATCTTCCAAGGTTAGCTTGTTGCAAGAATGGCTAGTCTCCCTCTAGGAGAAAGTGTAGGCTTGGGCTTATGTTAATGGCTAAGTACAATTAGGCGTTACTACTCACTCCCTCATGAATTCCTCTCATCAATGGCTTGAATGCTTGAGTTCTTTCCAAGGAAGAAGAGGTCCCCTTTCATAGGTGAAGGGAACCCACAAGGGTTTACACAAGAAGAGAGGAGCCAGTGTCAACAGGAATTGGAAAAGTTGGAAATGAGCTGTCCCTGCATGATGTGGGCAGACTGGGGTCCAGTATTTTGATCATATCTCCTCAACCGTGGCTCCAAATAAAAAAGTAAAAATATGGGCAAAAACTTCAGCTCATTAGCTACGATTTTCATTTTAAAATCGTTTTCCAATTCGGATTGGAACCTTGTGGAAAAAATTCATCAAAATAGGATCCATTTATGGCAGCAAAAGTCTTCATGTGGTCTCCTTAGCCTAAACTTTCATTTAATTCCAAAGGACACCTCATGCCATATGAAAGCATGACATTGCTCCTTGACAAAGTTTTGTAATCATGCTTGCAATAATGCATTAAAATAAGTGTATCTTTGAAATCATGCCACCTACTGTCCCACTAGGATTTGATTCTCTCTTAGTAGCTATTTAAAAAAGAAATATAGGAAAAGTATAAAAAATACATAGAATATATATATATTAGAGTTTACCCTAGATATAGGATCTAGCTAGGGTGTGAGATGATAATGAAATAGTAGAAATAAAGAATCAATGCTTTTTGTCCCAAGTTAAAGAGGCGGAGCTATTGATGCTTTTCCCATAGTATTTTTTGATGGTAAAGTAAGGATACGTTACCCTTGAGAAAAATAATAGGATGAGATAGAAGGCTTATTATTATACTTAAATATGCATATGTATACTATAGGAAATATAATTATGTATCTAAAAAAATACAAGTTAGATCTTGTAGCATGCGTTCCCACTATGTACGTGTCACAGCACGACATCCACCTCCTCTAAACCTGCACATCCTCCGGTATGTGCCACATTGTCTCTTTGTAAGATTAGACCTCTTGTACATCTTCCTTGTCTTCTTCTTCACTGGATGATTCCAGAGCTTCATGTTCACATTGATCTTCACCTGTGTTTTTCTCTTCTTCCTCATCCATATCTTCTAGATCATTGTCTGCTCTTCTCTTAAACATTTTAATCCTTTTTCCTGCAATGGGAATCTTTACTTCTGTACCATCTAGTTCAGACAAGCTATAAGTAGCATTTTCATGCACATGCTTTACAACATACGGTCCAAACCATCTTTTTGAGAACTTACGCATGACTGTGTGCTGGTTATCAAGGCTACTATCATACACTAAAACCCAGTCACCTTTGTCAATTGCTTTGCTCCTGAGTCGATGTCGCTTATCAAAATAGTCCTTGTTTTTCAACCTTGCATTTTTGAGTCGTTCTTTTGCAGCTTCAATGTCTCCAGTTCTTCTCTCTAGCTGCCTTATTCGCAGTGCAAGGAGATCTTCCCTACTAAGCCCCTCTTGCCAAGGTAGTACATTCCATGTGGGAATTGTATCCTCAATCGGCATCACTGGCTTTTGACCATGCATTAGCTCCGCAGGCATGTAGCCAGTTACTGAGCTATGTGTTGTACGATCAGCCCATAAAGCATATGGTAACAATTTTCGCCACTCACCAACTCTTCCTTCGCAAGCCTTGGCCAAAGATTTGATGATAGGAGGATGCCCTCTTTCACTCTTTCCATTGCCTTCAGGGTTGTAAGTTGTAGTAAGAGAAAGCTTGATCCCTAATCTAGAAAAGAACTCCCTTGCTTCTTCGGCATCCAGTTCACCTCGATCTGCAGTGATTTTTCCCACACAACCATAACGGCAAATCACCTCATCAAGAAGGAATTTGCACACAGCTTCTGTGGTCTTAGCTCTTAATGCTCTTCCTTCAACCTGGTTAGTTAGGTCCTCTCGTGCAAGAACCAAGTATCTCATCTGCCAGAGTCCTAAAGGCATCGTGACTAGATCCACAACCCATTTATAGTGCATGGCTAGTGGATATGTAGGGTGCAATCCATCACGATGTCGAACATTTGAATACATTTGACAAGTTACACATGACTCTACAAACTGAGATACATCTTTATACATACCCTTCCACCAGTATTTTTCTTTCAACTTGGAGAAGGTTGCCCACACACCCCTATGTCCAGCCCATAGACTCTCATGAAACTCTTGCATGAGCTTTACTTGGGTCTCTTTTTTACATATAACCGGTTGTGGTGTAGCACCATTTTGTTTAGGATGCTTCCACAAGTAACCATCCCTTAAAAAGTACTTACAAGTTGGTCGATGCTATGAAGAGGGCAAAGCAGTGCTATATGTATCTACTGGAGTATGCTTGTTACGAGACTGGGCACGCTCCTGTTGTAGTGGTTAGCTGACGTAATGATTAATTATGTGTTGTCTATTTATTTTTCTAATTGAGTTGATGTTGATGATTTTGTAGAATGGAATGCGGGGAGTTGACGAAGAGGCGCAGGAAATAACTCTCGGCAATTTTATACTCGCATAGTATTTTAGATTTTCATTTCAATAAGCCACTATGGCTTTGTAAATAATTGTAGTGGGAACTTCCCTTATGGGTCATGCAAGAACTAATGAGCTTCACTCATTTACAAAAGTGAAGTGGTTGTAAAAGAGGGGCCTCAAATTTTAGCACCTTAAACTCACAAATAATATATTAAATACCAAACTCCACAAGAATAGGTGTCGTGGAGTTTGGGGCTAGATTTATAGGCCTTTCTCTTGCAGATTATCTTCTTTGCACTCTTATGCTATGCTTAATTTGTTGTGTACTCTCTAATCAAGTATCTATCCTTTATAGTTCTCTTACACACTCTTACAATCTTGTCTATGTCTATTCCATGCTGTGTGTGTGTGTGTGTGTGTGTGAGATAGTCTAGGTGTGTGTGTGTGTGCTTGGAAATTGGGAAAAGAGGTGGATAGGTTTATGGTGATGTTTGTGAGCATGTGTTGAATAGTTTTTAAGCAACCGATCTCCCCCTCTCCCAACAGTGGTATCAGAGAAAACAGGTTTGATTTAATTGGCATCAAATTTTAATTTCAAGAAGGAAATTCCTCGAATTGACAAACTCAAAGTTGCAATTCATCGAATGTGCAACACAAAGATGCAAGGATCCATGGCAATTCAAAGCTTAATAAATCGAATTTGCAAAACAAATCTTGCTTGGTCGTTAATTGGCGGTGAATTGACACCTAATCGGCCATTGGTTTTCAGTTTCGACTTCATGATGGTCAAGAACGGAGATGTGCAGTACCTTGTTAGTGATTAATAATAAGGATATAAAGAATTTTTGGATGAGCGAAAGAAGACAGGCTTTTACTACAAGAGGTACTTAATATTAGCGACGCTCGCAGTGCGACGCTCAAATGTGAAAACCCACGGCATCGCTATAGGTGTTGCTATGCACGTTGCATAAATAAAAAACGCACACACACATGCATAAACAAAGAATGCACACACACATTGAGAGAGGAAGAGAGAGAGAGAGAGAGAGAGAGAGAGAGAGAGAGAGAGAGAGAGAGAGAGAGAGAGCACATGCATAAACAAAAAACGCACACACACATGCATAAACAACGAATGCACACACACATTGAGAGAGGAAAACAGAGAGAGAGATCGAGAGAGAAAGATATAAAACAGAGAGAGAGAGAGAGAGAGAGAGAGAGAGAGAGAGAGAGAGAGAGAGAGAGAGAGAAGAAGAAGAAGAAGAGAGTCTTAACGTCGTAGGAAACTATTCCAAGAGACCTTAAAGATCTAGTCGACGAGGAGTTGAACTCAAGACCTGTTATTCATGAGCGAAATGGCATAACCAATCTATCACACTTGGGTGATAGAAAAGTTATACCATTTTTCTTCTTTTATTGGCGTGCACACACACCCACACACACACCCCCCGAAAAGAAGAGAGTTTAATTTAATGTCGTAGGAAACTAATTCAAGGGACCTTAAAGATCTAGCCGACGAGGAGTTGAACTCAAGACCTGTTATTCAAGAGAGAAATGGCATAACCAATCTATCACACTTGGGTGATAAAAAGGTTATACCATTTTTCTATTTTTATTGGCACACACAAACCCACACACACACACACACGAGAAGAAGAGAGTTTTGACGTCGTAGGAAACTATCCCAAAAGACGTTAAAGATTAGGTTAGATGTAAACTTACATTAGATTAGATTTAGGTTTATTTAAGTTAAATTAGATTAGATTTGGGTTTATTTTTAGTTAGATTTACGTTTGATTAGATTTAGGTTTATTTACGTTAGATTTAGATTTACGTTATATTAAATTAAATTTAGGTTTATTTACGTTAGATTCAAATTTACGTTATATTAGATTAGATTTAGGTTATTTACGTTATTTACCTGTTATTGAAGAGGGAAATGGCATAACCAATCTACCACACTTGGGTGATAGAAAAGTTATACTATTTTCCTCTTTTTATCGTTTAAGATAAGGTTAGATTTAGATTTACGTTAGATTAGATTTAGGTTTATTTAGGTTAGATTAGATTAGATTTAGGTTTATTTTGAGTACACCGGAGGAATATAATGCCTATCCGTTTGAGAGTGGTGTCTCGGCCACTACGTCGGAGATGCTGAGGAGTGACCCGAACACTGCGTCGGGGTCACCTAGAGGCCTGGATGATGAGAATTCATCGGACAGTGTTGCTATAGTTCACGGTAGGGACATGCCAAAGTGATACGCCTACCTCATCAATCGTATGCCCGATGAGACGACCAATCCAGACAGGTGGTGGCAGCAAAGTGACGCGGCAAGAGTTTGCATCAAGATGGGATTATCCCATCACCTGGGGAGTGGCGGCTGGGCCAGCTTCGAGGAGGATTATGTCCCATTACCTGGGTCATGGATCGACGGGGTGGAGAGGTGAGAGTATTAAACTCTTGCATTGAAGTATTTGTATATGTGAGGCCCATTCACATCTACACAGCTAGTAGCCCCATTGGTATGTCTTTTACCCTTCAATGGAGCGAATCGCCACATGTTCAATTAGGTTAGATTTAAGATAAGATTTTGGATTGAGTTTTTATATTAGAGTCTACCTTCGAGATTACGGTAAAAAAATTAGAGTTAGACGAATGGTGAAAAGATCTACTGTGAAAACATGTTAAGATGCTGTGAAATGCTACACCTGGAGAAGAGGCAAAGGGGTTTTGTCCACTACATGCACTATCATGTAGACGTGGGTGTGTAGATTTCTTGTATCCACAAATATAGGCATTGACCAATAAAGATGAGATTATAACCCGGTGGTTCTGATCTCCCTACACCTCTAGACCGAGGTGTGCGGGGATTGGACATGACTAGCGTATCTTCCAGAGAATCATGTGTTACGCAAAAGCTTTTTGGGAAGAGAGCCACCGAGGATGTCTGCACAAGCATGGTTAGAGCAGAAGGAGATGTGTGATGACGGATTGCCTCCAGGGATGAAGAGACTATCTCTATGGTACGAGTTACCATACTGGCCCCAACTCATGATCAATCACTTGCTCGATCCAATGCACATATTCAAGAATGTGGGTAATCTACTATGGGACCATCTGACCGTCAAGAAAGATACTTTGGGACCAGGGTTGACCTTAGAAATGTGGATCGTATGGAGCAATATTGGCCGCAAACAGCGTCCGATGGATCGATGAAACTCCCTAAAGCACCATGGATTTTCACAGAAGCCCAATAATGCAAAGTAAAAGAGACCATTCGATCTTTGCGGATCCCCACTGGCGTAATGCACTCGCTCCGAATGTGTTTTACTAAAGAAGGAAAGCTTACCGGTTTGGAGTCACACGACTGTCATAAAATGTGTCAGGTATGTTCATAGTGGAATATATCATAGTGGGAATTGTGTAACAAATTCGTGTGTGGACTTTAATATCATTGTTGCACGTGTTTTGCAGTTTATTTTACCGGTTTCCATTGAGGGATGTTTGTCTCTTGACGTCCGTAACACAATCTACAAACTTGCGAAGTTGGTGCAATGGATCTCACAAAAGGAGATCAACGTAGACTCCATACCATTCACCAAACTAAACGCTGCGGAGGTTGTGTGCATGTTTGAGAAACATTTTCCTACTACCATGCTAACCATTCAGGTGCATCTTCTTGTTCACATAGTTGATAAGGTGGAAATAGCTGCCACAGTACATTCCAGATGGATGTTCTTTTAGAACGTTTCATGAAAACGATCAAGGGATATGTGCGTCAGAAGGCACGTCCGGAGGGTAGCATGGCAGAAGGTTGGCTGGTAGCAGAGTCCCTAGTGTACATTGGAGAGTGGCTAGACGGATTTGATAAAGCCCAGGACACGCTATGGCGGACTATAGATGATGAGCGCATATATGGGATTGTCATGTGCAATCTCGGTGTTGAGAAGAAGATGACGGAAGATCTAGAGGCTAAAATCAACCGATTTTGCATGCTTCACAATCCAGTGATGCAAAAGTGGATTTCACAATATGAGGATGCAAAGCAAGAGCGACAAAGGGCATGAATCCAGTGGAGACGGGGAAGACGACCACCGATGCACTATTCAACGGGTTTGGAGAGCCTACCAACATTCATGAGCTTAAGATGGTTGCACAACCAATTGAAAAGCGCACAACAGTGCGGTGAAGAAGTGATTGAGGAAGAGTGGGAGTACTCTCGGGGTTGCACGACCAAGGTAAGTTTGCAATGTACGACTAGTGACTTTCTAGATGTTTGAATGGCCATGCATAATCTTTGTTTGTTGTACTATAAGTCATACACAACATCATGGTGTAAAGGTCGACATTTTAGGGTGGAACGGATCGACAAAAAGCATTTTACTCAAGATTGTGGAATCATGGCAAAATTTGAACAGTCTAGTCGACGATGGTCCTCTGATGCAAATCCTGTGGTGGCGGAACTCACTTACTTCGGCACGCTACAAGAGATTTTGAGGATCGATTATAGAGGATTTTTTGTCGACTTGTTCAACGTGCAATGGTTCAAGATAATCATGGAGGGTCGCAACGCTACTGTGCGTAGAGGAGAGTCTGGTTTTCTTGAGGTGGATTCAACTAAGAAATGGACTGACCTAAGAGACACTTTCGTACTACCCGAGCATTGTGAACAAGTAAGTATGTAAATAGTATGTATATCTACCTTTGCACTTTTTTTCAAAGATGAATCAATTAATAAAACATTCAATATGGCTGATGGAATGCCTTGCCACCAAATTTTTTCCTCTCGGGCGTCGCTATGAACGTCGCTATATAAGGCTCTGCTGCGTCGCTCTAAACGTCGCTATAGATGGCCTGCAAACATCGCTATAATCATTGCTATAGGTGTCGCTATATAGCGACGCGTATATCGACCGCCATAGCGATGCCTATAGCGACGTTCCTGTATCAACGCCGTTAGCGACGCAATGGGTTATAAAAACCCAATGTATTTCCGTCGCTAACAGCGTCACAAGAGCACACAACCTCTTGTAGTGTTTCGGGAAAATTTGGTAAAGCTCGATCGGGCTTATGAAGTTAAAGAAGGGAGTTAATTGTTACAATCGATTGACAAAGAGGTGATACGATTGACACGGTACGTGTTTTGAACTCGGGGCTTCACTGTTGCACATAAGAGTTTAATTTCTGCATCGGCTTGAATTCTTCTACACGCTGTGGGAACCCTGTCTTACACACAAAAAAGCTACGCCCTCGACTACTGCAGAAGCGAGCCCAGTCAGGCTAGATAGGGTCGCCCTAGCGTTGGGAGCATTTTTGCCTTTTTGCACTCGGGCCAAAACGGCCTGTCGAAGTCACCATCTCCATCCCTTTCCCTGGCGCAATCTATCTCTCTGCGAGCTCGCTGCCGTCCTCAATTTCCCATGCATTCACGATTCACACTACTTTTAAAAAGTAGTGGCAACCCAATTCCCTTCTAACTTAACGGGCCACCCATTGAAGCCTTCCTTTCATTATAACCTTAACCCTTATATAGCTTAAGGAAGGTGGTCATGCCCCCCCAAAGGTCGGGCACCGCAAGTCCGAAGGTCGAGAATATATAAATAATTTATTCTTCAATTGGTCTACCAGCAGCACTTGATACTGCCCAGTCGCCATAACTACGACCAATTATTTTTTGTTGCTTTTATTCCACAGTCTTCCAGGCCTCACATCGAGAGATTGAAGCATGCGGTGATTAATTAACAACCATGAAAGGGCGAGCACCATTAACGACTATCCTCTATGATAACAGGGAGCTCGGAAGTAACATTCAATTCAAATTGACAGTGACCAGTAACATAAAATTTCTGATTGTATTGCCATTACTTTTGGGATACGGGAGATTGGATGCCGCGAACTTGACCGACTCACAGACCACCAACCGTCTGACCGCTCACTCTTTCAACAATTTCCTAGCGCATCACCATTCTGGACTTGACGCCAATGCGATTTTTTAGCTAAATACATTTCATTTCTGTTATTTATTTTACTCTCTCTCACTTATTCCGCATATTGCATCTGTAAATATCGTCATACAACCCTTTTAAGCATTATTATTTAAAAACACACCAAAAAGAAGAGAAAAATATAAAAAGCACGCAATCATGGCACACCTTCCTCAGGCACCCACGATTGCTGAACAACTTTCAAATCTGCAACAAACTCTCACGTATGAACGCATGCGAAGGCAAGAGCTTGAAGACAAATTACTGTATTCTGCATGCACTGAAACTACACGTACTCCTAAGCAAAACAAAATTAGCAGAAAAGCTTTCACTTTCAAGGATTTTGATGGCACCAAAGATGCTAGCACGGTTCTAGCATGGGTTAGTCAGCTAGATGACTATTTTCATGATGAAGACTTTCCCAAATGTGAAATGGTAAAATGTGCATCAAATCATCTCACTAGTGGCACTGCACTGTGGTGAAATGCCACCAAACAGCACGGGAGAAGACCACGCACCTGGCATGCATTTAAAAAAGTATTTTTACCTCAATTTTTGCCCACATAGTACAAAGCTAAAGCACGCCATCAATGGGATTTAATTCGACAGGGTCGAAATGAAGATGTACAAGTTTATACTGATCGTTTTTGGAACTATTTAATTCAATTGCAAACTATTGAACATGTTAGTCGCAAAAAATTGAAGCGTAAGTACATATTGAACTTGGAACTACAAATTGGTGCTAAGGTAGGTATGTTCGTACCAGATTCTCTGTCAAAGGCTATTAATTTGGCTCTCAATGCAGAGAAGAAGAAAGGTGGACAACCCTCTCACACTGATCAAACTTCTAATACTAACCGTAACAAGAGACCCCCTTTCTCTACTAACTTTGACATAACCAAACATCAAAGCCATACCTTTTTCAAGAGACGCAGATTTGACAATTCTCCTACAACTGCTCAACCTCATAGCAACAACAACAACAACACACAACAACGAGGCAACCAAAATTCTTTCAACCAATGTCGTGCTCCAAACTCTAATGGTAACAAAAAGATGAAGTGTTTTAAATACTTTGAGTATGGTCACTATGTAGATAAGTGCCCAAATGGTCCTGCTAAGGGCAATGGTCAATCCAATGGCCACTCCAATGGAGTAAAAAAAAATCCTAGCCAAAAACCCTTCAACAACAATTACCCCAATAGAGCTACTCTTAACCTCATCCAAGATGCTAATCCCGACGACAATGACGTGGAAGCTAATACGGTGAGGGATATGATCCTGAGTATGATCACGATGACAACCCATCTCCAGGTACTCCTATATCTCCTCACACCTTGTTTAAAGTGCAAGGCACTGTTAAGGGTGCAAGGGTCACAATTCTGTTAGATGATGGTAGTAGCCACAATTTTATTTCTACACGCTTGGCACATCAACTCTCTCTCTCCAAAATCTCATCACCTCACAAGGTCAAAACTGTTTTTAATCATTTAATTGTAAAACCCAAGTCATTGTTGAAGTTTGCATTGGTGAATTTACACAAGCACGTACATTTTTGGTAGCACCATTGCATGGTCTTGATATGATTTTGGAAATGCCATTTTGTCATGAAATTGACCCGTTGATTAATTATAAAACACGTACTATGTCTCTCACTCATAATAATAAAAGTTTCTCCATCCAAGCAACACTAGCATATCAAAAATTTCCATTCCTCTCTCACACGCAAGCCAAAAGAGCAATTCGGAAATAGGGAAAAACATATGTAGTGTTGGTAAATCAAATTTTTGCTAAAATTGAACCTTCATGCAACTCTACACACGATGAATTTTTCTCACAATTTAAAGATTGTTTCATGCATGATTTGCCACCTAGAATTCCACCTTCACACCTAGACAATCACAAAATAGATATTATATCGAGTAGTGAACCTCCTTATAGAGCACCTTATTGTGTAAATCCAACCGCGCACTGGGAGATACAAACTCAAATCACTAATTTACTTGACCGAGGCCTAATATGACCTAGTAGCTCACCATACGGAGCTCCATTACTTCTTGCCAAGAAGAAAAATGAAACCTTTCGTATGTGTATCGACTACAGGACTTTAAAGAAGATCACCATTAAGAATAGGTTTCCTATTCCTAGAGTGGATGATCTATTAGACGAACTGAAAGGGACAAACATATTTAGCAGAATTGACCTTAAATCAGGGTACATCAAGTCAAAATGTTTGAACATGATGTCTACAAAATTTCTTTCAAAACACAAATTGGACACTATGAATTTCTTGTCATGCCATTTGGTTCGACAAATGCACCAGCCACATTCACACACATGATGAACATAATTTTCATCGACCATCAAGATTTTGTGATTGTATTTTTTGATGATATTTTGATATTTAGTAAATCTAAAAAAGAGAATAAAGAGCACTTAACACGTGTATTTGATCTGCTTGCACAAAATCACTTGTACTTGAATCGTGAAAAGAGTCCATTTTTCTAATATGAAATTGAATATTTGGAACACATCATATCGGGTAAGTGAATATATGTAGACCCCAAGAAAATTGAATCCATTCAGTCATGGCCTAGACCCAAAAACTTGCATGAGCTACATTCTTTCATCGGTCTTTGTAGTTATTATAGGAAATTTGTTCGTAACTTTGCTTACAAGTGACATTATTTGACTCTCTTGTTGAACACACCTTATGAATGGACTGATTTACAAGAAAGCTCATTTAATGCACTTAAACATGCTTTGACTAATACACCTGTATTGCAACTGCCTAATTTTGAAAGACCATTCTTTGTCGTAGTCACTGATGCTAGTGGAAAAGGTATCGGTGCAGTCTTATGCAAGATAGCCATCCACTTGCTTTTGAAAGTCATAAATTCATACCTTCTGAGACAAAGTTCAATACTTATGATAAAGAATTGACTGCAGTGGTACATGCATTAAAAACCTAGAAGCATTATGTAATGGGTACTGACTTGATCATTAAAACTGATCAAAGAAGTATCAAATATATACTTTCTCAACCCTTGATAGATGATAGATATATTAAGTGGCCCGCTTTTATTCAAAGTTTTCAGCCCAACATTAAGTACCAACTTGGTAAAGAAAACATTGTAGCTGATGCTTTGAGTAGAAGACCCTCACTTAATTATCTATCAACCACTACATGAACTTCATTTGACACTATGCTTGACACTTATGCACATGATGATGACTTCAAAACGACATGGTTGCATATGCTTGACAATTCTGTGCACACATTTTTTGAATACACTATTCAAGAAAACTTCCTTTATTTCACACAAAAATTGTGTGTGACTAAACCTTTCCGTACATTAATTATTGAAGAACTGCACAAACCACCCTATACTGAACATAGAGGATTTCCTGCCACTTTTTAAAATTTATGTCGTGATTTCTATTGGCCTACTATGAGATGTAGTAAACAATATGTTTCAACTTGTTTGATTTGCCAAAAGATCAAAGCAGCAACATGTAAGAAATTGGGACTTTTACATCCTCTCCCTGTTTCTGAAAATCTTGGCACTACCTTGGGAGCATATTTCAATGGATTTTGTTACTGGTTTCTCACTCACAACGCACAAGCATGACATGATTTGGACTATTATTGACTGTTTTTCTAAACAATCGTATTTCATTCCTTGTAAGAAAAGACTCACAACACATCAAGCTGCACTTTTGTTTCTTAAGACTGTTTTCCCACATCATGGTTTGCCTAAAGTCATTATTTCTGATCAAGAGACAAAATTCTGTAGTGCTTTTTGGACTATTGTGTTTGAAAATCTTGGCACTACACTTGACTTTACCTCAGCATTCCATCCTGAATCTAATGGTCAAACCGAAGTCACCAATCGCACTATCATTGATTTGTTAAAGGCTTATGTTTCTTCTCAACCTAAGAAATGGGATGATTACCTGCATATTCTACAATTTGCATATAGCAACACCTCTCACATTTCCACGTGTAAATCTCCATTTGAACTTGTATACGGTCACTCTCTTCCTACTCCTGCTTCATGTCTTTTTAATGTTGTGCCTGTCGCTGATGATTTCACTATTGACTTTCATGATGTTTATGCAAATGTGCATTCTGCCATCAAACACTCACAAGAACTTTACACTAAGCATGCTAACAAGCATCACAACGCACACCAATTCAAAGAAGGTGATTATGTTTTACTTCGCATTGAAAAACGACGGATCAAAAGTGTTGATACCAATGTCTTTGTTAAACTTGCTCCTCGTTTTTATGGAGCTTTTAAAATTTCAGCTGTCATTAATGATGTTTCTTTTCGTTTAGACCTACCTGCACATTGGCACATTCACAATGCATTTCACATTAGTCTTTTACGACCATTCAGAGGACCCCTACCTACACATCACATTTATGAAGATTCACCTTCACTTGTAGACCAAGAAGAGCAACTCATCCCTTACAAAATAGTTGATCACGAGACCACCACTACACGCACTGGTATGGTTTATAACCGTTACCTTTTGACTTTTCAAGGCCACCCTAGATAGGATGCCAAATGGATGTCTGAAAAGTTTTTTCGCACCTTCTACACAGTTTCCATCACTCACGGTCCAGTTGATTTCTCTATTGAGCAAATGAGGACAATTACTATCCCTGGTGGGAGGGATATTACGAGTCAAGGCACCCTCCCGTTGTAGTGGTTAGCTGCAATTGGGATAACTGGCATAATGGTTAATTATGTGCTATCTATTTATTTTTCTAATTGAGTTGATGATTATGATTTTCTAGAGTGGAATATGAGGAGTTGACGAAGAGGTCCAGGCAATAACTCTCGGCCATTTTATACTCGCACAATATTTAAGATTTCCATTTCAATAAGCCACTATGGCTCTGGAAATAACTGTAGTGGGAACTCCCCTTATGGCTCATGCAAGAACTAATGAGCTTCACTCATTTACAAAGGTGAAGTGGTTGTAAAAAGAGGGGCCTCAAATTGGCCTTTCTCTTGCAGATTCTCTTCTCTACACTCTTATGCTATGCTTAAATTGCTGTGTACTCTCTAATCAAGTCTCTATCCCTTATAGTTCTCTTAACACTCTTACAATCTTGTCTATGTCAATTCCATGCTGTTTGTGTGTGTGTGTGTGATAGTCTAGGTGTGTGTGTGTGTGTGTGTGCGCGCTTGAAAATTGAAAAAAGAGACGGACAGGTTGATGGTGATCAAGGGCATGCAAGTGGTTGCAGTTGTGTATGCATTATGAGTCTATTTGTGCCAATAGGGCTCTATGTGATGCCTATAAAAAAGGTGGCTGATTAGAGGGTTCAAAGTGCTGAAATGAAAATGACAAGTGTTGTCTTCAAAGTATCCCCAAGGTGGTCTAGATGGCTCCTCAATTGGAGCCACGGGGTGCAAGATATGGCAGTTCGAAGGTGGAGGTGGTTTGCAGATCCCCGCCGGGGTGGAGAAGTGCGACAAAGCCTTAAAGTGTATGTGATGGTGCTAGATCTAAAGTGCTTGATTTGTAAAGCATGTCATTCTTTTTGGATTGGAAATTGGATGTCCAAATGGCCAAGATACAAGCAATTGGAGACCAGTTTTGTGCCATCTTGACTGCCTTTGTAAGTGTACCATCAGAGGTTTTCTTAAGCTCGCTAGGGTTTGCAAAGCTAGTATGCAAGATTGGGAGCTAGCCAGAAGTGAAAAGGTATCTATCAAAAACCTTAAGCTTGCTAGGGTTTGCAAAGCTAATATGCAACATTGGGAGCTAGCCAGAAGTGAAAAGGCATCTATCGAAGTTATAAGAGTGGAGATATCCCCAATAGAACTTGGAGGGTAGCAATGGTGGTGGGGAATCAGATGGTTTCCTGCCATTTTGTGGCTTGCCATTCGAGGTCACAAGAAGTCTAGAGATAGATAATGTGTGAGAGCCCTAGAGAGAGAGGCTACAAATACAAAAAGGGATTTTTATATAGCCTCGTCGATAAGTGACATGGGAGGAGTGTCAAGGGATCGACGAGATGCATGTGATTTGGGCCGTCCAATCGCCGCGCAAAAAAGGGGGAGGGGGCGGGGGGGGGGGGGGGGGGGGGGGGGGCAAGATTTTATAGCGGCAGCTTAGCGAGTCGCATGCTTTGCATCAACACGCGACAACTCGAGTGAATAGGGCTTGGGACTGCGAAGAGGGAGGTGTTGTAGATTCAACAGGTTGCCGCAATGCAAGGGACCCTAGTTTATTTTTCTCAAAGGAAGGCGATCAACGGCGGATTAAACCCGCACCGTCGATCCCCTCACTTTCCCTATTTACGAGGTCCAAGTAGGGCATACCTGGCTGGGGAAAATCGAAAAAAAAGAGAGAATGACGCAAGATCCTGAATGGGAGGTGTCATCTGGCGTCGAAGCAGACACAGGAACGTGCAAGCGAGATCTTTTGGGGGCGGCGCGGGGGGGCGGAGGGGGGGGATTCGAGGCAACCTCAGCAAGGGCAACAACAACCACGTGCAGGGAAGCCGAAAACTGTGGACGCATTATCCTTCTTATACGTAAGGGTTACTGACTTGGACAACATTAAGTCGACGTTGGGTTGGCTACGATAGCACCTCCCGATGTTGATCCGCGCAGCTGCTTGTGTTTGACCCCTCCGCCTTCGACCTTTTTGTAGGGATGAGGCCCATGAGAGAGATCGCATGAATGAATGAAAAAAATATCGAGAGAGCCAGTAGTAGTAGCGTGTTGGAGGTGGCCATAGTGAGTATTTACTAGGAGAGACTTCGATGCATTCACATCACGTGCTGAGAGATGTTTACAAGGGCATCCTAGCAGATGGGCGGGTTGTGGCAATTTAGAAAGCTTCCACTGAGGAGAGAGCTAGCGCTTTTGATATGGAGCTTGAACTCTTGGCACAGCTAAACCACAAGTACCTGGCGAATCTGGTAGGTTATTGTGAAGAGGACAAGTGCCTTGTGTTTGAATTCATGGTAAATGGTTCACTGCAAGATTGTCTGTTTGATTAAAGATCTTTGACTGGAAAGGTCGAATGAAGGTTGCTTTGCATGCAGCAGGAGGAATCTAGTACTTGCATGTGTATGTCTCTCCCAAAATCATCCATCGTGATGTAAAAGCTCCAAATATCTTGTTGGATGAAGATTGGGATGCACATATCTCTGATTTTGGCCTCTCTCTTTATGGTCCTGTTGGAACCCAAACTCATATCAGCAACTTGGGACCTTGTGGAACACGAGGCTACCTCGATCCAGAATACTTCTAAACTTATCAGGTCAATGCGAAAAGTGATGTTTACAGTTTCGGAGTGGTTCTTCTGGAGCTGTTGAGTGGACAACGGGCATTGGACAAAGATCATTCTGTGTACAGCATTGTAGCATGTGCCATGGATCTTGCTAACCAGGGGAAGTCTATCCTTATATTGGATTCGAAGCTCAAAGCCCCACATTATTTTGTCACTTCAAGATGTTATCCAGTTGGCTTTACAGTGTGTTGGGATGACAGGGAAGGAGCGTCCGACCATAAGTGAAGCAGCAAGCTGCTTGCAAGAAGTTGTTAAGCCATTCTTCACCAATGAGATGAAGGAGGCTCCCATACCAAAGTATCCCTTCAAAGATTTCCAACCTTTACTATGGGAAAGCAGCAGCAGCAGCTGCAGCAAATTGTCAACTGCAGATGTCTCTGGCAGCTCAGGAAGCAGTGGAATTGAGATGAAGTCAAGCTGGGAGGGCAACTTTAGAGCCTGATGTGCTTACTGCCAGTGTAAATACCAATTCTCTGTACTCATAGAATACATGTTAACCTATTTCCTACCTTTTTCATTTACTTAACTTGAATTCACCCTTGAGATAAGGAGACTTCATCAGTACATGGATGAGCGGTTTCACAAATCTGTAAGATCTGGTCTCCAATGCTAATAATTTGAACTTTGAAGTTTTGAATCTACCTGTCTACCATGTTAGCAACATTGGCCCTTTCTTGTCAATCGAATCACTTCTAACAGTCCCACAATGATTTTTGCTTGATTCCTCTGTGTGCTAACCATGGCCTTCCCCCTGCGATACTTTGCAAAGGCTCCGTGCGTGACGTTCCTCTGTGGTCTCCATTGCATGTTCAGGGTCGTCTGCTCCAATCGGGCATGCAGGCGACCAGGCAGACGGGCAATATTCCAATGACAACACAGGTTTGCACCCTTCCCCTACCTTACCTAGGGTAAAGGACCCATAAAGAGGCTCCCACTAGAGGGCAGGTATGACTTCTCCAATATAAGCACATAAAGGAACTAGGTTAGGTTGTTTTGGTCCTTTTGTGACACTTTTTCAATCCAAATTGCTACAATATGAATACAGGACCTTAATGACCTGGCCTTGATGGTCTATCGAAGAAGTTCAGTGTGGAAAACTGGATAATGTTGCAGGATGTAATGACTGCATTAAATGTGGACTATATGATGCATGGGCCCATCCTTGAAGCAAGACATTATCAAGATGATCCCTAAGCAGACATTTTGCTCATCCTTGAATCACTGCAGACCCAGAACTATGATGGGGATTTAATGCAAGATTATGGCCAAAGCTATTGCACACACTCAGAAGAAGTCCTCTCCGTAAAGGTCATCAGTCGCCTCATTCTGCTGTCTACAGATCAACCGTGACTGCGTCATCGACTATTTTTCCAGGTCCTGTTGTGCCTAAGTGAAAATTTTAATAAAAAATTGTACATGCTCCCCACGATCGCAACCTACAATAGCCCTCTGTTGGTCCTTTCAATATTGGTTGCCTGACCTGCTGGAATGGCCCTTCCAAGAGCCATTCCCTACCATCTTCACACCTCTCAACATAATATCCTGGAAGTCTAGTTTGGGATTGAGTATACTCAAAAGTCTAGACAGGATTTAATTATGCTGCAACCTTTGCCAAGGCTTTTGATGCTGTTTGCTGGGATTTCATAGACACCACCCTGACTAGGATTGGGTTTGTCCCATAATTGCTACAGCCATCTTTCTACTCTCAGAGGGGGCACCTCTAGACTTCAGATTGATTGTAAGCTGACTGATCCCATTCATATCTGCAGATCAGTTTGGCAAAGATGTCCCTATTCTTGTTGTTGAAGTGCGCAATGGAAGCATGCAAGTGCAAGCTTGGAGATGGAGGAGAAGAAGAAGAATAAGAGACACATAGATGTGGTGGACTCCCATCACAATAGTGACTAGGGTTTTGAGTCCTTATTATTTTTAGATAGAATGAATGGTCAGTGTTGTCGTTAAGTACATTGGGACAACCACATTGGGTTTTACCATTCTACAACCTCCCACTTAAAGGCCAATGTGCCTTTAAGGGTGGGGTGACAATGTATATACATACATATACAACAATGGTATAAAAAACCATCTACCTAACACCCATAAATGCCCTACAATGCGCAAACCACTCTGAGGAAAGACCCTTCGTAATAAGATCTGCAGGGTTATCATCTGTTTGAACCTTCACTATCTATATATGCTTGTCCTCAAGCACATCCCGAATGAAGTGATACTTTACTGATATATGCTTTGTTTTTGCATGAAACATTGGATTCTTGGCCAACATAATAGCACTTTGGCTATCACAATGTAATGTATGTGTCTTAATAGAAATACCAAGATCTGGCACGAGGCGGACAAGCCATACCGCGGCCCGATCTATATCGGACTCTGTGCATACGTGGCGTTACCGGTAACCGGGGGCACCCGTATACATAGAGCCCCCTCCCCCCCCCTCCAACGTGGGCGCAATGGTTTAAGCCCCCCGTTCAAACCATCAGAAATATAGCCGTTATGAGACAGCAGCTTAGCACTGTGACGGCTTGGCTTAGTGGTTGTGCATGCGTCTCTGATCGTGCGCGCCTTGGGTTCAAACCCTTGGGTGTTCATTCACATTTTGGTTTGAGCACCCCCCTCACCCGTTGCCTTCAAAGATCTCTAAGGCATGAAATTTTACCGGTAAATGGCTTGACGGGTTGCTGAGAGATACATGTGGCCGACCCTAGGGTGTGCCACATCCCCTTAGAGTCTGATATTTAGAAGGAGCCGCCATACCGCTTCTTTGCTAACTTTTGATGTTGCAACATATTTTGCCTTAGTAGTAGACATGATTGTACAACCCTCCAAACAAGACTGCCATGAAATAGCACCTCCAGTGAAAAGGAAAACATAGCCCAAAGTGGACCGTCTCTTGTCCATATACCCTGCATAATCTGAGCTCGTCTAGCCAAGTACACATGCATCTTCACCTCTAAAGCAAATGCCTAAATCCTTTGTACCATTCAAATATCGCATCAATTCTTTAACTGCCTCCCAATGTTTCTTGCATGGATTTGACATGTAACCACTAACAACTCCCACTGCAAATGCAATGTTTGGACGTGTACATAGAATGATCACATACATCAAGGTGCCAATTGCATTTGAGTAAGACACTTTTGCCATTTCACCCTTTTTCGCATCAGATTTTCGGCAATCATTTTCGGCGTACTCAATGCCTTTCCCCCCTCCATATTAAGACACTTGGGTACTCTCAATATACTCTATTTGAGACAAGTAAAGAAATTGTTCAGCTCTGTCTTGCACAATTCGTATGCCCAAAATATGATTGGCATCACCCAAATCCTTCATGTTAAAATTATTGTTCAACTTTGACTACAAGGTTGCTAACTCGTGAGTATTCCTCCCGGCCAGTACCATATCATTCATATAATAAAGGATCAAAATAAGCAAGCTTCCATCTTTAGCTCACTTTGTATAGAGGCAATGATCGATGTCACTTCTCCTATACCCTTGAGAGAGCATAAATGTATGGAACTTGTAGTACCGTTCCTGTAGTGCCTGCGTAAGAGAATAAAGACTCTTCTTCAACTTACATACCAAGTGCTCTTTGCCCTTCACAACAAACCCCTCTCGTTGCTGCATGTGTATGTCCGCATGGAGATCACCATGTAAGAACGTTGTCTTAACAGCCATTTGGATAAGTTCCATGTCCTCTCTGGCAATCAATGCAAGAATACAACACAAAGTGATTATCTTGACAAGAGAGGAAAAAATTTCATCAAAATCTATGCCTTGTTGCTGCTTAACACCATTCGCAACAAGTCTTGCTTTGTACTTCGGTTTGCCATCATTCGCTGGGACCTTCAACTTATATACCCATTTACATGGTAGGGCTCTCTTATCACTCGGACAAGGGACCAAATCCTATGTTGCATTGAGCATATGGACGCAGAGTCTCGGAGAGTTGGACCCTCGGGAGTTAATATACCTTTGTGATAATCATCAAGGCTCGCTCGCTGCTGCTGCTGCTCTTCCCCCACGCCTCCCTTCTCGCCATCGTGCTCGCTCCTTCTCCCGCCCTCCCCCCCTACTTGCCCGTTGCCTGCGTCCCCTGCCTGCTTGTCCCCTGTCCACCTCCTCGTCCACTCCCGCGCCCCCCCCCCCCCCCCCCCCCCCCCCCCCCCCCCGGGGTCCTGCTTGGCTGGTCTCGCCAACAACTTCGACGTGCTCGGTTCAGCAGAAGGCCTTCGTTCGCCGACGTCACTTCGCCCCTTCTCCACAATAGCAGACATTGATGGAGGCTCATGCTCCACCTTAGAGGGACTCTCAAGAAGTCCCCTCACCCGACCCTGCAGAGCCCACCATCCGACTTGCTCTTTCGCCGATAGAGCAAGCGAGCCTCGCAGCAGAGGTGGAACACCTTCAGGCGACTTCCGTCATCTGCAAGATTCTTGGCACGAGACCCAACAGAGGAGAGGTGCGCAATCTTCTCCAGGCCCACCTTCTCACAGAGGTGGGCAAGATCTTGGATGTTTAGTTCCTCGGACGCGGCTACTATCAGATAGAGTTCAAGACTTTCGAGATGGCGTCCAAGGTCATCGTGATGAGCCCCTTGGCCATCCAAGCAGTTCGAGCTCACTTTCGACAATGGAGGCATGGTTTTGATCCAACTACAGCTGTTCTGGAAGAGGAGGCAGACCTTCCCATCTCCGTGTGCTTTTCCGGTTTGAGGAAGTACTTGCCACTGTTGTCGAGGATAGGCTTAGAGATTGGGACTGTCCTGGAGACCTCGCATGGTAGCATCTGTAGCTGCCAAGGCGGTTGGTATCCCCTCAGTACGTGTTCTGTTTCGAGACACCCACTCTCTCCTGAAGGTCATCCTACTACCTCGGGTGAGTGGGGGTTGGTTCCGTCAGAGCGTGGAGTATTCGGGCCTCTCGAATCAGTGTTTCATTAGCAGACAGATGGGCCATTTGGCAAAGGCGTGTCCTCGCAGGAGACCTCCATCCACAGCGTTCCCTCCCAAGGCTGAGCAAGCCTGGCAGCCAGACACACAGGACGCACATGCATGGCTGCCGCCGACAGGGGCGGGCTCGCCCTACTACTCCCCCTGGTGACCGACCTTCTGCAGCTCCGCAGCACAGGGTTCCGACTGGGAACCGTTTTGACCCCCTCCAGCAGGACCTGCCTGAGGAGGCACCGTCCACTTCAGTTCCTCCACCTCCACCCCCTCCTCCTTCAGATGCTGCCGCTCCGCCTCCCCTGTCTCCTCCTCCTTCCCCACCTCCACCTTCGCCTCCTGTCCCTCCTCTCTCACTACAAGAGGCTATTCATATTAGCGACGCTCACACAACGACGCTCAAAAAAAAAATTCCGGGCGTCGCTATGAACGTCGCAAATTTACAAAGAAATTTGCGACGCTCATAGCAACGCTCATAGCGACGCCGGTTGGGCTAAAAAATTAACCGAGCGCGCCCAAAAACTCAGATCTCAGATCTGAGTTTTTCGGCGCCCTCAAGCAAGGAGCAGGTAACGCTCTCCCTCTCTCTCTCTCTCTCTCTCTCTCTCTCTTTTTCTTCTCCACACACACACACACACACACACACACACACGAGGAGAGGAAGGAGAACCAGGTATGCTCCTTCCCTCTCCTCATTCTCATGTTCCCTTCCCCTCTTTCTCTCTCCCTCTCTCTCTCTCTCACACACACACATAGTGTTTTTGAGAGAGAGAGAGAGAGAGAGAGAGAGAGAGAGAGAGAGAGAGTACAAACAAAAACAAAAACGCACACACATACATAAACAAAGAATGCACACACACATTGAAAGAGGAAAAGAGAGAGAGAGCATGCATAAACAAAAACCGCACGCATTGAGAAAGGAAAAGAGAGAGAGAACATGCATAAACAAAAAACGCACACATTGAGAGAGGAAAAGAGAGAGAAAACATGCATACGATCCAAAAAAACGCACACACATTGAGAGAGAAAGAGAGAGAAACTAATTTAACGTCGTAGGAAACTAATTAAAATTAAAAGACCTAAAGATCTAGCCAACGAGGAGTTGAACTCAAGACCTATTATTCAAGAGGGAAATGGCATAATCAATCTATCATACTTGGCATGGGTGATAGAAAGGTTATACCATTTATCTGTTTTTATTGGCACACACATCCACACACGCGCACACACACAAGAAGAAGAGAGTTATAACGTCGTAGGAAACTATCTTAAAAGACGTTAAAGATTAGGTTATATGTAGACTTACATTAAATTAGATTTAGGTTTATTTTTAACTAGATTTACGTTTATTTACGCTAGATTTAGATTTACGTTATATTAGATTAGATTTAGGTCTCCATAGACTGCGATGCCTGCATGAAGCGGGTGAAGAAAGCCCTCAATGGAATATAGGGTATTGCTGCCTTCACTCATGGTGGGCTCCGTTGATCCAAAAGTACTGGTGAAATGTCTTCAGAAGATAGGGAAGAAGGTGGATCTTCAGGGCGGCAAGAGTCACTACATCCCCGACACAATGACCATCTAGACAACCTCTAGTCATTCAACAACAAATTCAAAGTTAGTAACAAGAGCAAGAACAGTCTAAAGGGCCAATTGCTGTCGTCAGATGTGGATAGAGATGAGGCAGCGTCACCGTCGAAAGTTAAGTCTCACATCTTTAGTGATGAGAATGCCAACTCTTGCCGAGTTATGTGAAAAAATATGTGTTAAATCAGTTTTAAGGTTCTTATAATCCCTGTTAGTTTAGTTCTTTGTTTTTAATATAACATAATTTACGTTAGATTTAGATTTATGTTATATTAGATTAGACTTAGGTTTATTTAGGTTTACCCACACACACACACACACACACACAAGAAGAAGAGAGTTTTAACGTCGTAGGAAACTATCCCAAAAGACGTTAAAGATTAGGTTAGATGTAGAATTACGTTAAATTAGATTTAGGTTTATTTTTAGTTAGATTTACGTTTATTTAGATTTACGCTTATTTACGTTAGATCGAGTCCACGCAAGAATTACTTACGGTTTAGGGTTTAGAGTTAGACGAACAATGAAAAGATCTACTGTGAAAAGATATTAAGATGCTGTGAAGTGCTACAGCTAGAGAAGAGGCAAAGGGGTTTTGTCCACTACATGCAGTATCATGTAGACGTGGGTGTGTAGATTTCTTGTACCCACAAATATAGGTATTGACCAATAAAGACGAGATTATAACCCGGTGGTTCTGATCTCCGTGCACCTCTAGACCGAGGTGTGCGGGGATTGGACATGACTAGAGAATGTGAGGTAAAGAGAGAGAGAGAGAGAGAGAGAGAGAGAGAGAGAGAGAGAGAGAGAGAGAGATAAGACGAAGAATGCCAATAGAATATTAAATTTGTTGTCCAGGTTATAAGTTTTTTACCCTCATTATGAGTAGTGACGAGGATGTGGGACCGTCCAACCGAAACACCTATCTCTCAACGAGGGTCTTATGTCCTTGTAATCAATGCAAGCATGTTGTGCGACGGACAAGACGTGTTTCTTTGCAGCACGTTCGCGAATTTGGCGAGTTCGATCCATCTATTATAGATCGAGTTGTTGCCAATTATAACTCGTTGGACTCTGACACTGGCCAACAAGCAGCAATCTTGCAACCCAATAGACGTGTTCGCAGGCGCTTTGGTCAAGCAGCATATGTGAGGCCACAAGATGTAGCCTCTGACAGCTCGAGGGATGATCATGCAGAGCACATTCCCAACGAGGCAATGTTTGAGCCCGAGATTGATGAAATGATCGAGACGATCATGGATTCAGAAAGGCTTATCTATGATGATATGAAAAGTGAAGCCGATACGCCATTGTATAATGTAGCACGTATGTCTAGATTGAAAGCACTCCTGGTTCTTCTCAACATGCAGGCAAAGTTTGGATGGAGTGACACTAGCGTCACAACGCTTTTCAGGTGATCTATTACAATTAGTTTACTTTAATAAAACTCTAAATGTATAATGATCTGATAGATTTTTACACGACTATATCATATTTTTATGTTGTGTAGATTGCTGAAAGAGCACATACTACCAGCTGACAATGTGATGCCAGATTCCCGAGATGAAGCAAGAAAGATTTTGCGAAACTTGGGGATGGATTACAATTCTATCCACGCTTGTCCTAATGACTGCATTCTTTTCAGAGGGGAATACATAGACATGGAGAAGTGTCCGAAATGTGATTCCGAAAGATATCGAGTAGATCTCCACGGGACAAAAATTCCACAAAAGGTTTTGCGACATTTTCCTCTGCTTCCTCGCATCAAGCATTTCTTCGAATGTAAGTCCATGGCCGCCCTAGCATCATGGCATGAGGAGAATAAATCTTCGGATGGTGTGCTACGAATTCCTGCAGATTGCGTAGCCTGGAAACATATAGATGGAACATGGTCGGATTTTGCCAGGGAAGCTCGAAATTTGCGCTTAGGCCTGGCTATGGATGGCGTAAATCCATTTGGTCAAAGATCAACATCTTACAGTGTATGGCCCGTTGTCATCGTCAACTACAACATTCCCCCGTGGTTGACTACGAAGAAGGGGCACCTATGGCTAAGCTTGATTGTGCCAGGGCGATATAAAGTGGGGAATATGGATGTGTATCTTCGTCCACTATTGGAAGAGCTACAACAATTGTGGATTGGCATAGAGGTGGTGGATATGAGCCGACACACAGGACGACGGAATGCTTTGATCAGAGGCATTCTAATGTGGACCATGCATGACTATCCCGGGCTAACAGAATGCTCAGGTGATCTATTGACACTCCTCACTCAGACACTGTAAATCTTGTTTTTTCCCATAGTTGATCTATTATCATGTGTATACATGCAGGGCTTCAAACAAGCGGATATAGAGCATGTGTCACATGTGGACCTAGACTGAATGCACGTAGGGCACCCTCACTGAAGAAGCAAATCTACGAAGGTCATCAAGCGTATCTTCCAGAGAATCATGTGTTACGCGACGGATTTTTGGGAAGAGAGCCACCAAGGATGTCTGCACAAGCATGGTTAGAGCCACCCCACTCGACACTCCTCGCTTCGGGGCCCAGACGCCGGTGGAGACACCTGACGTCCGTACCCCCATCGACACGCCGCTAGAGACCCCTGTCGGGATACCCAGGTTCACGCGTCACCGGCCAGAGGGCTTATCTTACTCCATCGACTTCAGCGGCGGCATCATCATGGATGATGACGGCAAGAAGGTGATCTCGCGCATGCGTGGTCTTTGCTCTCAGCTATTTAGACACTACATACTAAACAAATGGAGTGAAGTACCAAGTGATTTAAAAAACAGAGTCATCAACATACTTCATGATGAGTTTCCCGTTCCAACACGGGATCAGCGCTTCAATGAAGACCTGATGAAGATTCGAATGCGCGAATACTGCAAACACAAGCGTTCCGAAGTGCAAAAAGCAATCAAGAATGGGTGGAACAGGCCAGATTGGCTGGCCAAAGAAGATTGGAAGAATGCGAAGAAAGCAGCGCGCGAGAATCCCGACAAGTGGAAGCAACAAAGGGATGCAGCCAGAGCGCGAGTAGAGGCAGGGAGCTCGCACCACTTGGGGAGCGGTGGATGGGCATCATTTGAGGCCGATTTTGTAAGTGTTTTCACATTGCTCTTTATGTTCGATAGTTTAGGGTTTATGAGTTTTTTAATTCTAACATAATGAAATCTTTGTATGTTTTGATAGTGGTCGATGACAGGACGTGATCCCACACCGTACGAGCGCGAGTACGCAGGCAGGAAGGGCTAAACGCCCTGATGGACATTCTCAGTTCTCGCGACGGCATGTTTAGTATTAGGGTTTACTCTTTTTTATTTTTTGTATTGTTTTATAAATGTCGTTATATGTTTATACTTACTGAAAGCTGTCTTATTGTCTTTTTTTGCAGAATCCGACAGATACGGCGCTTGGACGCGATGAGACGTCTGACTAGACGACGTCAGTTTAACCGTAGCTAGATAGCATTAGTTTAGGGTTTCTCATAGCTTATGTCTTTTTGAACCATGTATATTATTACATTTGTCACCGCAGTTCCTTTTGCCAATCAGTTCTTTATGCCTATGATGTTGTACAATTGTCATTATTACATCTGTCAATCAATTCATTTTGCCTATGATGTGTACAATTGTCAATTTTGCAAACAATGCGTCTTGTGGGTGACTATTTTGGATCTATTATCTACCCTTGCACTTTTTTTAAAAAGTGAATCAAGTACAATATGGTTGATGGGTGGCAGGGCATTCAATGCTCTGCCACCAAAAAAAAATTCTCTCGGGCGTCGCTATAACCGTCGTTATTTATGGCTCTGTAGCGTCGCTATGAGCGTCGCTATAGTCTGCAGTGTAAACGTCGCTATAAGCGTCTCTATATAGCGACGCTTGTAGCGACGCCTATAGCGACGCTCTCGTAGCGACGCTCGTAGCGACGGTTTTAGCGACGTCGGGGGTTATAAAAACCTAGTGTATTTCCGTCGCTAACAGCGTCACAAGAGCACACAACCTCTTGTAGTGTCTCCCCGGTGGGGCCCACAACCTCTCCTCCTCATACGCAGGGGACTTGCCACGCGTGTGCCGCGAGGCGATCTCTTAATAGTGCTTTCGCTACGAGCCGTGTGGCTCAAGAGGGACAACCCAACTTGAGGCCGCCTTTTTTTGGTGCAATCTTCTCCTTTTGCAGCAGTCCCTAGAGGTTTGACTAGCTTTGACATTCACAGACGTTGGGACTTCTTCGACTACAGTTTCACACTGTTTCTGGGTGACTCTTCTCTTGACCTAAAGGAGGCTTGCTTTCGAGTCCATGTCCTCTTTCTTGCAGCAAGAGGCATTGAGGCTTTGGACACAGCGGTGGGTTTCTCCTTTTCGCTGTGCGATAGGGATCTCATAGAGTGGACCTAGCACACAGTTCTTGATTGGCTCCAGACTTTGGCTACTGAGTTCTCACACCACACAGGGGACTTAGGGGTGACAGATCTGGTGCAGACACTTTGGCCTCTTGCCAAGTTCAGCGTGACGCCTCCGGATGTAGCGGGTTGTAGGTACATTGTGGTGCATTTGTTTGCTGACCCTCAGAGCCTCCTTGTTATATATTTATACATGAGGATTCTTGGACAGAGGATGTAGCCCTTCGGGCTGCACGCTCAGCTTGGGCGTGGGCGGGACAGTCACTTCTTTCGCGCTTGTCTAGAGGTCATTCGGATGTGGATTATTCCCCATCCAAACCGGCCTCAAAGATAGCGAGGTTGGATGCTGTGGCAGCATTTGTTTTCTCATGGAATGTACAGGGATTAGGAGGCCCCCAGTTTTAGCTTCAAGAGGGATCGGTTGCGTCAGGAGCTTCAGAGATGCCTTGTGGGTGGTGAGATTGACATTCTTATGCTACGGGAGTATCATATTTTTGAGAGCCGCATTAGACGGTGTGGTCAGATTTTGCGTGGTCGCTATGAGACGTTTTGGTCTGCTGCATTTGGACTTGGAGGCATCTAGGGTGGGGTATGTATGACTATTGAGGATTCTTTGCAGCAGGCCATTGTGGGCAGAGGGATTATTGTGCCAGGTACAGGTTCAGGGTTGCCTCATGGGCTTCCTGAACATCTACGCGCCCAATGTGGCAAGTGCACGTGTAGAGTTTTGGTCTCATATTGTAGAGTCTCTGCCGCAGGCAAAGCAATGGTGCATTGGGGGTGACTTCAACATGTTGGAGGACCCCTTTGACAGGATTGGAGATAGCCATACTACTGTGCAAGGAGTTGGCAGCTTGGGACTCAGGAGAGGTTATGTATGACTGCGGGTTTTAGATGTGTGGCAGCATTCTAGCTTTGTGAGTCCCCCAGACAGCCTTGCCTTCTCTCATTCGGACCGCAGAGTGAGAGGAGTGAATCTATCTCGGATAAATCGCTTCTACACTAGTGACCACTTGTGTCACTTGGGTGGGTCAGTTTGCTTTTTTGCTAGGACTTCTTTTTTGGACCATGCACGAGTGATCCTCACAGTGACGGGTAGATAGAGGAGGGGGAGCACAATGCTTCGCATCCCTGAGAGGGTCTTGCTGGACTCTGCGCTCAGAGAGCGAGTGGTGGCGCTTTAGACAGAGGGCTTAGACATGCAGGACTCTCCTGCTGATAGAGTGGCCTTTGGACTTGCTCAGCTTAGTCAACTATTTCTCGAGGAGTCTACGGCCCTCCTGGCTGCAGCGAGAGAGGAGCAGCAGCGTCTCCGACGGGGCGTTGCTTCCTTGCAGAGGATGCAGGAGCAGCATCCAGGCAGTCCTTGGTTGGAGGAGCAGTTGCAGCAGGCTCGCCAGGAGCTTGCAAACACAGAGGAGAGGCGCTAGGAGTTTGCTTTTCATCGACAGGCATCTCGGTGGACCCAGGTGGGTGACAGAGTGACAGGGCTTTTTTTGAGACAGTGGGGCCCCGACATGCGCATGCTAGGGTCAGCCAGTTGAGGAGGCCTGACGGGTCAGTTGCTTCAGAGCCAAAGGACATGCGTGCAGTTGCCACCGACTTTTATCGTAACCTGCTGTCAGCAGAGCCTCAGTCAAAGGGTCAGGATGCATGCAGAGAGCAGGTGTGGGCACAGATGCCTTGTCTTGTGACTGAGGAGATGCACCAGAGGCTTGATTTGCCTCTTCAGTTAGAGGAGCTCCACGCGGCCCTCAAAGCACTTCCCCGTGGTAGCTGTCTAGGTGAGGATGGTTTGACTCCCAGCTTTTTCTTAGAGTACTGGGACTTGCTTGGCTCAAATCTCTGCAACTCTTTTCAGTACATCCTACACACAGGAGATGCTTGACAGCATGAGTGAGGGCTTGATTTACCTCCTTTCCAAGGAGGGTGGCTCCTTGGATGAGATTCAATAGTGGCGGCCCATCACCATCCTCAACTCAGCCTAGAAAATTCCTGCCCAAGGCTCTGAGTTTGAGGATTCGGCCACTTCTAGAGAGCATCATACATGGGACATAGACAGGTTTTGTCAAGGAGCGTAGTATCCTTGACAACATCTTTACTTTTTGGAAGGCATTTGCCCTCGCGCGCCTCCGTGGTGAGGATCTGGTGATACTTCTTCTCGATTTTGAAAAGGCCTACGATAGAGTTGATTGGGACTTTTCGGAGGGCACTCTATGCAAGATGGGCTTCTTAGATGCCTGGATCAGAGGTGTGTCAGCTCTTTACAAACGGCGGGCACACAGTCAGGTACTTTTGTCAGGTGGTAGAGGAGATCGTTTCATGCTCACACGTTCGGTCAGACAGGGCTGCCCTCTTGCCCCCTTCCTCTTTCTGTTCTATGCTGAGGCGATGAGCAGGTTTTTGGTTTCACAACAGGTTGGAGGGCCAAGAGGCAAACCTTCACAGGTGTGAGCAGGCTCTTGAGACCTTTTGTTGTGCATCAAGCACACCGATCAACTGGAGAAAGACTGTGGCTTTCTCGGTTGGTAGTGCTCCTACGCCTGATTGGCTGCCAGGTGAGGGTTTCAGATGGATTCCCCCAGGGACTGCAGTTCGATACTTGGGTTTTCAGGTTGGCTTGGACTTGTCTCCTGAGTAGCAGATTGTTCCCCTCCTCCCGTGTTCCCCTCCTCCCGTGGAAGTTGTTACATTGGAGCTCCGCACGACTTTCTCTGGTAGGCAGAGTTTTAGTGGCCAACCAGGTGTTGTTGGCTACTATGTGGTACATCACTTCTTGTTGGATCTTTTCGAGTTCTTGCATCAGCCATGTAGAGAGGCTGATTTGGTACTTCCTCTCGTCAGGGCGTGACACTCAGATAGCCCGGGCCAAAGTGGCCTGGCTGGTCATCACTCTTCCTTGCTCTCAGGGAGGGTTGGGGATCAAAGACCCAGCACGGCAGAGTAGAGCCCTTCTTGGCAAGTTTGTTGTCAGAGGATTACTTCCAGGGGAGGAGCCCTGGAAGGAGTTTTCACTTCAGTAGCTTGAACAGGAGACTAGAGGACCGTTTCGCTGTGAGTTTGCTCTGCTCCTGGGAGCAGTTGCAGAGAGGCCTGGAGCAACATCAGCCTACTTGCACGGAGGAGCCCTGAGACAGCCCCTCATGGTTAGCACTTAAGAGAGGCCACTTGGTTGGTAGTAGGCCTCATGTTTCTTGGGGTCCCATGGTAGAGGGTCCAACACGCACTTTAGGTGACTGGCTACAATTTTCAGGCTTATCAAAGGAGCTTCAAAGCATCCAGCTACAGGGCACGAGACGGGTGCAGAGCATGTGTCAGACATCACAGAGGTAGTACCAGCTGAGTGGCTCACACCTCTCGAGTCAGCAGAGCCCAGATGGATGAGGGCCTTCACGTGATTGGAGGTTCTCATCGCAGTTCGGGCTTGCTTAGAGACTGTACCCTCCTTGTTTTTCGAGCTACAAGGTGAGGGTCGTTTACACCAAATTTCAATAGAGGCCCCTCAGGTGGCAGAGTGCTGTTTTCAGAAGATCCGAGTTGTGGGAATCTGTGGGAGGACTTGTGTCATAGATCCTGACGCAGTAGCTCTTGAGGAGGTTGTGTCTTGGGAGTGTTGTCCACTGGCATGAGTGTAGTGGGATCTTGGAGAGTGGTTTTGGAGGGACCTTTTCTCCTCAGCCGACCATCCAGGTGTCCCTTTCTTTCAGTACACTGTTCGACTGGGACGTCACATACTCGCAACACGAAGAGAGGCTCGTCTTGTTACAGCACCTCATTGGCAGGAGGAGGGTCTCACAGCTGAATTCTTGTCAGCTTTTTGGGCGAGGTTGTGGGACTCCAGATAGCCGCGGCGAGTCACTTTGTTCCAGTGATTGGTTGCACATCGAGCTATAGCAGTTGGGAGCTGGCTTGTACATAGTGGTCTCTCGGCAGCATGTGCAGCTTGTGACCATCCTGTGGAGAGTCAGTGCCATTGTCTTTGGGATTGTTCGTTGGCACAGTAGGTTTGGCTTCATGTCCGTCGGTTGATGCCAGCTCTTTCCATGGCACAGCAGTACACTTGGGGGGCAGCTGCTTGGTCCACTCTCACGGGCCGGGCACTTTAGTTTGAGCTATCCTCCATCAGCAGGATGATAGTGATGCAGGGGGGTCAACCTACGCTCCATCGTGCTACAGAGCTTACTCCATAGGAGTGGTGCAGTGAGAGAGAGGAGTGTTGGGAGCTCATCTGCGGCCTGACACTCTGGTTCATATGGAGGGCTCACTGCTTCCGCATCTTTGAGGCTCGCCTTGTACCACTAGCAGAGACTGTTCGTGATCTTTGGCTAGAGCTGGTCCATACTCTCAGAGGACAGTTTGAGAGACTCCAGGGCAGCTTCGACCGCATGTAGGGAGCTTAGAGAGTCTTTCCTTCGACTCTAGCACCTTGGGCCTTTCTTCACCATGGTCCAAGGTGTGCTGAGATGGCACTACCGTCCACCTGTGTGGATTTTTTCTCCTCCCATCTCTTGATTTAACCTCATTGTACATATGTTGTTTTTCATTGGGAGAGTCTCCCCCTTATGATTGTTGTAGCCCTCTCTAGTAGAGGTGGTTGTAGCCCTATGGGCAGTTTCATCAACTAATAGAAGGATCTTTTTCTCGGAATTTTTTTCCTATGTTGCATTCTTATGCAACGAATCGATTTACAATTGCATAGCTCTCTCCCACTTCAGCATGTCATCTTGCAACACAATTTCCTTATAGCAGGAGGGCTCCTCGCAATCCGTCAACATGACATAATCTAAGGATGGAACATATTTGTCAGGAGGTTGTGAGACCTGCACAGACTTTCGTAAAATTGGCTGAGCCTCGAGAACTTGTTGTCCCTCTCCATTTTCTTGAACAAGAGGAGCATTTTGTACTAGTTGTCTAGAATTATGTGTAACATTTCTGCCTTGCACAACTCCATCCTCTTGAAACACAACCCTGCGTATTTCAATTGTAGAAGTAGGCCTCTTATGCATCTTCTCTTTATTGAAGTAAACGTCATTGCTGCAAAGAATCTTCTTAGCTTTTGGATCCCACAAGCAAAATCCCATCTTGCCAGGTTAACCATAGCTAAGTCGAAATATGCATTATACCTGTGTCATGAAGTGTCTTCTCTCTACAGCTGCTGCAATGTGCTATGCCAAAACAATGCAGATCTCACTCGCAAGGCCATCTCTCGATGGCACGGATTTCAACCATCATTGGGGAGCGGATCATTGGAGTTCGGATGTGGATCAAGCTGATATTGCGGCTCTGCTTCTGTTAGGTGCGGCGGAATGAATGTTGTAATTTCTCAAGATTAGTGATCTTTATTGCTCAAGGTTCCTTTTAGTTCTTAGAGCTTTCCGTCTTGTAGAGTGCTGTGGTCACGAACAAAGTGAGTGGATGTTGTGCGTGCAAATGAATGAGACTGAGAGAAGGAGAGAGAAGAGATACAACACCGAGAGTTGTAAAACCCTCCTCCGAAGGCCCCACTCTGGTCGGCAAGAGTGGTCTACTTGATTGCACAACGGTGTACAATGCGTATGCAATGGACAGATGCAATGGGACTATGCCGATGACGACGACGGTGATGACGACGGCGACTTGGGCTGAAATCTGAGATCTTCTAGATGCTGAATTTCTGGGACTGTTTCAAGGCTGAAAATGGACTGTTTTGGCTGCGTTTTGTTGGGCTAAACTTGGGGGATCATCTGCAACTGAATGGGGTGGTTCTGCTATCGATTCATAGGCTGAAAACTGCTTTTCTATCCCTGCTGAAACTGCTGATCAAAAACGCTGATTGCTGAAATGAAAACGCTGAGATCTGCTGCATTTCTTGGCTGCGTTTTTAGGGCTGAAAGCACCTGCTGAAAACGCTGCAAACTGCTGAGGTTTTGCTGCTTTCGTAGCGTTAGTGTTGCTGGAAAAAACGTTGAGATTGGCTGTTGTCTTGCTGAATTTCCCTTGTCAAAACGCTGGCTACATACTGGCTTTTGGGGGCTGATCTGCTGATGCAATATCGCCATAAGGGGGAGACTTCACGGCGGTGGATGATGCTGTGGAAAACGCCAAGGGAGGGATGGCGATGGGGGTCATGAGGGGGGGTACTGCTGAGAAGTTGCATGTTGAGCGGGAAGCTCCTGCTGCCTCTTCTGCCAGAAAGTGTTTGCTTATATATTAACTTAGAAAAATTGCCCTACCTACTTTTGTTGGAAAGTCACTTAAAAATAATAAATGAAAGTCCCAATAAATAGGAAAATAGGCTAAATGCACTGGAAAATTCCTCTGACTGATGCTAATGGATTCTGATGGGAATTCCGATGATCATGCTGTGTGCAACCGGAGGATATGCATCTATGCTAAGTGACTGAGCATGCACGGTCTACGAATAGACTCACAAAAGTGCCAGATCATTGCTAATCTAGACTTGATGAACGGACTGAACCCTGCTGTGGTGTAGCTTGTCCACGGACACATAGGGTAGGGATGTGTCACGTGACAGCTTCCCCACGCATTTGCACAAAATTGTGAAGCATGCAGCATGCTCCGTGTGAGGTGCATCGGAATCGAATATGGTGCAGATCTAGTTTTACACTTCCACAAAATCCTTCAACTTCTTTTTTGTATTAGTGATTCCTTTAAGCTTAGATGATAGTTCCTTTTACTTCCCTTGAAGAGGGGGGCTGAGAGAATGCAATAGAGATGTGTAGAGGGAGAGAGACGGGAAGAGTGACACCCGATGGGGTACCAACCAACCCTCTCAAGGGCCCCCCACACCATTGCCGGTGTGGTATTTGCTTTTGATTGCGTAAATGGAATGTACACACAATACAAATGATGACAAGAGCCGCGGTAACTCCTCAGAAAGAGGCACCTCCGGGGCTGATTTGATGCGCCTTGGATCCTTCTCGATGTGGGGTTGTGGATGGCCACCAAGGGGCTAATTTGCGCTCCCAATGTGCGAGGAATGTGCAGATCTCGACGATGCCGATGATGGACATCAATGGAGCATTCGATGTTGGCAAGGGAATGGCAGAGGGGAGGCTCGATGGGCGGCCGAAGTATCAGACCGCAACGGGAAGGATGCGAACTGCAGATCCTTGCCGGTTTCAGCGGCGGAAAGGGGCTGAAATCTGAAAATGCTGGCCTGCTCTACTTGCAAGCGTAGGACTGCCTGGCTGAAATTTGCAAGTGATGGGCCTAAAAACCCAAAACGCTGGCTGGGCTGAAAACGCCAGGCTGAATGTTGCAAAACATTGAGGGCTGATGTGCAACTCTTTGGCGCTAGGCTTCAGTATCTGCAACTTGACTCAAAATGGGAGCTCTCTTGCTCCCTTTATAGGTGAGGCATAGGCTTCAATATTGATTAAGGCCTACGTAGGGCAAGTGTCCACCAGATCACCCAACAAATAAATCATAAAAATGATTTATTAAAAAGTGAGCTAGGGGTTGTCCGTTTGGGTGAAACTATCGCACACCTGCCCACCCGGGAATCTGATCGACGTGGGGAATGGCTTGTTGGATTCCTCTAATCTAAAACTACATGCACGTCATGCCAGATGCCCACCGTAGTGTAATAACATCTGTCAAAACGCGTATACAAACCATTTATGCAAGAGGGTTCCAAAACTGGAAAACCTAATCTAATGGACTTGTCCGGACATGCAGGTCCTACTAACAGGCTTACAAAATTGTCGGTACTAATCCTTCTAGGATTTTAGACACTCCTATCTAGGAAGAAGGGAAAAACTGGCTCTGGAAGTCGATAAAGCATGTCCACACGGCACACAGAGCCATGTGTACGTCACACTCCGACTATGGTGGGCACAAGTGATAGATCCACATTCAGTGTTCACTTCTCGAAGTATATGCCAATGATTTAGCACCCCAAAAGCATACTCGACTAATTTTTTTTTTTTCCCATGAAAAGGGTCCTTGCATTAGTTGATAAAACTGTCCATGGGCTACAAACCACCTCTATTAGAGAGGGCTACATCAAGAAAATAGGGAGACTCTCCTAGTGTGTAAGAAAAATATGTACAATGAGGGCTAAATCACAAAATGGGAGGAGGAAAAGGCCACACTAGTGGCCGCTAGTGCCATCTAGGCGCACTTTGGACCATGGTGAAGAAAGGCCCTTGGCGCCAGTTGTAGGAAAGCCTCTCTTGGCTCCCGCATGTGGTCGGAGCTGCCTTGAAGTCTCTCGAACTGATCCCTGAGAGTGTGAATCAGCTCCAACCAAAAATCACGAACAGTCTCTGTCGATGGGACATGTTGAGCCTCAAAGATGCAAAAGCAGCGGGCCCACCAAATGAACCAGAGTGTCAGGCCAGAGCCAAGCTCCCAATACACCTCTCTCACACTGCACCACTCCTGGGAGGTAAGCTCTGTGGCAAGTTGAAGTGTAGATCGACCCCCCTGGATCACTATCATCCTGCTGGTGGAAGCCAACTCAAAATGAAGCGCCAGGCCCATGAGAGTGGACCAGACTGCCACACCCCAAGTGTACAGTCGAGCTGGCATTGGCCTAAGAACCCGAAGCCAAACTTGCTGTGCCATGGGAGAGTCCCACAGACAGTGATGCTGACTCTCCAAAGGATGACCACAAGCTACAGAGGCTGCTGAGAAGCCACTGTGTACTAGCCAACTCCCAACTGTTGTAGCTTTGTGTGCAACTAGCCATTGAAACAAAGTAACTCTCCTCGGCTGCGTGCAGTCCCATAGTTGCTCCCAAAAACCTGACAAGAACTTAGCTGTGAGACCCTCCTCCTGCCAATGAAGTGCTCTAGCAGGACGAGCCTCTCTCTGTGCTGCCAGTATGTGGCGCCCCAGTCGAACTGTGTACTGGAAAAAGGGGATCCCACGGTGATCGGTTGAAGAGAAGGGATCTCTCTAGAACCACTCTCTAGGGTCTCATTGTACTCATGCTAGGGGGTAGCTCTCCAAAGCCTAAAGCCGCTAGTGGCCTGTCCCAAGATCTACTGGGTCAGGATCTATGACACAGGTCCTCCCACAGATGCCTACAACTTGTATGTATCCTTTGAAAGAAACACTCTGCAACCTGTGGAGCCTCTACTGAGACTCTTTGAAGGCAACCCTCTCCCTAAACCTCAAAGAATATGTGGGGTACGAACTTTGAGTAAGCACAAATTGCAATGAGTACCTCGTCACGTGAAGGCCCCATCCATCTGGGAGTTGCTGCCTCTATAGGGGTGAGCCAATCAGCTAGTAAATCCTCTGTAATATCCTGATACATGCTCTGCACCCCCGTCATGCCTTGTAGCTGGATGTTTTGAACTTCCTCAGACAAACCTGAAATTGAAGCCAGTCCTTGAGAGTGCGGTCTTGGCCCTCTGCCATGGGACCCCAAGAAACATGAGGCCTACTACCAACCTGGTGGCCTCTTTGAGTGCTAACCATGGGGTTCCAAACTAGGGGTTGTCTTAAGCGCTTCTCTGTGCAGTGGGTTGACGCTGCTCCAAGCCACTCCTCAACTTCTTGCTCAAACCAACTCTACGCATCTTTGTAAAAATCCACTCTGCGTGAGGGATTCGAGCTCGAAGCCGGTGAAGCAATAACTCCTTCTAGGGCTCCTCCCCTGGAAGCAGTCCTCCGACCACAAACTTCCCAGGGAGGGATTTACTATGTTGTGCTGGGTCATTGATCCCCAACGCCTCGTAAGAACATGGTAAGGTGATGACTTGCCAAGCCACTCTGGCCTGTGCTATCTGGGTGTCGCACCCTGACCACATAAAATTTTTGATCGGCCTCTCTAGCTGGCTAATGCAGGAGCTCAAGAAGATCCAGCAAGACGTGATGTACCACATAGTAGCCAACAACCTGGTTGGCCACTACAACTCTGCCTGCCAAAGAGAGTCATGTCAAACTCCAATGAAGCAGTTTCTTCCGAATGGATAGGAGGAGGGGAGCAATTTGCTGCTTAGGGGACAAGTCCAAGCCAACTTGACAGCCTGGATATCGTACTGGAGTCCCTAGGGGAATCCACTTGAAGCCCTCACCTTGCGACCAATCTGGTGTAGAAGCACTACCGACCCAAAAAGCCACCATCTTCCTCCAGTTGATTAGTGCTCTGATGCACAACAAAGCACCTCAAGAGCCTACTGACACCTTTGTAGATTGGCCTCCTGACCCTCCAAGTATAAGGCTGAGTCGTTAGCAAACTCAGCATCAAGTAGCTTGTCTCCCCCTAATAGGGAGCTCTAAACCGTGCAAGCCAATCTGCTTTGAAGTCAAAAACCTGCTCATCACCTTAACATAGAACAAAAAGAGGAAGGGGGGCTAGAGGGAAACCCTAGCTGACAGAACGCGTGAGCATGAAACGTTCCCCTCTTTCCCTTGCCAAGAGCACCTGACTGTGCGCACACCTGTAAAGAGCTGACACACCTCTAATCCAAGTATCAAAAACCCCATCCTGTATCCCTCGTAGAGTGCCCTCCAAAAAGTCTCGGTCAACTCTGTCGTAAGCCTTCTCAAAATCGAGGAGTATCACAAGATCCTCTCCTCGGAGACGCGTGAAGGCAGATGCCTCCCAGAAAGTGAAAATGTTGTCAAGGATACTACCCTTCTTGAAAAAACCTGTCTGGGTCCCATGTATAATGCTTTGCAGTAGTGACTGGATCCTCAAACTCAAAGCCTTTGCTAGAATTTTGTAGGCTGAGTTGAGAATGTTGATGGGTCGCCACTGCCGAGTTACATCCAAGGAGCCTCCCTCCTTGGGAATAAGGTAGATCAAGCCCTCACTCATACTATCAAGCTTCTCTCGGTACTGATAGGCGCTGCAAAGATCCAAACCAAGCAAGTCCCAGTACTCCAAGAAGAAGCTGGGAGTCAAACCATCCTCCCCTGGATAGCTACCTCGTGGGAGTGCTCTAACAGCCTCATGGAGCTCCTCTAACTGAAGAGGAAACTCTAGTCTCTGACTCATCTCCTCAGTACCAAGGCTAGGCATCTATACCCAAATATGCTCTCTGCATGCAGCCCGATGCTCTGACTTAGGATCAGCTGAAAGCAAACCACGGTAGAAGTCAGTAGCCACTGCACGCATATCCTCATGCTCTAAAGCAATTGACCCATTGGGTCTCCTTAACTGGCTGACATTGGTATGCCCATGGCGGGGGTCCACCATCTCAAAGAACTCCCCTGTAACTCTGTCACCCTCTTGGGTCCACTGAGATGCGTGTCGGTCGAAGGCAAACTCATGTCGCCGCTCCTCAATGCTAGTCAGCTCCCGTCGAAGCTCCTGTCGAGCCTACTACATCTCCTTCTATGCTCCTGCATCCTTTGTAAGGAAACAATGCCCCATTGGAATCATCTCTTTTCAATGGTTGGAACCATATCAAGGCCGTTCCTTCCAATGTCAACCCAAATTCTTCATACTAGGTGTGGAAATTCACAATCTATTCAACTCTTAAAACTTGTTTTGAAGAGTAAGACATGAGCATATGGATCCCTTGATCATTGTACTTTATCTTGATACACTTGGTCACTTGAGATTGTCTCATTTCTTGTTCAATCACCAATCTAATCAATTTGGGGTCTCTTGCAAAGGCATCTCTCACTCTCTCTTCTTGTTTTGGAGAAAATCCAGGTGGAATCCTCTCTGATATATGCTTTGGCATTGTTTGTGGAAATTTATGTCCAAATCGTGGTCCTATTGCCCCAAGAGAATCGTTGAATACCATTCTTCCCATAGATTGAGCTTCAAGTCTTTGTGTTTTGGTCTCAAAGGTCACTGGTGCACTCACACTTGACTAAACGTACGTAGCGATTGTAGTACCCTTGTATGTATATCTTTCTAGGTCAATTGGACCAACAAGTTTGTACCCTCGTCCATACTTATCTACCATTAAAACTTGCACTCCTTTGGCATCTATATACGTGAATGCATAGAGGTCTTTATGTTATATCAAATTTATAGCATTGGGTTCTACACACTTGTAGAAGTTATGTTGATCCCCATTTGTGAACCTATACAAGCCCTCATGAGCATAATCTATTAGAACTCTCATAGCTTTGTTGGTTTTGATGAATCTCACACCGAGTTTGTTGATCACTGGATGCTTCTCTTCTAGGTCTTCATCAATTTTCTCTCTCGTATTTTCAGGCATACACATTTGATTTGAGGTGTATAATGGCTGGTGTGGTTCCCAATGAGGTGTATAATCACTCAAAAAAGATCCATGAGCCACGTCTTTAGGTGTGGTGTTGTATGTTAGATATGTCTCCACGTTGCTTTTCAATCCCACTATCCCAAGGAGTTGCAACATTTCTTGTGGTTCGCCTATCTATGAGGTGAGTAGAAAACCTTGGTGGTGGATAATTTGTCATGGTTAAGGCTCACTCAATATTGTCCCATGTGGTTAGATGGCCATTTAGCATAGCAGATGAGCCACATGAAAATTTTTCAGTTTGCACAGGCACTCTGATTTGCTCCATCTTTTAATCTAGTTTTTGAACTGGTTTTGCAATATGAGCTGCTTCATCAACTAGGGATCTTTCTAGTACACAATCTTCTTTTTGCAAACTATTGTATTTGAAGCTCCACACATATATAAGTAGAGTTCAATATATAAGGAGGTGGTTGAACTCCATGGTGGACTTTTTGTTGTTGTTGTAGAGGTGAACCAAAGTCTTCCACGAGATTCTTGTTCATGCCTCTAGTGCTAAGATCTCTTAAGTTAGTTCGAGCAAGCGTGTCAGTGTGTCATTAGGAGATGTAATCATAACCCCAATCATAGACAATTTTCAATTGACGTATAAATGGTCATCCAAGAATAATTCCATCGTTATTTTCCTTATTGAAATCTACGACTTAAAAATGTTAATGCACCCAATTCCACTAGAGGCTACTAGCAACCTCATTGGTCTTGCTCTGTAGGCATAAACTTATAGCAACTTATTCATGTCTTTCTTAAGGCTTGCCTTTAACAATATTCCTAGATTTTTTGGGTTGAAATTGCAACCCTTGCTCCACTATGAAAGTATTACTCGAGTTTTCACCGCTACAACTGAACATGTAGTATTGCCATCTTCTCTCTCATAATAATTTCAAACCTTATTGAGAGGAGCATGCTTGTGTCCCTTTTAAGATTGTCTAGTCTTCAAAATTTGTTTTCAAAATTGTCATGGGGTTCTTCACTCACATTTTCTAACCATTTCCCTACATCCATCTACATGTTTGCCCGTATCTTCAACAAATCTACCAAAGAGATGGTGCTTTTTAGTGGACTAGACAATAATTCTTGCAAACCTTTTGTGTCTAGAATTGGTGAATGAGCTTTCCTTTGGGATGAAAGCACCTTGATATGAGACTTAGCTTGAAACTCTACCATGGATGATGATAGGAGCTTCAAGCTTTCATCTTTGCTATCTACAGACGTTACTAGCTTAACATCATTTTATAAGATCTTAGTTCTAGATCCTAATGTCTGATCATGCAAATCCACGTGCATAATTGTAGTCAATTCTAAAGTTTTTCTTTCATCTTTTCAATTGCACTCCATAAAGCATAGGGCCATTTTGCCTCTACTTATGGTACTTATAAAGAGATTGGCTCATAGTGTTCTTAATACTAGTTTTGTAATGTGACACTCAAATGTCCAAAGACACTACTATTTTCTTCATTTAGGCTCGCCTCATCACCTTCACTCTTGCACGAGCTTTTGATGAACATTGTACTTCTATCAAATTGGTGATTGCTGATCCTTAGGGTTTTTAGAAAAATCATAGAGTAAATGAATAATCTTGCTTTATCACAATATTCCTAGGATACACGGGGTTCGTTTTGTGGACATTCACATACAAAAGGGTTACCTCCATATTTGTAGTATGATCCTTGAACATCGGTAGTTTACATTGCTTTGGTAGATAATGCTTAGACTTTGATTCCCAATTAGCTCTAAACATCAAGATTCTTTGTTCCATAGAAAGTGAGTATGAATGGGAAGGCATGATATGAGTGATGATGGCATCCAAAGTGACATTTGTGGATGATCATAATGATGATGATGGACATAATGTTCTTCACCACCATTAGAAGTGCTAGGCTCCTCACATTATGGCATAATTGGTACACATGCTGGTTCTTCTAGTCTTTCTGTTGATTCCACATACATTACAACTACTTGAGCTTCTCCTGACAGAGGTGGTTGATAATCCCATTTAGTTTGAGGCGTTTCTGCTCCGATACTGCTTATGTTGGTTTTGGTGCATACCTAGGAGGTGGCGGTTGAGTTATTGGTCTATATTGTTGCTCTCTCACATATCCCCTGTTATAGAAGCACTCTTCCATGATGTGATTACTCCTTTTATGTTCTAAGCACACCAATTATGTCTACTTAGCAGTGTTGTCAATGAACTCGCTATTGAGGATTCAAGAATCTTCTTATTGGATGTTGTCTCCCATAATGGCCACATCTTCTTGCTGGGATCTACACGCAAGCGGTCTAAATACTTGTCGCATTTTTTTCCCATAAGAAGAGAAGATAAATGAGATGAGAAGACAAGGCATGATAAAATATTTAGCGTACATTTTGTGTATAGATTTCAAATATGAAGAGTTCATAAATACCACGATTTGATTTTGTGTGTGTAGATTTCAAAATTTTGTACCTATTGACCTTGAGAAACTCAAAAAACATTTGTGCGGCACTATGGGAGGAAGCAATAGGAGAAGATGCAGATGACTAAGCAGTAGTAGCTCTGATAGCAACAACAACGACAAAAGCACAACAAAAGCATCAACAACATAGGGGCTTACAATTATAGACCTACATGGTAGGGTTTTGTTTGGTACATGTTACACGTCATAAGCTTTGCAACATGGTCTACAAACTCATGGAGATTGGTTTAGCGAGTGTGGAGCACGGTTTATGAACATCCCACTCACTTATGTCTCTGAGTGATTGCAGTTACCTCCACACACAAGTACATCTCGTACTTGATGAATGTCATTTCCTTGACATCATTATATGAGAGATCTTCCACATGTGGATAATATGAGTCTCTGGGACTAACAGTGGTGCATGTTATTCCAATTATGTGTCGTGACAAAGTCCCTAGGTGCGGATCAAATTCGTTTATTAGACCATTTTGAGCACGTTGTATCAAGAACAATCTCAGTGGCAAAAAATTATCGGATACCAAGTAAAACTTATTACAATTACAAGTAGTGTTAAACAACGTTGACGAATGGTTGTTTACAAATATAGTAAAGCTATATTCTGTTAATGAATATGTTCATTGATGGCACCTAGTTGTGATTAATTTTCACATTCTATTATGGATCAATTGTTTTAGCAAGGCTTTCAAGTGATTGCAATGGAAAGTAAATAGTTTCTTTTATAGAACTATTTACCCTTCTCTTCCATGTGTGCTATGAGCATCACATCTGCAATAAGCATTGGCAACTATAGTCATACGAATGTGGGTTTGAATCAATTTTTGCTAAATGCATGCACACTAGGTGTTATGGGCCCTAGTGTTTAGCAACGATAGATTTGGAGTGGCATGAAAATTTGTGAAATAGATAGTTCATGAAGCATTTCACACTATATGTGCAATATCTCTATGTGATTAGTTGTTAGTCTACCAATCACCATAAGAGGTCATGCCTCAGTTTTGAGTGCTTGTAGACTAACTGACTGAACTTTATATAGTTTAACTAGTCCACTATTCCCATCTCTAAAGTTAACCAAGTTGGTTGTTATGTATTGATTATATGGATTACTCAAAACTATTGGGCGTTATTGTGACCCACATTTACCAGTCATTTCTAGAGGAATGTTTGAAAATGGTTGGGGAGAAACAACTCAATATCAATATTGTCAGTAATCCAGAGACGGATAAGCAACTTGTAGTTATTTATCTATTGCTAGAGGATATGCTAAGGATATTTTATTAGTGATAAACAATCCAATAGGAAATGTTATTTCTCTAGTTTGGAGTTTGCTTACAATAGTGCCAAGCATGTGATGGTTGGTTTAAGTCTATTCATGCTTATGTATGGTTTTCAACGTAGATCACCAGTTACGGCAGGGTTGGAAATTGAGAAACTTTAGTAGATTAAGGAATTTATCCAAGGCTACATACACTTGCTCAACAAGCATGGGATAGGTACAAAAAATATGCTCATGACAAACGTCAACAAGTTACATTCATAGAAAGGGAAGAGGTATTTTTACGTGTGTCAGAGCATTTGAAAAGTAGTTTGAAAATTGGATCACCTCCTAAATTATTTTTGAGATGTTGTGGGCCTTTTAAGATACACTAGCTAGTTGGAATATGGATTACAAACTCTCATTACTTGTGTACTATCGCATTCATTCGACATTACATGCAAGCCTTTTATGTAAATACTTACATAGGGATGACAATGTCATTGACCAATATAGTTAGGTAGATTTCATTGAACCTGCAACCCAAAAGCATGAACCTGAGCATATTCTTGATAATCATGATCTACGTACGCATCATCATGTGCGTTGACCAAGCATTAATCAAGTAGAAAGTCAGCCTTGAAGAATGTGCCAATTGGAAAAGCATTAGTGTTCTTAAGAAGAAAAAGTTCACTTTTGTTTTTGAAGGTGAAAATCCTTCTCCAAGGGGGGAGTAATGTTAGGCCAAGAACTAGAGGCCAGAGGTTAGAGGCCAATCTGGACCAAACTTGGAGATTGCCTATATAAAGGGGTAGAGGCTAGGTGGAGAGTATGGTTCCAGACCTTCTGGTCGCATAGTACTGTTCGGATTATATTGTTTTTGTTTTTCTCAATGATCATTTGGTGTTTATGTATTTTCATTCTTAGTGCTCATTGATCATTTGGTGATTATGTTTGTTATGGTGCATGATATGCTTGTAAGTTATGGAGGACAAAGAATCTGAGGAGTGGTCGGAGGGCCTGGAAAATGAGATGGACAATGAAGAATTTGTACATGTTGACAATACCATGAGCATTGAAGAGAGGCAAGGGGTCTTGGGACAAGGAGAGATGGTTACTAAGGTCATTGACCTAGCGGGGGCCAACGAGGATGTAAATGTGTTTCCTGAATTCAATATGGTAGATCATAGTGCTTATCCTAGTGCACCTCAAGCAGGGGTTGATAATGACAAGGCTACATACAGAAAGGCGGGCAAAGAACGGGTTGGTGATAAGAAGTCAACTACAAATGTGGAGTATGTTGAAGAGAAATCTGGAGGTGAAAAGGCTTTCGATGAGTCTGATGGTGCTACAAATCTAGCTGGTGGTGAGAAGCTCATTGAGGCTGAAGAGAAAGTTGATGGTGATAAGCAAGCTCATTCTAACAAGGCTAGTGGTGAGAAGTTCGTCGAGGCTGAAGAGAAGGTTGATGGTGACAAGAAGGATGGTGTGGACAAGTGTGTTGGTGCAAAGGAGAAGGTTGGTGCTAGTGACAACTTTGCTGGTGGTGCCAAGGAGAAGGATGTTGATGATAAGTTAACTGGTGATGAGGAGAAGGTTTCTCAAGAGAAGGCTGGTGGTGCACATAAGGCAAAGGCTAGCAAGAAGGGGGTTGTTAAAGTCATGAAGGGGAGTGCTCCTGTGGAAGAAGCTAGTGATGAGGGTTTTGATGTGGAAGGTAAAGTTGACAGTGGAATTGTAGATGTGGATAGAGCTATGGGTGATGCGTCAAGTGGGGTTATGAAAGACGAAGGTGATTGTACTGACTCGGCCGCTTTATTAGAACTCTTTTGTGTCTAAGGAAAGAAGCACCTTGTTTGTTATGATCAAAAGTCACGTGCCTACAAGACTTAGCTATTGTGCAACATTTTGTACTTTGCACCATGCTTTATATGAATCAATTAAATGCCCCATCTAAATGAAGTAGACAACCATAAACTAATGCAATAACAAAATCTAGGTTTACCATAACATCAAAAATATAAAAGACTAGAAGAGCATCAAACCCTTTGTAGGGATCGACCGGTCCATCCATCCACTTTCGCTCTACTACAGACACAAAGAATTTCACTTTGCAGAGAGCAAGCCACAACACCTCCAACCTACCTGAGCCAGACATAGGTTGAGGCCGCATCGCCTCCCTCCATGAACCTGAGCTGTGAAAGGATTTCAAATACTAGCAGGTGGTAGGGTATGAACACCGACCATACCAGCCACGCATCTTCGATGTCCAGCATCGGGTGTTTAGGCAAAGCTAATTTTTCATGCAAGATTAGAATTCATTGAAGTCCAACGACAGATACAAAATTTGGTCTAAACACTTGGAAACTGAATCAAACTTCATGAAACTTGACAAGTAACTTTGATACCAGTACAAGTCAAAAAAGTGGAAAAAAACCTTCATTTTGACCCGAGGAATAATAAGTACACTTATTATCTTCTATCCTAATTTTTTTAATTTTTTTCCAAAGGGGATTGGATCTTAGGTAGTAATAGAGTGCTTGTGTGAAGTTTCGAGTGATTTGGAGAAGTTATTTAGAAAAGTTTTGATTTGAATAGCCATTTGAATTACATTAGAAATTGCCAGACAAAAACGGCTAGGAGATTGAGAGCTTAAATTTCTAAAAAATTGTAAAATCTCAGTCAGAGCTTATTGAACATACACTTGACGAGTGAAAACTAATAAAAGTGAAAAATAGTACTTTTTTGATATAGTAGATAGTAAGAGCGCTTATTATCTCCAACTATCTTGAGAGCTAATTTTTAACATTTTTTTATTGCCAAGGTTAACCATATACAAGTAGTCTAGAATATTTGAAGTCATTTGGACACTATTTTCTACTAGGGATTGGGTTTTTAGGAATGAAAGGTTGAGTTTGATCCTTTGACTACTATTGCAAAATTGAAGCTAAATTTTTGGACCAAGAGTCCTTGTATATACTTGCAAATTTTATAGATTGACTTGTAATTTTTTTTATTGTATAGGAGTGATCAAGATCAAGCTTAAGTTGATAGCGGGTTTGGAGTTACAAGAATTGAAATAGAATTGCATTGGTTCTAAAGGTCAAGTATTCTATTCCATTGAGCATTTTGAGTCTTTATGTATTTTAGATCAGGTCATGTGGTAGCAAATCAAAGACATAATAGATAAACCAAGAGAAGAGTGTCTAGTACAAAGAGCGTAAGCTAAGTTAGAGACCATAACTGAATAAGTGCTAGACACTTACTCTAACACTAGTTCAAAAATGTCTTTCTTTTTTACTCACTTGGGCACCTCACTCAAGATCACCTTAGTCTTGTAGATCCAAACCCTACAGAAAGATCCCATCGGCACCTCATCATCTAGGACCATTGTATCAACATTGTGCAATGTAAAGCATTTACCTCTCTAGCAATAGATAGGGGGACCCTTGGAGGGGGGTTTGGGACCCAATTTAGTGTTAGTCTCCTTTCTCTATCTCTTTCACTCACATAACCTTCACTCATAGTACCATTCTCTTTTCACTCTCTAGTCTATTGCACATCTCTCACATCAAGTAAAAGGAACTTACTCATGTAGTAAAAGGAACATTGAGTACACATTGAGCACTCAATTTGAGCATTCACCATCAATCACACTTCTGTTGTTTATTACACCTCTAATTGGTGACATGGAATTGTATGGCTACCTGTATATTAGCCTCACTACCTCTTTGACGGACCATTGACTTGTTAGAAGGTTTTGGCCAAAGATTGTGGGTAGATATTGTTCTAGGAACTTAATTGGACAGTCTTCTCACTTTCTTTATATTTATTATAGACTTACAAGTCGTTTGTGTCGGTGATCACCATCCAGGCATGCTTTGTAGATAGTTATATTCTTACTCTTAGAATTGACACCATTTGGGCATTTTTCACATTAAATCAACTACTTTTACTTCTCCACACACACACACACACACACACACACACACACACACAAAAACATTGAAGGAGATGAAAAAGAAGAGTATCAGCTACTTTTCCTTCCACACACACACACACACACACACACTTATCTAGCTGACAAGTCGTTGGCTAACCCTTGGCTGACAGCTTCCCTCTTTGGTGTGCTAACCTAGAGCTGCTACTCCAACTCATCTGCCAAAAATAGGTATGGTTTAAATACCTTTTTGGTCGAGTATCTCTGTCACCTAAAAACTACCTGCCTTGTTTAAAGCTAGGTAACCCACTACTAGTCTATTATTAGCTTGCATTTCCGGCTAACCTCTCTGACATCATTATTACTAGCACGAGCAGTAGACTTGTATTGCCCTCTTACGAGGAGTGTCGAAACATAAACACACATGCTCGTACACACACACACACCTATGAGCTTCTCTTGCATACACTGCTTCTTGGAATTGCTCTTGCCACAATACTTCTCCCTGGCTTGATAAACCCTAGAACCCTAAGGGAATACACCTCATAGCTGGTCTCTTTTGGATTAGTTGGAACTTTGAACTGGCGGTGGACTTGAATGATACAACTCACATGATGTGAAGTTTCATAATGCAGTCAACCACTATAGGTATGGGTGCATAAAAATAACACCTCTATTACTAGAATCGAGGGGTGCTTATTAGTCTGCAGCACCACACGCCCTTCTTGCTTGGTACTTCCTCGCGAGCTAACACAGGTGAATGCCCTTCTTGCTTAGTACCTCCCCGCGAGCTGACACCCAGGATCTCTCTCTCTCTCTCTCTCTCTCTCTCTCTCTCTCTCTCTCTCTCTCTCTCTCTCTCTCTCTCACACACACACACACACACACACACACACACACACACAAGTGTCGACAGGGAAAGTAGCTTTTGCTGCTTGCAGCTCTTGAAGCGGAAGAGCTCACCATAGCCAGGACCACCAGCGAGCTGAGCCGGGAAGGAAGCGAGAGACCCAAACTCCATCTGACTCGCTCACAGTTATTGCTCATTGGGAGGCTCTCTGCATACGGGTATGCTCATGCTCCATAGTTCTCTTCTTTTGCATGGCTATCACGTGGTTGCTATGCGGGTATAGAGCAGGCAATAGGTATACACGCTACGCTTCACACACGGCTATCAAACACCTATCTACATACGTACATACACATGTAACATGCAATACTTCAGAAGGATATGGTAGCAAAGGCTGCACATCAGTAGCAGACGACTGTTGCTGTAAACACTCAAGAGGACTCGGGCAATGAAAACTGGTGCAAGCATCGGTTTTGTCTACTGATGCCTGTCGAGGTAGACTTCCCATACTGGATGGATAGCATTTCTCAATCTACAACTTCACAGCAAGGACTTCAGGTAGGTGCTCTTGCACCTACTCAGTATTTAAGCATTGCATGATGGTCGAGGTATTGGTTTTTTAACACATGTATAAGTGTTTTTCATGTACAGTTAAGTATGTGTCACAGGAATCACGCATCAGATAATACATTTGCTCAATACGTATAACATTTGAACTAACGATCGGAGAGTGGAACTAATATTGTGTATTGAAGCTTATATTATAGGATTTGTACATTGAAAATAACCTACATGGTTACGGCTTCCTCGTGCGTGCAAGTCATGGTGTGCCTTAAGACCTACTTACTCGTTTTTGGCTTCAATAATGTATAACCTGAATAGATAGTGATAGGCTCAGTAAGATATTGGTACTGGTCTTTTCTGATATTCAGTACATTTAAATTTTTGGATTCTCTAAAAATTGGTATATTTGCATTGTTAAGCCTACAGGTATGTATTCTGGAAAATTCGGTGTAAACGGTTGAGGAACTCTGACCGTTATATGATTTCATTTACATAGTTGCCTGCCTATACATAGCATAGATTCCATGCCATGGTATTGAACTTGTGGTGATTCTACCAGAATTTAGGTTTTGGAAGCGGATTCGTGTAACATTTGAATTGGTTTTTTTTGCATTTTCTGGTCCTATATTACATTTGGAGGATGTTCTACTGGTATTTTTTGGAAAAAGGTCAAATACACAAGCAAATTACTGGCATAATTCGTACGCAGCTGAAAAGTAATGAAAATGGTTTTTTAATTACTCTTTCGATCTTCATTCAGTCATAGAAGAATATAAGAAGTCTCAGCGGAAAGTTGAGGAAAAAGTTTTTTTACTCATTTGGCTCTACATTCAGTCATAGGAGGCATATTTTGATTATATCCCCTCTGAACCAGAAATGATACAGGATGTCACTACTTGGTTTTTATACATGCTGTGACCTACCTACATGATTGAACATACATGGCTAGTTTACTGCATCATAAAGAGAATTGTTTGTAGACTTGAGAATTTGGCATGACCAAGTTTGGCATGATGATTTTTTGACGTGAAAATAACACATATGTATTGGTTACTAGAGCCTTAAACCTCTCTCTCTCTCTCTCTCTCTCTCTCTCTCTCTCTCTCTCTCTCTCTCTCTCTCTCTCTCTCTCTCTCACACACACACACACACACACACACACACACACACACACACACACTCCTAATCACAACAAACCCTCCATCCTAGAAGAAATTATTAGAGTACAGCTAGCCACACCATACATGTTAGTGGAGACTCTCCTTTGAACGTCCCCTACAACACACACATGAAAATTATACATAGCTCATGCACATAAACGTTCCACCAGGCATCTCAACCATTGGACACAAAAGAAAAAGTTGCAAGAAAACACAACCTGCAACACATAGCAATGTATACAAACAAAAGGAACCTACATAATGAAATCTCCTTTTCCCAAACACTCGTCATTGCATCAAAAAGACCCCTTGAATCACCTACTCCTCTTTTCAATGACATATAGTGTACATGTATGTGTGTGTGTGTGTGTAACACACACACACACACACACACACACACACACACACACACACACTATGCTATCAAAAATCCTTACCATGTTAGGGGTGCACAAATGCCCAAATAATTGAAAAGTTGTATTAGCCACTGCTGCAAATCTCCATCTTCGGGCCAATCGTAATATCTTTGGTAGATGTATAGGTGGAGGGTCGTACCAAGTATTATTGTTATTATCAAACTACATAATATATATGCAACGTATCACAAGTGTTTGCAGTGCAAGATGTAAGAAGACTACTTAGATATAACTGTAAGAGATTATCCAAATTTAAAAAATCCAACTTTTGATCTTGTGGGCTCTTGATTCCAAGACGTCTTTCTACAATGAGATCAACCTAGCAGTAATACCTAGTAATACCTGATAGGGATAGAGCAAGAATAAAAGTGTCCACAAAGCATGACCTGATAGTGATCACAGGCACGGCCAATTTGTGAGTCTTCAATCAAATACCTATAGAAAGAAATTGAGAAGATTGTCCAATTAAGTTTGTAGAAAAGGACCATCAACATCTACCCACAATTTTTGGTTGAAACCTTCTAACACATCAATGGTCCATCAAAGAGGTAGCCAAGTGAGTATATAAGCAACCATACAAGTCCAAGTCACCCCTATTAGACGTGTAATGTGCAGTGAAAGTAATTGATCGTGAATGCTCAAAAGGAGTGCTCAATGTGTACTCAATGCTACTTTTATTGCATGAGAGGGTTCTTTTTACTACATGTGAGAGATGTGCAATAGAGTAGAGAGAGAAGAGAGAATGGTATTGTGAGTGAAAGAGAGAAAGAATGGACCCAGATGGGGTCCCAAACCCCCTCCAAGGCCCCCCATCTCTATTTCTAGACATGTATTTGCTTTAGATTGCACAAACGTTGATACAATGGTCCTAGATGCTAAGGTGTTGATGGGAGCTTGTTGTAGGTGCTTGGATCTACGAGGCTAAAGGATGAATGCAAAAACAATGAGGCTATGGTTTATGTCAAGGGTGTTGATGAGGGCAATGGAAATGGTTTGAAAAATGAAAACGTTGGGCTTTCTTGACTTATATCCGCAACCGGACGAAGAGGCTATGGTTAAAATCTTTGATCAATGGTGCTTGTTGGTTGAATGCTGAAAACGTTGATGCTAAAATGCTTGTCATGCTAATGGACAAATGCCACGATGTGGTGTTGAGGGATTGGCTACCCCTAGGGTGCTATGGGTACTAAATTATGCTTGAGAAGTAATCCCTAGGGTCCCTACGCTATGCTCATGTGCAATTAGAGGGTGTTATGCAATGGCTTACAAGGGTGTGTAATACTAACCAATGATTCTAATAGTGTGGACTTTGGTCTACCTAAAAAGTGCAAGATTTTCTATCTTATGAGTGTTTGGTAACATATACTAGGTGTAAGTCAGTTCTCATTTTAGCGACCAAACATTGCCCATTGGGTGTGCAAGGTGCAGGTTGTGTCTATGCAATTGGCTGTTGGACATAGTTATTGATTATGGGGCACTTATGTGATTAGCTAGCAAACTCCCTTCGCTCATCGAGAAAAAAACAGAGAAGGTGAAGAAAATGAGCAAAGTGTGTTTAACTCTCCACCCAACTTTCAATAATATAGGAAACACACTTTCTCTTTTAGGACAACCAATGAGAACTTGCTCTTGAGGATTCATTGGAGTGTTCTCCATTACCCCTTGGAATACTAATTAGACCTTTTGTCCCATGGTTGCAAATTTCCACTTATAAGCACCCTCGAGGATAGGCGGGATTCCTAGCTACTTGCCACAATCCATGGCTAATCTTGGAATCTCTATCCTTCCGTGTTGTGGTCACACATGATGAGCACATGACATGCCTTAGCCATCAATCCTACTTTCACACTTGGTCTTGGTATATGTTTAGGAACACCTTGTTAAAAGACCCTAGTGGATTCCTTTTGACATGCCTTAGCCATCAATCTTACTTGCACAGTTGCTCTTGGTATATCTTTAGGACCACTTGTCCAAAGACCCTAGTTGATTTCTTTTGACTCCTTGTAAATACACTACAATTTACTTGGTGTCTAACGTTTGCACCCCCTTAACCCACATCATTTTCCTCAATGATCACTTTCAAAGTTGTAGTTAGAAAAAAAAAAAATCAAGTGTCGAGAACACATGCCAAACTAGGCAATAATTAGTTATGGTCAACTTACCAAATTCTAAACTTGGAGCTAAAAAGTACTACAAGATGTTAGGGATATTAGGATCATTTAAATTCCTTCATCTTGAAGGAATTTATAATCTTTGATGGGGTTGTTCGACTAACCAATAGTTTTTTGTTCTCAATTGTTAGTTTGTAGATATTGTAAGGGCCATGTACGGAGTGGAAATTTTGTTACTCTCTCTGCATCCCTTCAAAAGATCCATTGTACTCAATTTGGCTTACAGGCTGAAAATTGAGTTCATGTCTTGCTACATGAGACTTGACAGATGTGTCCCATACCACATTGTAAAGCAATCCACGTAGCCAAGTGAATTTGTATTTCAAAAATCTTGGTCCGCTCGACCAAAACAAGAAATGGTGTCATAATGACAATCACAATGATTCCTATACTATCTTCAGCTCATATTCTTTTCCTTTCCTTAGATAACTTGTCTATTGTGGTCTAAATGAAGAGTCAAATAAATGTTTTCTTTGTCATAATATAACCATCTTTCTTTAGCAATGACCACACCTTGATAAAGTCTCCCCAACTTCTATCTTGTTATTGTCCTTGACTAACGTAGCCATGAGAACTCTATGAAGCAAAACTACAAAAGTTCCATTGTTTACTTTTGTATGCACTTGCGCTTTTACTTGAGACTTTCTTGTCTAGCCCAAGATTGTAATGAGTCAATATAAAATTGCTCATTCACCCTTTATTTAGGAGATGTGACTATAAATAACTTGCACTCAATTCTTACTAGCTTGAGTCTAGGACATTCTCAAAAAAGGGAAGCAATAACTTTTAATCATCTGATATGCTTTGCAAATTATTGAAATTGTGTAAACTATCTCAGGTATATCATGACTCAATTTGAAAAGTTTTGGATATTGAAAAAGATAGTAAGAACAACTTTCCCTTTTACTATGACCATGCCATGAATTCTACATGCTACTTGCATGTACAATTTTAAGATAAGAAATTTGAAGTAACAAATTTCTCATAACTTGAGACCCAATCTTCTATTTTAATAGACTAACTATCTCAAATGTTTCCATGCATGCACATATTGTACCTAGCTCTTTACCATGACATTGAATTCTCCTTAGATATTTAACTCCATGTGTTGATCGAGCACATTAAGTCACCTTTGAATTCAATGTCCTGCATCAACTGTCCCAAAGATCTAATTCACCCAACCAATGTTCTCAAGTTCTACCTTGTAACCTTGTCTACCTTGTAACCTTGTCTAGAACTTAAGTTCCATTACAAAGGACAAACTCCTCCAAGGGTGGCTTACAACTTTGCCTCCATCATGTGGATTGGATGACCAAATGAGGGACTAAATTTAGATGGTGGCATACAAAGTTTCCTCCTACACATGAGGATTTAACAAAGGATTAAGACCCAGTGAGCCATGCACAATACCCATACCCAATGAGCCTTGCACAATCCACTTTAGACTAGAACCTTGTTACTTTATTTTATTTTTTTGATTGCTTCATAAAGTCTACCTAGTGACCTAGGAACTATTGGCTTCAAGTTCATCAATGGGTATTGAAGCCAAGGAAAGATTGAGATGCACAATATACATGATCTGTATGAAGACTACGCTAGCTTTCATCTTGTTATTCTAACCACATCATGTTGGGGTTAAGGCCTATGTGCCTTGACCGGTCGCCCAGGTCATGGGCGCCCGCCCACTGTTACCCTATACTTATAGTGAGTATACTGTATAGGGGGAGCTGCCACTTCACAATCTCCCCACCCACATCATGTGTGTCTCCTTTTCTCTCTCACTCACTCTCCGTCTGTGGTGCTCCCCGATCCCCATCAATTGGTATCAGAGCGTAGGTGCGGAGGGAGCGCGTGTGTGCACAGTCACGACGACAGCGGAGAGCCAACAAGTAGTAGAAGATTGAGTTCAAAATTCTGTGCAGAAGACTTGCTGTGAGAATGCAATGGGAGCCTAGGAGCTTGGTGTGGTCAAGTTTGGTCGAGGAGGCGGTTGCGGCTTCCTTGGTGAGAGGAGCTTTTGAGCTCAGTGGAGCTCGTTAGAGAAGTGCTCGGCGGAGGAGAGCTTGACATTCAAGTGCTTGGATGTTGTTGTGGCAGAGCTCTTGCGTTGGAGCTTTCATTGAGAGGACATTGTATCATGCAGAGTGGAGCAGGAGCAGGTTCAAACCTGTGTGCAGCTCGTTTTTTGCCATTTTCGGGCTCTAAAACGCAGTTTTTTGCGTAGCTCCGTCATACAGAGTCAGATCTACATGATCCAAGAGTCTAGGTCAGGGTTTTGGCATGCTCTGGACCCGATGGTGATGTCTATTTGCTGAAATTATGATTTGAATTACATCAGGTACAGTAGCAGGTTTATTTGTGCACTTTCGGGTCCCAAAAACACTGTTTTTGGTATATCTCACACACACGGAGTATTTTCTGCAGCAACCAGCAAATTCATAGGTGTACACAGGTTTTTGGATATGCATTTGTCCAGAGAGCCACTCATGCGAGAGTGAGCTATTTTGCCATGGTCTTGGCAGTTCATGTATGCCATATATGGATTTGTGTATTTGTTTATGGCTGAGATTATTTGAGATTTGGCTCAATTTATAGAAGAAACTCTGTTGGATTTTATCCAGGTTCTCGCCATAGCTTCTACGTATCCGTAGGTTGCTCTTTGACAGTTTAGTGGTTGAGTTTACTCCCACTTTGACAGGTGATTTTCAGTCATCATTTGGTTGGAGTTTGGAGTCACTTGTGTATGCCCTTGTGTGCCGTATTTCGCATTAGCGACAGATCTTGCAAGGTTTTGCGAAATGTTGCTATAGTTATCTGGCAGACATTTGGTCATCGATTGAAAGGTATTTTGGCAGCAATCATCACTCACATGTATGTCATTTGAGGTCCCTTGAGTGGTATGCTCATATATATGACTTTGTGAGGTGATTCCGGTCGAGTTTATTCCCGGATTGGCCATTGTGGCATATATTATTGTCTCTTTGAGGTTTGTTGTTGAGATTTTGCTCCAGTTACAAAGGAGACTCTGCCAAAATTTTGTCAGATATTTATGCGCGATTAAGTCATATTGACGTGTGATTTTTGGTGCAACTTTGCATCAGGTTTTGAGCCATATTTGCAGACTTTTGTTGATGCGATTCGATCCAGTTTAGGGCTGATTTGGTTGACATTTGCTACTCATTGTTGGTTGCTCTTTTGTGAGCATTATGGCTGATTTTTCATTTGACTTCCAACGTTATGGTCTGACACAGTTTGATGGTGCAGATTTTGTTGCTTGGAAGGAGCATATGCTTGTTGCATTGGCGGATTTGGGGCAGGATAAACCCTTGCGTGGTTTATCGGCGAAGCCCAATTCTATGCATGATGATGATTGGTAGGATCTTGATGAGTTGGCAATGTCTACAATTCGTTTGCATCTGGTTGAGTCCGTTGACTAACAGGTCTCGAGGGAGACTACAACTCATGCTTTATGGCAGAATTTACATGCTATGTACGCGACATCCATGTCTACAGGGAAGTCTAGTCCCACTTCTATGTCCATGGGAGAGATTGATCCCACACGCAAGTCTCGACAGCATAGAGACTTGATATGTTGGCATTGTGGACATAGAGGGCACATGGGCACATTAGGCGTCGATGTTTCAGGTGTTTGAGACAACGAAGGCGACAGATGCGTGATGCAGATTTGGGCATGACAGATGCTAGTGAGATCAGTACGGTGGTTATTGAGTATGCTTGTGATGGCGATGTCACATTTACATCTAGCTTGTCTTCAGACGACCTTATGTCTACGGATTGCATATCGGATTGCACATTGTCTTCACATTGGTTACTAGATTCAGATACTACTTTCCATGTCACGTCGCATCGTGAGTGGTTTAGCACGTTTTCTAGTGGGAGACTTGGTTGTGTGCACATGGCTGATGGTGTTGTGTATGACATTGAGGGTGCAGGAGACGTATGTTTGTCCTTACCCAATGGTATGAGATTTACCCTGCGTTATGTGCGTTATGTGCCAGATCTGAGACGGGATTTGATCTCAGTTAGACAATTACGGGATAGTGGATGTCAGATTTCACTACGAGAGCGAGATTTTGTGATGCATTTGGGTTCGCTAGTGATTGCGAGAGGTGCCAGGAGTGGTACAGGTTACCCATTGCATGTGGATCACGGGAGAGACGGTGTTGTCTCTGTGATCACGCAGCCAGGTAGAGAGCGAGAGAGCAGGCGAGTCTCTTTTGCTCATGGGTTGCAGGGTACTTTGCATGGAGTGCAGAGTAGTGAGCTCGTTGTGCACACAGTTGGGGCACAACTTGAGCAGTCACACAGAGAGGTGACAGAGTCAGACATGCATGCTTTGCTAGTGACTGAGCAAAGCAGAGAGTCAGTTGTGCAAGATACTTCTATGCAGGATAGATAGGTAGAGCGGTCTTGCTCTAGTGAGTCACGATAGGAGGACGTTGTGCAAGAGTCTATGCATACGGAGTTAGAGCATGAGAGCTCTAGTGAGTCACAGTAGATTGAGTGGTCATGTTTACAGTGGATGATTGCAGAGGAGGCTGAGATGTCAGCGATTATGCAGTCATTCCTTTCTATGCTCGACAGTGAGCATGGGGATATAGTTGTGCAGGATATGTCTTCCAGCAGACACCTAGAGCAGCTGGTTTGCTCTGAGGTTGCACGACAGGGTGATGCGTCTTTTGCGGACAGTCACGAGATGCATGTGGCTAACACGCCTTGTCAGTCAGAGATGCCTATTGCCAGGGATATATATGTTGATGCATGCTCCGTAGAGCTAGCAGGGCCCGCTAGCATTGCATTGGCATTCAGTGGTCTCATGTATGAGATGCTGATCTTGAGACCAGATATCGCAGCTGCAGTGGGAGCATTTGCAGTTGGGGTTGTCAGTCGTCTGTTGACTGATCTCGGCATAGAGCATAGGGGAGGTTTACAGGTATTGGACCGATACTTGCAGGAGTGCATGAGCTCTTGTAGACTCTTTGCAGAGCTTGGAGCTAGCTCTGTGTGGCTTCCGCAGCGGGATGTTTGTCTATCAGTAGAGCCGGATGCACTAGCTCATCGAGAGTCAGTGGGCATAGGTTGAGAGAATATCTCGCCTTCTATTAGTTGTACACTAGTAGATATTGCTTAAAGGCACATTGGCCTTTAAGTGAAAGGTTGTTGGGGTTAAGGCCTATGTGCCTTGACCGGTCGCCCAGATCATGGGCGCCCGCCCACTGTTACCCTATACTTATAGTGAGTATACTGTATAGGGGGACTGCCACTTCACAATCTCCCCACCCACATCGTGTGTGTCTCCTTTTCTCTCTCACTCACTCTCCGTCTGTGGTGCTCCCCGATCCCCTTCACATCAAACATTTTTATTTGTAATTTTTTTTTAAATAACCAATTGGCAAGCTACAACTAAGGAAACTACTTCTCCTCATAGCCTCACATCCTCATAGATTTCTTGCCCATTAAGCCTTGTTGCTTTCGATTTCAATCTACTTGGCTTCTCTCTATGTTTACATAAGACTATTATGTGCAGCTTGTCATTTCTTAGAAGGAACTTTTCTAATTTCTTGAGACAAAAGTCTTATAAAAGGCAATGGTGAATTCATCAAATATGAGCTACTTGCCCCTTGACTATGACAAAGTATCGAAAGGAAAAGACACTAATCACATGTAGTGCCACTTGCACTATTAACCCATTTTACCTATACTTGGTAAATTCTTGCTCAATCAATGCAAATCTTTCCGTTGGACATGTTTTTAGACTATGTCCAATTAAATCTCGTTTGCTCTAGTGAACTAGCATTGCATCAATATTATTGATATGTGATTAGGTCTCCCAATGTCTGGAAAAAATAAAAATTCTTTCAAAACAAATTAAGTGCATAAGTAAAGGGTGAGTTTAGGAAATGAAAAGTGAAAAGTCAAAAGACATGTATAGGTGGAAAGTCAAAAGATACGAAGGTGGAAAGTCAATCCAAATTTTGTTTTCATATAAAGAAGTGTTTCTCTTTTCCTTTATTTCCCTTTTAGCGTTTCCTTCTCTTCATAATGTTCTCCTTCTCTCTCTCTCTCTCTCTCTCTCTCTCTCTCACACACACACACACACAATGTTGTATCCATATTTCCCAACTAATATTGTTGCAAATCTACGTGCTTTGTTATTGCCTGTTGCTATGTGTTATAAACTAGCACATCCTTTCTGTTATTTTTTAGGAAATCTTTGAATTAGGAATTCCTTTTAATTTTTTTAATGCCATTAGGAATACCTTTTAATTTCTTATTTTTGTATGTGAATAGGTAGCCAAAACGACTTTTTCAGAAACGCATTAATTGTTTTGGGGGGGGGGGGGGCGGGGAGAAAGGAAAAGGGAAGGGTGGGGAAAAAAAAGGGAAAGGAGAAGGGGGGGGGGGTTGTATTGTTTTTTTTTTTAATGGCGTAAAGGGACCTCAGAGACCAGCGCAGGCATATAGCATAGTGGTTAAGGTTGAATTTCATACTCTGTACGTGATGAGTTCAAACCCTACTCATTAAGATTGGTTTTAAATGGTGACCTTGTTAACCCTCACGACTCACGGACACCCCATCACCTACGACGGACGTGTATTATGTATTTGGTAGAGTCAGGTACCGAGCTTGTCGAACCAATAGGAAAAGGGTAAGAGTGATCGCCGATGAGAGGCGCACTCTAACTGGGACATTCAAGGGATTAGTTGGCTAAGCATGGGCGCCCAAGTGTGAATGGGGTGAGCTCATATAAAAGCCAACTAAACCTAAAATTCACTCATTCTCTCATTTGTGCAATAGAAGAGTGCTCTTGCTCCATCTCCATCTCCATCTTCTTCTTGTTCACCTCCTTGTGTGTGTGTGTGTGTGTATGTGAGAGAGAGAGAGAGAGAGAGGGAGAGTGTGTGTGCGATCGAGCATTACGAAGGCACGACGGCGGCGAAGCGGTTGAGTGCGGCACAAATGCAGCTTCTTCTTCATCGCGGCGAGGAATCCTCCATGGCAGGAGCATAGAGCGGTGAGTGACACACCATTGCCCTCCTTTGAGCTTGCTAGATTAGTCTTGTTGTGTGCTTGGAGCCATTTGTGGCTCGCACATGGTGTATCGACAAGTCTCTTGCTTCGACAGTGCGGCAAGGAGCGCACATTTTTGGCGCCGCTGCCAGGGAATCGCCCTGCACTAAGCCCAAGAGGCACTTTGTGCTTCTCCTATGAGTTGTTTGAAGTAGGAAAGAAGTGGAAGAGGAAGAGGAATGAGTTGTTTTTATGCAAGTTGTTAATTTCTGTATTGTCTGCAAGTTCTGTGATTTCTGCATAATGTTGTGTTTTCTGTTTGCACACAGTCTTTGCACAATTAGTAGTAGTTAGCTTGTTTGCAGGAAATAAATAAGTAGGAAGGCAGTTAGCAATTTCTGTTGCACACAGTCTGTACACAGTTTCCTGTCAAGGTTTGCCTGCACACAGTCTTTGCTTTGGTTTGCCTGCACATAGTCTTTGCACAGCAAGGTAGTGAGAGAGGAAGTAGGTGGACTGTTAGATCACTGTCAGTAAGCAGTTAACAGATTAGTTAGTGGTTAGTAGCACTCTTAGTAAGTAGATAAGGTAGTGAGCTGTCTGTGAACTGTGAGCTGTTGACTGACAGTTTAGGTAGGGGGGCGTGAGTGACTGGGGGGCTACACTAAAATTTTGATCGGGATCGGGATCATTTGCCCGAGCCCGAGCCCGAGCCCGAGCCCAAGCCCAAGCCCAGGCCCAGGCCTCAGTCCTCAGTCTTATGATATATACTAGACTCACTTTTATATATATACCCTACTCCCTCAAGAGGGAATGAGAGCATGTGGGGCAAGTCCTCCACTCTCCTCCCTTCTCTTCCCACTTGCACCCTTAGACTTTCTAATTCGGACCTAGTTCCCTACTAGAAATTGACGATTTTAGGGATTCCGAGGGCATAAAGTGACCAAACAGAGGGCTGTAAAGCACGGCACGTCCCTCTGACCGAGACGCTCGTTTTGAGCTATCATACGTTCTATTCTATAGCTGGGTCAGAAAAAAAGGACCAAAAAATCAAAAAATAAGAAAAGACGGGTTGCAAAACACCCAAAATTACTAGGTGAGCAGCCTTCACGGGCCCTCACTGACACTTCTAGGGGATCCAAGTCATATGAACCTACGCTCTGGACGAGTGTTAGAGCACGAGCATATTGGTAGTGCCTCCATTTACGCGGGCACCCATTATTCCTCCACCCTAGGTTTTGGACCTTCGGCCGGGACTCAAGGTAGCGCGACCCAAGATCCTCATATCGCGTCTAGTGATTCTTCCTCTGACTACGAAGTCATGGAGGGGTATCCTACACCAAACCCTGATAGTTCAAGTCAAGACATGCATGCCATGGGCCCACGGCCCGGGTCCAGCGTGTTTAGCCGCTTAAAAGAGACCCTTAGTAGAGCTACTCGCTCTGAACATGCGGTTAATGAAATAAATGAAGGGAGTGGGGAAGTAAATTCGTCATTCATACCTAAAATGGACCCTATGCTTCTTGAGAGTGTGCATGTGAATGTTCCATCCACTGCACCTCCTGATCCTTTAGGACTATCTCCCTCTGAGGTTTTACTACCCGATGGTAGGAGTCTTGCCGAAGTGCAAGAGATCGAATGCTATATGCAAGCAACAAGGGAGAGGGAAATTGAGAACCTACGAGGGCTAGAACAAAGTCAAGCCCTGAAAGCAAAGGCTCCTATGACAACAATCATGCCAGCCGAGCAACCGAGTGCTCCCAAGGTCGCAGTCACGGAGGGGCAAGCTATGGGGAGCAATAATGCTTCCACTTCAAGGGAAACCTCCAGCACGCCGGGCCTAGATGGGATATTCCTAAACGAAAATTGGGAGTATGACCTACAAGCAGAAGCTTTAACTGATCGGTACACAGGACACACCTATCATGTGGGTTGGTTAGATGTTCTACAATCCACATCGGGTGCTACTAGCATAGATGAGCAACAACAGAAAGTCTGTGATGTCCTCCATAGGATTGTCGAGTTAGAAAGACAGAACACAGGGATCAACATGCCTTCAACAGGCGTAATGAAATTCTTGGATACGGGAAAGGCCAACCAACCAAACCTATCACAAATGGAGACTCCCTCAGTGAGCCCCATTGATCCTCCATATGTTGTTTCGCCAGGAGCCTCAGTACAATCTGAGTCCACAAGTGGCAGCTTTACCTTCCCAGATCTAGCTCATCTTTCTCTTAATGACCCTACGGCTACCATGCATATCCCAGTGGTGAGCATGACAAGAAGTACACCATGGAGTTCATTTGTTAATACTGCACCGATGCTTAGTAGCACAGTGTCCCCAACTATACCTACATGTATGTATCAATCATGTGCACCTGTCGTACCTCAGCCTCATGTAGCTCCTACACCTCCGATTATTCCAAGAGCTTACAATCCACAATGGAATTATCTAAGCTCTTATACAAGTAGAGCCATGCCATTTAATAATAACATGCCATATCAGGCACCCCCTATGCATAGGGCCACGCCTGTAAACTTTGGACCACCGTCTGGTACACCACCATACGAAATTTGGGACCCAAGAGCCACGCGTATGCCAAGGCCAAGGCCAACTCCCATCTCACATGTGGTTCCAGGAGCACATACACCCATTATACCTGCTCAAATAGGAGATTTGGCAGCATTTGCTCAAACTATCGGTCGCTCTATTGCGGAAAACATGCGTAGTGCACTTGATAGAGAGCCTAGGATCAAGGCAGTTCAAGTAGCTAAGCTCACACAGAAATTCAGTGGAGACGGAGATGCTAGAAAGCATATGGAAGTCTTCGAACATGTGTGTGATTCCTTGGAAGAGCACAATGAGCTACATAAGTGTAAGGCTTTGAGTTTGACCCTAAGCGGAAAGGCTGGAGATTGGTATAGAACCTTAAGAGTAGAAGAGAAAACGATCTACTACTCTTAGGAGACTGTTCTTAAAAGAATACATACGAGAGGGAGTACTTTGGGGTGTAGCCTCTCAGGTCCAAAAAGCCCAACGAGAAGAAGGTGAATCCCTGAGAGACTTCATTAGTCGCCTAAAGAATTTGAATTCTCGATGCGATCCAAACGAGCGATTCAACAACAACCAATTGCTCGATAGATTCATTAGGGGACTACGACATGAAAGCATTTATAATGGCCTAGTCATTAGAGGTATCACTACTTGGGAAGCAGTCACCATGAATGCAATCCAATTGCAGGATAATTTAATGATTGCAGGAGAAAGAGTGTCTGCCGAGCCAAAGTCGAGTAGCTCGCAAGCATCAGGGCATGAGCCAATGAAGATAAGGCCAATCGTGAAAGAGCAAACGATATCTGAGATGAATTTGCCAGATCTCACAAAGGCCATCCAAGAAAGCCTTGGGGGTAATCGTGCTCCACAGAACATTCATATGTATCCAAGAAGGGAGCAACAATGGTGCTCAATTTTCTTGGGCCCACATACTACGAGTGAATGCCCTACTTTCAGAGTAAAGTTTAACGGGACTTGTAACGCATGTGGTAGGCATGGCCATCAAGCGAAGGATTGCCTAATGCTTAAACGCATCATGGAAAATAGACCGCCTATAGCTTGGGCAGACTCACCTCGAGTTCCTGCATTGATGCCTACCCCACCCATGGAGAAACAGTTGCCATTACAACACATGGTCCCTAGAACCCAAAATGTGGTCCAAACCACACCATTGCCACCTCCAGTGCTAGGACCGCAACCCCCTCATCCAAGAGTTACACCTATGAACCAAATAGGTTGCGAGTCATCTAGTACTTATGTAGATTGCGAAGAGGACATAGACTCTAGTATCACCTATGGAGTCGACATGCTTGAGGAGTGTCCCATGTACTATATGAAAGACCATTGGGGACAAATCAAACCGGTATATCAAGCTACTGCGCTAGTAGCAAGAGGCCAAAACATTAATAGTTTTACCAAGAGACCACCTCTTCAGTGCTACGAATGTGGTGGACCACATCGAGTAGCTGAGTGCCCCATTAGAATGCAAAAGAATGCCGCACTAATGCAAACAAGTCAAGGGAATGCATTGGCAATGCCAATACTCACTTGTAATCGTTGTGGCATAGATCATTTGATCGCACAGTGTCCTAACAATCCAAACGCACCGAAAATCACACCGTTGAACATAATAGAGATTGTTGATGGGACACCACCAACTATAAACATAGCACCAATGAATGCACTCACATGGTCGATGCTCCAAAAGCAAAATTACATCCTCGAAGAGAGAGATGTTGCATCCATTGGCCGAGCGAGAAAGAAGAAAACACGAAGAAAGAAATCCCTTAATGCTTCTAGCTCAAAACCTAGTTCAAAGACTAACATAGGGACAGGAGAGGATCCCGTGTATATGAATGACCCTGAGGATGACTCAAATTCGATAGAGACCACGGAGACCAAAACTGTTACTACAAAGGAAAAAGCCAGTGAGGAGGATCACGAGAGGGAATTACGACGAACACCAAAAGAGTATTCAAAGTTAAACTACCTAGTTTTGAACCCCCAAGATAAGCCACGAGAGACGAAAAATGAGGATTGCAAGAGAAAGATTGGAACCTATCCAAACCCAACAGTGGAAATTGAGCGAGTCCAACAACTGAGGGGTTTGGTGGAAGAAACTCAACGAACATTAGAACCTGAACCCAAACATATCCAGATGTCGGACACAGTGTTTCCCACACAAGTTCAACCTCACAAGAACTACAGGCCGTTAGCTATACCCAGTATCATTCGGGAAGAGAGTGAGGGTAGGACATCTGAAAGTGGACACACACCTTTCCTACTAGAGAGAATGTTTGGTGAGGGAATACCTGACCCCCTTGAGGAAGTGGAGATTCCATCTTCACCATTCTCTTGTCAGGGTCCTACGTCCCACAAGATGCCATTAAATGTTGCCAAATTGATGGATTTCATGTCTTCAGAAGTTAGAACCACCATAATGTCCAAACTATATAAAGACCCCGAGCTAGTCTCAGCTCTTCGAGCCTTCCTCAATGGAGAGTTACAGGCCAGATTACCACAGTTTGCACATATGAACAAACCTGACTCGGTAATGAATGATGAGGAACATCTAGCACCACCATCTGACCTAGCGGGACATGAATCTGTAATTGAAGTACCCGTTAACAAGTTGGGGCAATACTTTGAAGGTGATGAATCTAATGCTACTCTGCCAATCACTACTAAAGGATCAACCATAAAGGGAGTCCTTGACGGTGGTGCGGGAGTCAGCATGGTGACAAAGAGTTGTTGGGAGTCTATGGGGTGACCTCACCTTGAAGCCACAAGCGTAGTGGTAAAAATGGTTAATGGATCTATTGTTACGCCTATTGGAATGCTTAAGGATCTCAGGATCAAGGTCTTGGGACACAAGGTAAGGCAGACTTTCATTGTTATGGATTTTTCCAAGTATCCTATGTCATTTGAGATGATCTTAGGGCGTCCATTCATGAGGGAAGCAAAAATGGTGCATGACTGGTCCAAAAACCACGTCTACTTACAGTTCCAAGACACTGTCATTCGAGTGGATCTTTTAAGTGGTCGAACGCATCCTCTAGGAAATAAATTCATCATTGATAATCGATTAGACACAACAATTCACTCAGCTCCATTATAGTATTGTTACACGTGTAACGAAGACACGGATATTGGGGAGAAATCTCCTTATATGGATATCCTACCCGGAATGGCTGAGTCAGACAATGTCGATTGGGTACACCTAGCGGCAACTATAGATACATGGGAAGCTAGAGGAACAACCTGGGTAACACCAAATGGGGAAGAGATACCACACATTGCACCAGTAAACATGTTAGGTGTAGCGCATGTAACATCCGATGATAAGAAAGAGGCACACCTACCTGAGAGTGAAACCGATGATTCCTCAAAGGCTTCAGGCCAATACACATCAGAAACGAGATCTCATGGAGAAATGGATTCAAAACCTAAGGAAACATCGAGTGAGCCAAGTATAGAAACTGAACACTCACGGTCTAGTACGACCATCTATGGTAATTTATATGAGAGTGAAGAAGATACAAGCGAAGACCTATCAAGCGAGTCGAGTTCAAACATTTACCAAAATCAAAACCTTAACAAGAAACAAAGGTCATATAAGAGACGATGATATCGAGCGAATGTGAGAGCTAGGATAAACAAGGAAAGATCTACTGCAGAATGGCTTAGCTATCTAGGGGCATGTGATGCTCATCGAAAGCTAGTAGACAATTGGGGTGAACATCTCCAGAGTGTCATGTGGTGCAGCCCACGACCCATTGACCTCGCTCAATTGGAGGTTACGGAGCCGAAATTGAGTCGAACTATAAGAAGACGTCAAAACCGAGAGTTAGCACGACAACAAAAGGAGGCAGAACTAAAAGAAAGGTCTCCGTCAGGACAAGAGCCTGCTGACTTACATACGGCTCCTGAACATTTTAAAGCTTATACCACGGGGGAGCAAAAGGTTGTGTATGCCAAGGCCCAACGAATACCTACCAATGAAAGCAGTGGAGTCTATGATGGTCCAGCGGTAGTTAAAGAGATAGAATTAGCAGAACCAGGTGAGGAGTCTAAACCAGTCTTTATTGCTCAAGACCTTACCGAAACTGAAGAGGCTATACTTAAGGAGCTCCTCAAGGAATACAAGGATATCTTTGCTTGGACATATCATGACATGAAGGGCGTTCCACCTTCTGTGGTGCAACATACAATTCCCATTATCAACACTGCTAAACCCGTCCAGCAACGGCTCTATCCAATGAATCCTAAGTACGCCAAAATTGTACAAGAGGAGATTGAAAAACTTATCCAATGTGGATTCATATACCCTATTGAGCACTCAGAATGGGTTTCTCCAATAGTCATTGTGCCAAAAAAGAATGGGAAACTAAGAGTGTGCGTGGACCTCAAGAAAGTTAATGCAGCCACTAGGAGAGATCATTATCCCTTGCCATATTAAGAACATGTGCTTGAAAGAGTTGCGGGCAAGGAAGCTTATAGCTTTTTAGATGGGTACTCTGGTTACAATCAAATCACAACTGCATTAGAGGACCAAGCTAAAATTGCTTTTATCACAGAGTTTGAAGTGTTTGCATTTCGTGTTATGGCTTTTGGCTTAACGAATGCCCCTGCTACATTCCAACGATTAATAAACACTGCGTTTAAAGAATTTCTAAGGGAGTTTTGTGAAGCTTACCTAGACGACCTTTGTGTTTATTCTTCTTGGGAGAAGCATTTGTTATATCTACGAAAAATATTTGAAAGGTGCAGATTTTATCGCATCTCATTGAACCCTTTCAAGTGCCAATTTTGGGTTAAGCATGGAGTCATTCTAGGACATATAGTGTCCAAGAACGGGTTATCCACAGATGAGAGTAAGATTAAAGCCATTGCCGATTTGCCACCACCTACGAACTATAAAGGAGTTCAAAGATTTATGGGCCATGTTGGTTATTATCAAAGATTTATTTTAAACTTTGCCGAGATAGCGCGTCCATTGTACAAGCTTCTTATCGAGTTTCACTGGACGGAAGAATGTCATCAATCTTATGAGTTATTAAAGAAGGCCCTAACAAGTGCTCCAATCCTGCGAACACCTGATTGGAATGTACCTTTTCATGTGCATATTGATACATCAAATTTTGCTATTGGATGTGTTCTAGCTCAACCAGGAGAACATAAATTGGACTACCCTATTAGCTTTGCAAGTCGCCAATTAAATGATGCCGAGATGAACTACACTACTACAGAGCGCGAAGGTCTAGCTATGATTTACGTAGTAAAGAAATTTCGCTATTACCTTCTTGCTACCAAGTTTGTGTTTTATGTTGATCATCAAGCATTGCTATATTTGGTAAACAAGCCGTGTTCCACAGGTCGAATTACATGATGGTTGTTAATTCTTCTTGAGTTTGACTTCACCGTTGTTGGGAGGAAATATGTCATGGCGGATCATTTATCTCGTATCCCTAATGGCGAAGCTCCTACGGGGGTTGATGATGAATTGCATGATACTCCTTTGTTCATTGTTGAGACAATGCCTGAATGGAGTGAAAAGATTGTTAACTTCTTAGTTAATGGTTTTCCACCCAAAGAACTGCGAAAAGATATAGCTCGAAAATTAATCAAGGAATGCGAACCCTATTGCTTACTGACTGGAACTCTCTATAAGAGAGGAAAAGATAATGTTCTTAGACGCTGTGCCCGCGAGGATGAGTATTTATATATTCTACAAGAGGCACACATGGGAGTAGCTGGTGGTCACTTTTCAGGAAACTTGACTGCCCGAAAGATCTTACAGTCAGGCTATTGGTGGCCCACTCTGTTTAAGGATGCATCACTGTTTGCAAAGGGATGTGATGAATGGCAACGCTTCAACAAGCCACAAAGAAGGGATAGGATGCCTCTACATCCCATCAAGGTAACCCAACCCTTTGAAAAGTGGGGCTTAGACTTTGTAGGACCGATTAGTCTGGCTGCACGTAACACGCAATCACGATATATCATTGTGGCTACCGACTATGTAACCAAATGGGCTGAAGCAAAAGCAACACGAAAGGCGGATGCAAAAACAACAGCTAAGTTCCTCTTTGAGAACATTATCACACATTTTGGATGCCCCTTTGAACTTGTGAGTGACAATGAAACTCATTTTATAAATGAAGTAATAAAAGAACTCACATCAAACTTCATGATATCTCACCACAAGTCTACACCCTATTATCCCCAAGCAAATGGCCAAGCTGAGAGTACCAACAAAACTCTCATCTCCATTTTGACAAGACAGTCGAGGCTCATCGCACTGATTGGGACCTAAAGCTTACATCAGCTTTATGGGCTTATCGTACTGCGTATAAAGTTGCTATTAATTGCACACCGTTTAAGATGGTGTATGGCCAAGAAGCAGTTATGCCATGGGAGTTTGTCATTCCTAGTCTTCGAGTAGCTTCTCAAGAAGGTTGGGATGGTAACCCCTTAGTGGAGCGATTATATATCTTGGAAAGGCTAGATGAAGCGAAATGCTCTAGTGGAGAAGGATAGGAGAAAGAAGTGGTTTGATAGCCATTTAAAGGATAAAGACATCAAGGTTGGTGATAAAGTTCTTATGTACGGGGTACGTAATGAAAAGAAGAAATTGAAATACGCTGGTAAGGGACCATATCGAGTGTGTGAAATTACCCCGCAAGGTACCATTCGTGTGGAGACTCTAGATGGAGTTGAAACCATTGGATTCCTTAATGGGAGTAAATTCAAAAGATATTATGATCCTCTAAGCCACAAAGAGTTGCAAGCCATCCATCAAAAGAAGGCTGCCAACGAACAAGCAGAGCTTAAAAAAATCCAAGCAAGAGTTGAGGCTCGAGAACGACAACAACGTCTTAGACGCCAATGAGAGGCTAATCTAGGAATCACGCAAGCATTTTTTGAGGACACAGATGACGACTCATTAGAATCTGAGCCACCCCTACGATACCCAATTGAGCTAAATAGCCCCTATGGGAAAGTATTATACAATGCCTTATTAGATACGGGAGCTAAACACAATTTGTTATCCTATGGAGTTTGGTGTCAATTAGGGAAACCGACCCTATCCCCGAGTACGATGCAAGTCAAGGGCATTAATAAAAAGAAAACTGCTATTCTTGGAGTCCTTCAGACCCCTGTTGTCTATGACAATGGAAGCATAGTGAAGAGGTTTCTAGTCATGCCCGCAGGAGCTATGGAAGGCAACGTAAACCTGGGACGCACGTGGATATTGGCAACCAAATGCACTATTGATTGGGATATTGGTAGTGTCACGACGCGACCACCGACTCTTACCCCTATCATTCAAGCAAAGTCACCTACATTGCAAACTCTAGCAAAGTTGAAGGATAGCCAACATTCACAAGCCAAGGTGGTTAGCTCGTCTTTGCCGGCTACCCATGAATCTAGCACTTCAACACTTGTAGTTGCAGCAAGCAGTAATATTGCAAGAACTCAACCTGCACGACCTAAGAGTACATATCAATGGGTCCCCAAGGCCTTACTTCCAACTACCTCAACCCTCCCATCCATTCCAAGAAAAAATTTCCCGGGAAAACCAAGAGCGCGCCCTAGGAGAGTCAAGACCAAATCACGATGGATTCCAAAACAACTATTAGAAGCCCAAGGCTACTATGATGGAAATGATCAAATTTGGGTACCTAAATGTAAAATGTGTCCTTTCCTATCGACAACAAACCCATATGAGTCAAACAGTGTAACGCTAAAGCCAATGGCAGACCGTGGGAAGGGAAAGATCACAGAATGCTACACACCTAGTCCAGAGCTAGTTTGGGCTCCAAAGCAAAACCAATTTATTCCACCTAGCTCAGGAAGGGGGGAGTTCCATGAAGCTTCTAGCTCCTCATGTAATACATCCATAGAGGTAAAAGCTTCTACACAGCCTCCATCTATAGTAGTGGACCTCCATGAAGCTACAAAAGAATCCACACCTCCCAGTGTTCAACAATCACCTGATGAACCACTTCAAGTTCGATCCATGGAGAGTACCTTACCACCCTTGCAACTTGACGAGGCACCTAGGGTAATAGAAAACTACTGGCAAAAATCCTCACCTATTACCAACTGGAACAATTGGTTTCAAAGGGTGACGACATCATTTCAAACGGTATGATCTACCCAAGGAAGGGGGGAGTGTTTGTGGACATCCATCATTCATTTGCTTCCCTCTCAACCTTTCTCCCTGACCTCTTAATCTCCGATCTTAGGGAATGTATATATAAAGCCTTATACTCACAAAAACAAGATAAAAAAGTAAAAGAGAAAGAGCCATAACACAAATCATAAAATGAATTATGCACAAGAACAAGACCCTTGTAATATTTGCACTCTAACCATCATCTATTTGTGTGTACAGATATGGCTAGTACGCTAGAGTCATCCACTCCTGCCTTGGGTGAGAGGTACCCTCGTTACTTTTCACAAATATTTCACATAGTCTTTCCAGTGCTTGCATGTGAATGGGATTTGATAGGTACGCTAGCATGTGAGAGGAATTTTGAGGAGTTAGAATGGCTGATACGTCTCTTGACCACGTCTGATCCATACTTAGTAGAGAGCGTTTCTCCCATTGCACAAGCCTACCCTTTTGACCAAGATGACTATAGGTGTCTAGTGACCGTTTTAGTAAACATGGGCACCTATGATGAAGAAGAAAATTTACACGACTACACGGATGGCACATATGGTCTCATGGATGATGACTTTGTTTATCTCGACGACGAAGATAGTGGTTTAGCCTTAGGGTTCCCCCCCAACCTCTACAATATCCTATTCCCTTGACTCTCTAGGGGGAGTGCAAATAATTAGGTTAGGGTTCCTTATGTTTTTTGTTGTGTTCAATAAGTGTTGGTACCTTTTTCCACTAATGTGCCTCCTGGAGGTATTCCTTTTGTTTCCTAGTGTGTACAGGAGCGTGTTGCTATTGGTAGGATTTGGACCTTCATGGAATCTTTATCTCGACTCACTCTTCAAATCAAGCGCGACCATCGACACAAATAGGTGTTTCTTGTCCATTAGCATTGCCCCTTATCTTTTTTGCATCTATGATTGTCAGCTTTAATTGTGATTGGTAGCTTAATATTCACTGCATTTGCTTAGTATCAAACATTTAATTCAATGTAATTTTTTGTCATAATCACTTGTCTAGGTTTAAAAATCAAGCAGTCCGACAAACTAGTTTGACCAAGTTAGGTGTTAGAAATCTTCTCTTAATACCATGGGGAATGCCATCCTAATAATTAATGGTTACTTAGGTTCTTAATCCGATTTAGGCAGCATTATGTGAAATGTACTAGGGCTTTCTAGTGGGCTTGACCCTATTGACCTTTAGCTTAAGTATTATAAAGAGAGTTTACTAGTGTGATGAGCCTAGGGAGGTGTATCAGTGTTATATGACCCCCCAAAGTTACAAAATTAAAATGCTGAAAATGAACAAACAAAAAAATTAAAGTGCCACACTTTAAAATCTTAAGTTGGAAGAGAAATCTCAGCTTGATTTGGTACTTCACTCACATGTATTGCCTATGGTACTAGAGCCCTAGAGGTTCCCAGTATGGGCGCTTTTACTTGAAAAGCAAAAAACCCAAGGCATACAAAATAAGCACACACATCAAAATTGAATCACTGTGAAAAGACTTTGGGGGGTCAAAGAAAAAGTAATCAGTCAGGCGATGATTTCATGAGAAATTCCTTTTATGGTAGCTTAACTACAAGGTCTTCTAGATATAGCCTCTAGTCAGCCCTCGAACATGAATACTTGGCTCTCGTAATTAAACAACTTAATTGACCACAGAAAACTAAGAAGCTTACCCATGGTATTAATATTCGATCTCTAGTGCCTTTCGACCGTCAAATTAGCGACCTCAGACTTGTTTAATTTTTTACCTTTACATCTGTTTATGCATTTGATTACATTCAATTTAATGTTCATTGCTGACAAATTGTTTGAAATTCTTTTACCAATCAATTTGTCTACCTAAAACTGCGTATGCTTTTTAATCACTTATGAGAATGCAATTACTGTGCCAATGTTGTTTGATTTTGCAGTGACTGAAGAAGGCTAAGGACATTCATCTCAAATGCTCTTCCACCTCGACGAACGAGCTTCAATTCAATAGCTTCCGAGGACGGAATCTACATCAAGAAGGGGGGCATGTTAACCCTCACGGCTCACGGACACCCCATCACCTACGACGGACGTGTATTATGTATTTGGTAGAGTCAGGTACCGGGCTTGTCGGACCAATAGGAAAAGGGTAAGAGTGATCGCCGATGAGAGACGCACTCTAACTGGGACATTCAAGGGATTAGTTGGCTAAGCATGGGCGCCCAAGTGTGAATGGGGTGAGCTCATATAAAAGCCAACTAAATCTAAAATTCACTCATTTTCTCATTTGTGCAATAGAAGAGTGCTCTTGCTCCATCTCCATCTCCATCTTCTTCTTCTTCTTCTTGTTCACCTCCTTGTGTGTGTGTGTGTATGTGAGAGAGAGAGAGAGAGAGAGGGAGAGTGTGTGTGCGATCGAGCATTACGAAGGCACGACGACGGCGAAGCGATTGAGCGCGGCACGACTATAGCTTCTTCTTCATCGCGGCGAGGAATCCTCCACGACAGGAGCATAGAGCGATGAGTGACACACCATTGCCCTCCTTTGAGCTTGCTAGATTAGTCTTGTTGTGTGCTTGGAGCCATTTGTGGCTCGCACACGGTGTATCGACAAGTACCTTGCTTCGACAATGCAGCAAGGAGCGCACAGACCTGCATGGCCATGCTAATTAGAAATACTAAAGCATCTTATGGAGATTCTATGTAATGAAAAATAAAAGTAGAGCCATTTAGAGATAGTAGGAGCAAGTATGATATTAGATTAGATTGCCACGTACAAAAAGTCTTGGCATAAGGCTTGTTAGTCTATTAGTTGCCGTACAGAAAGAAAATTTTAATCTCTTATTTTTTGTATGTGATTAGATTGCCACATACAAAAAATCTTGGCATAAGGCTTGTTTGTCTATTAGTTGCCATACAAAAAGACAATTTTCTTTGATTCTTAAGATCCTCACTAAGAATCCAATAAAAAACAAGGATTTTTTTCTTTTACCTTATTTCTTTTTGTGTTGAGCTCACTATTCTCATAGACTACGCTCATTTCTATGCAACAAATACTTGTTGTGCGCTATTATAAAGCCAAATGCTCTTCATTTATCTAACAGAACTGAAATAATTTAACTTTGGTCCAATTTTAAAGATTAATCCTTACGCCTTGTGCACTTATTAGTCTTATAATAAGCTCATGAACAAGAAAGAGCTTTTTTTCCCCTTTTTCTCTAATATGCTACGACTTTCTTGCCCACTTAGCACCCAGTTTGTTTTTGTTTTTCAAGCCTTCCTACAAAAGCAAGGGTCAAATTTAGCTTAGGTTGGTGTCACACAAGATAGGTAACATGCCACATTTGCATTAGATAAGTAGTCACATTAGATATCCGCAAGCCCTTCTTTGTATCCAACTCAAACATGTTTCCCATAATTTCTCACTATTGGATACCCAAGAAAGTTTTTCACTAGTTTTAAACTTTCAACCCCACACTGAGATGTGCGTATTCGGATGGACCAATGTCTTTGGCTACCTTCAAGTCTTGAACACTTAAATTCTAAAGCTTATCCACCCATCTATGACTACAAGACCACCCAGACATACCATTTTAGAGGCTAGTCTGACATCTAGAGTGACATCAGCCTTATAGATTGACATGCATTCTTGCAAGAGGTCGTTTTAACAAAAAAAGAAAAACCTTCCTTACTTTCTTTTTCTTCTAGTTCCTTCTAAGTTCTAGCATATCTTTGCCAGCTAGAGCGTATACCTGCCATTAGTGGGCCCCAATAAGAACATTGATTTCCACTGTGATACAGCTACTATCGTCATGCATAGATGATTCATGGATGCCTGAATCTTCCTAAGGTTAAGTTGATTAGGGTGGAGGAGAATCTCTTGCAAGAGATTCTCCTCCACCCTTCACATGAAGCAATAGACCCTTGATGGCATAGCCATCATATCTCAGAAACCAACAAGGCACATAGTAGGAAATATTTCCTGGTTCACCACACTAGAATAGGCTTCAAGAAGCAAATGCCAACATACTTCATGTTGTTTCAATGTTGCACATGTAATGAGGCCATATAAGGCTTGAATTTATGCCACCAAATCAGGTGACTAACTCTACAATACTTGGCTATCATATAAGGCTTCAGTTGATGTCAGTGAATCGGATGACTAACTACATAGTTGGTTGTCATGTTGTTTTAGAGTTGCACATGTATTGAGGCCATATAAGGCTTCAATTGATGTGAGTGAATCAGGTGACTAACTACAATACATGGCTATCGTACATATGAAGTTAGGCTCCCAAAAATGTGAGTTCAGGGAAACAATAGCGCTCGTGGAACCTACATAAGTAAGGCAAGCTAAGTTTGGGCTAAGGCTATTCACAACCATCATCAACTCCTTGGAGCATAAGGCACACTGATAATAGGATTCGTAGTACCATGTGTATGAACTATAAACAACAGTCTGGATGTACCACAATGAGGCTATAAAGTTGTTTGGTACTATTATCCGTCTACCTAAACTATTCTTGATCACTTGCAGCATGATGATCAATGGATTTATCACTTGCCTTTTAGTAGTGTGCAGTCCAGAACCACCATCTACAATGCCAATTGAAAATTTGCATGCATGTGCTATGTAGTAGTATCCCAGTGCTCGAGGTGGAAGGCCTTAATTATCCTCCTCAAATCAAATCTTCTACGCCCCTATTAGTTATGGTATGCAAGGATTCATATACTTTCCTATATTAAAATATATATTTTTTCTTCTTCTTTCCAAACACATGAAATTTATGTCCTATGCACGTGTCTACATACTATGCATCCATGCTTTCATGGAAAACTCAATGTTTTTTAACAAATATACATTCTTTACCATGCAAAATAAGGAAACATAAGTTTTTATCAAAAGTAAACAGGCTAACAGTATGGAATAATGTAATCTTCAACATGAATAAAAAATGGAATGAGCTTATCTATCAGATAAATCAATCATTTACACAAAGTTTTCAATAGATCCCTATTGCTCTAATACCAAATGTGAGGCACTTGTCTCACTAGCTAGCAATTCTCTTACACACACACACACACACACACACACATAGAGAGAGAGAGAGAGAGAGGGAGAGAGGTTTAAAAATGAGCAAAGTGTGTTTAACTCTCCACCTAACCTTAGATTATATAAAAAAAGCACTTGCTCCTTCAAGAGAACCAGTGAGACCATGCCCATGAGGGTCCACCGAAGCGTTCTCCATCACCCCTTGAAATTCCCATTACATCTTCTGTCCCATGATTAAAAATTTCCTTCTTATAATAAGCACCCCCAAGCATAGGTTGAAGTTATAGCTTTTTGCCCCACAATCCATGGCACTTTTGTTCTCATGTGATGCAGTCACCTTTGACGACAAGCCTTAGCCATCAAGCCTACTTACACACTTTCTCTTGGTCCATCTTTAGGACCGTCTCCTTGTCCAAAGACCCTAGCTGATTCCTTTTGACTCCTTGTCGATTGATAATATGCTACAATTTATTTGGTGTGTATCATTGATCTTTGGGTCACATGGAATAGTTCTTGAGTGTGAAAGCTACGTAAGGAAACAATATCACGAGAAACAAGTGGCATGTTTGACTTGGTGAACAATTTTTTGAGAGTGTACATACTAAGGTGGATGAAAGTAAAACATTGAACTTCGTAATTATTTACACTAATGAAAAATTTATACACACACACACACACACATATATATATACACACACACACGCACACACACACACACACACATATATATATATATATATATATATATAGAGAGAGAGAGAGAGAGAGAGAGAGAGAGAGAGAGAGAGAGAGAGAGAGAGAGAGAGAGAGAGGTAGATGTTTCAATAGAGGAGCAAGACTACAGCATCTACATATAACACTATATGTGCAAAGCATAGGGTATTGTCACACTAGCTATACGAATGCATAGTTCTCAAGTTTACATTGCCACATTGCTTGATATGCAGCACATTCCTCCACAAATGTCACCTTTCCATGTCACCCTTGTACACATGGCTTGATGCTATAGGGTAGGGACCAGGGTAGTTGCTAAATATCTTGTATAAGTTTAAACATGGTCCTTTGTCGTGGAAACATGCAAGATTTTGGCAGGATAAAATACACGTGCAATAATTTCTCTCCTCCTCCTCCTCTCTCTCTCTCTCTCTCTCTCTCTCTCTCTCTCTCTCTCTCTCTCACACACACACACACACACACACACACATAGTTTAATTTCAGCCTTAATACATGGGAGATTTCTGTCTCTTTCCAAATTCTTGTTCGGAATCTCTATCCTGTATTTTTGTTATGATTGTCCTTGACAAGGGTTGGTAGCCCAATCCCATTTCCATTCTTGTTCCATGGTCCGATAGTATGGATCACATGCATTGTGTTTGTACCAAACCGGGCGCATGTCACCTCTTAAATTGCATATAAAGCATGTTATACTTGTACGAATACACATTTTCTTAACCCGCACTTAACTCATTGCATGTGCAATCCTTTCTTGATCGTCTGGCATATGAACACTAGAGACTAATACTATGCTGATTTTACAATTTCTCTCACCCACCTGATTAACCTCCTATGGATGCGTTCATAACTGGCACATGCACATTTGGTGTCGGGATTCTATGGCTACCCTATTTACACACATATGCAAAAATGTGGTTCCTGCATGGTTCATCTGTCATGTATACTTTTTTCTCGCTCTCTTACTTAAACGACCCCAGGAATTTCAGAGACTGCCATCTCTACTCGCCCTAACAAGCCTAAAGCTGATGCGTGAGGATAGTTGAACACACACGCATGCGGGCGCACACACACACACACATTCATGCTCAATGAGGGCCCAGAACAAGGGCATGACCATAACTCTGACATTGCTACATATACTCGAGCACGCTCACACAATCTTTGGATTAGTGGATAGATGTCTTGGTCAAAGGAGGCGTTATTAAACCCATGTGAAGGTACCTTTTTTGTGTTAGTTGCTCAATTGTACATATTAATGATAGATCACAAGGGCCAATAGTTTGGTTATCTCCTCACCACATGTTTTTAAGGCTTGCAAATAAGCTTGATCTCATCATTTTTGCTACTCACTTGCATAGCGAGCTGCATCTGCACTCATCACATCCGCCCTCACATCTTAGGCCATGTGAAGTGCGTTCACACACACACACACATGCTTCTGCAAGTTTGCGCTCCACATTCACACACACACACATACGCATGTCATAGTTCCTTCTCTCTCTCTCTCTCTCTCTCTCTCTCTCTCTCTCTCTCTCTCTCTCTCTCTCTCTCTCTCTCTCTCTCTCACACACACACACACACACACACACACACACACACACACACACACACACACACACATTCACACACTTGATCTCTTGTGCTAGAGATGATGGATGTGAGAATGAGTTCACACACACCCACACACACACACACACACACACACACACATATACACATCCTCTCAGGATTATGCAACTGTGAGAGGCAGGCACTTAGCCGTCTTTGTATGGCACAAAAGGCAACCATTCATGATCGCTTGATGGTGCACTATAATCAAATCCCCAATCTGCCAGGCTATGAACAACCTCATGACAGGTAGGTGCCCTTGCACCTACTTAGAACACACACACACACACACACACACACACACACACAGGTAGATTATTTCTTATGTCGATTTTGTTAATCTGGTCATATGGAGATGCTTTTTATCCAAGGTTTGTACTTGGAGGTTGAGTATCGCCTCCTCGTTGATTTGACACATGATTTATAGGCTTTTCGGACATTAATAAAAATGGTTTTTTTTAAGAATGTGTAATGTACAAGCAAATTACTGCCATATTTTTACAAATTATGGGTGGAAATTCATCACTTGTTACATGCCTTCTGTTTGTTAAATAACACTTAAAACATGCGGTAACAATCATACATGAGATTGAAAGGAGTGGCAACACTCATATCTGGTTATGGTTATTGTAATTGGATTTTAGGAGGTTCGGCTTGCTGACTTGAAGCTGACTAAGAACCTGACCAGCATCATAAAGTTATCTATGTATACACGGATCGAGACCTTGAACCTTAAAGAAAAATCTGAAATTCATTTTACTGAATGAGGTTTAAAAGCATGGAGTGAACTTATACTTTTTGTGGTTGAGGATACTTAGTTGACGGAATATTGTTTTTTTTTTCTATGACTCTTAATTGCTTCTCCAGGGAATGACACCATTGTTGGTGGTAAAAGAAACATAAAATTCTTTTTGTTGAATAGAAGCATAACTTTTGAAATTAGTGTCAGTGTTGTACTTTGAAAACACCCCAGTGCTTTAAAAAAGGGCCTTAATCCTCACATGAGGGTCTCGGATGAGATGGCATTTGACTGGACTTTTGAAAATTGATTCAAATTACAAAGGAGATGTTGTCCGATTTTTTTTGGAATTAAATTATGTAAGTATTATCGTAAATGAATGGCTCATTCTTTAAACTTATCATTTGATCTATGTGATGGTGTTAGTTTTTGTTGTAATTTTTGACACCAATAACAAGGGGAAGGAGTAGTTGACACCTATCTTCCCAAGTAATGTTAGTTTTGACATGCTTGTGTTTCTTGGATGGTGACAGGTAAGAGATTCTTTCCTTGGGATTACAATGACAACTGCAGCATTAACAGAAGATCATCCAATGTTCTGTTATTTTTATTAGTGATAGATAACCCTTGTATATGATTCTTTGATAATAACATGTAATACACTATATGTCGGTATCGATGTCAATTGTAGTCTTAACTACATCTACTTGCTATCTAATGTATACATAAGGTTTGATTATTTACACTTTGACTGGTCTCTAGTCCCATTGTATGGTTCATAGTTTGTGAAATCAAACTATTGTTAAATAAATCATTCATAAGCGTGCGCGCGCACACACACACACACACACACACATAGAGGCCACATATTATTATTTTTTGAGTATTCATCACCACTTTTAATCCCCTATATCCATTTCCATTGTCTCCATCATATCTGTTTGTGCATGTCATCTAGAACCTGGCCCTAAGAACTTTACTCAAACAAGATCAAACCCCAGAAGAAGCTCTTTGCTGAAGTCCCCATGAAGTCTCCCTTGAAGATCAAAGAGATGAATAAACTGCTTGGTACACCAAAACATTAGGAAATATATGGACCTTGCATGGGCCTTGTAAGATTTTGGGATTATTGGATAAATGGTAATCATTAAGGGGGACAAAGGGAATGAGTACCTCTACTTTAGTAGAGTTTTTCTATAGGTTCTCAACCTAAGAAATAGATATAAGTAAAGGCCTTTAGGATGTAGCTTTTCAACTTTTGAAGGGTGGCTCTTAAGTAACCCCTACCACATCATCATCTCATGGGTCAAAGTGTATGTAATGGAATTGGCCTATTTAATTTGAGAGTAGCGGAAATTAATGAGAGTACTTTTGATAAATAACTTTGTGAGCATAACGGGTGAACATAATTGAAGATAGCAACATAATCATAGCAATTAGTTAACTTGGCATGAACAATACTTTTGCAAGAGAGAGAATTTAGAGAACATGACAACAGTTGAGGACCGGATTTATGTGGAGCCGGTCCCCCCTCCAATAGGCATTTGTATTATGATTTCTCCCATTAAGAGAGACTTGTTACAATACAATCTTTGTGTTCCTTGTGACCTAGGTGATGCAATGAAGATGGAAAGCTTCATGCATCACAAACATAAAATAAACTTGAAGAAAGCTTTAACTATCCCAAGCCTCAGTCCCAAGACCTCAAACACCTTCGAAGGTGGAGAGAGCTAGCAGGGAATAAGGGTAGGGAAGAGGAAGAAGAAACATTTTGTAGGAGAAATAATTAGTTCCTCACTTATCATAACTCTTGTTGCTAGCATATATAATAGCATAGTAATGAAGAAGAAGGAGATGGCAAGCTTAAGCATTGAAGCATGGATCTTGGTTGGATTTGCACTCCATATCCAAGAGTGTTGGTGTAGGCTCTCAACCTCTACTTGCTTGGAGAAGGAGAGGGAGCTCTTGCACTTTGCATAGCACACAATGAGAGTGTTTTTGAGTGTGTGTGGGTGAGTATACCCCCTAAGCAACCCCCTAGCTTTCTTGGGTCGACCCCCCCCTTGTAGCTCATGCTTGAAGCTCATTGGACCCCTCCAGGCCTAGCCAATCACAAGCAGGAGGCATTACAAGCAGTAAGGGTAGCCTTGAGACAAGTGTCCCCCTTTCCCCTTTGAGAGAGAGGACTAGATAAATGCTAAATCAATTAGTTAAATCTCCTAAATTATTATTGGAACCCTTGGGTGGCCAACCAATAGGCTTCAGGCACACCATGAGGGCAACTTGAGGAGGAACTTGACAAGTGTCCCTTTTGCTTTCTTTGTACCATGCATGCCTTGTGTGAGTGTGTGGGTGTTCTCTCTCATCCCCCCTCATGTAGGGCTCGCCCCCTCCTTGTAGGGATTGAATATTTGACTTTTTGACACCTCAAGCCCCTCATACATAGGCCCAGTTCCCACCACAAGCTTGGCCGTTAAGCACTTTAAGCTTGGGCTAGGTTCTCACCTTAAGTGCAACCCTAGCATCTCAAGCATGTCAAGCACCTCAAGCATCTCAATAATTAAGCACCTCAATCATCAAGCACCTTAGTCATCAAGCATGACAAGCAGGATAAGCACCTCAAACTGGGTCGGGTTCCCACGCCTCAAGGTCAGCCCTAGCTTACCTAAGGTCAAAGGACTTTTACACACATTATTGGAGGTCTTCAATGAAGCTAACCCTAAGGTCTTATGCTCCATTGGTTAGCCTTGCTCTTTGATAGACCATCTCTCATTTGGACCCCTTTACCATTTGCCCCATGTTGAGATAGATCTATAAGCACATGTCTATATCTTAACCCTTGTTCCCCTTTATTCTCCCACATTAAGTGATCAGTTTAATATGAGAGAATCATTTGGGTTGGTTAGATATTAGATATTAGATTTTATGACAGTGTATATATATTGGCGGTGCTTTTAAGTGGCAAAATAGCTCATGCTAATTTTTTTCCTAAACGGTCACTTTCTGATTCACATATGTGTGCATGTGTGTGTAAACGTACGCGCAAGTGCGCGCGCGCGCACACACACACATATATATATATATATACACACACGCACACACACACACACACACACACACACACACACACACACACACACACACACACACCTTTTTGAAATTCAATTTTCCCATCAATCATTGGCCCTTTCCCAAAACGTATCCATCTAGAATTTTCTCCCAAAAGTACACTTAGTCATATCAAGTATCTACCTTAATTCCCCCCAATTTAATCCACCGAGTCCACTTTCAACTCCTCCACCATAATTCACTTAGTAAACCTCAATTCTTGAGCTTAGTGGGATCATTAACTGCATTCTATCACATCCTCAACACTCATCTAATGGCATCTTTCTTTGTTTTCCATCGGAAATTCACTTCAACTAAAAGAAATTCCAATGGCACAATCATTTCATGAGAAAATGTAGGCATGCGAGGCAAATTAATATGAATCTTTGGACCGAGGGTTGTTTGTACCCCATTGATCATTGGTTTGAATGTTGCCCTCTCTTTTAACTAATCTCCCCACATTCTTGCAATATATGGGTAGGGATGAGCAAGGAATTCTTGGTGCAAGGGTTTGTTTTACAATGGAAGTCCTCATGTGGTGGGTCTCATTCAAGATTAACGTCAAGCCATATCAAAGCATTTGGCATCTCTTGAAAGACAGATTCATTAATCAATAAGGGATCTTCAAGAAGCAAACAACACAATGGATAAGAAGGATTCAACTATCAAAAAGCTAGAGGGAACCATCGATATCTCCCACATGAAGAATATGATGCTAGCTGTTGAGGAGCATAAGCAAGATCTATCTTCCTTTGAGACACTTGCATCTAATAGGGGCTCGCAAACGAAGAGTATCGGTAAGAAGGCTTTAATTTTTTATCCATAAATTTTTTTAAATACAGTAACTAGTGCTGATTATTTTATTTATTTATTTAGGAACTTTATCCAAGAGGCTTGTCGAAGTGAAAGTACTAGTGATCGAGTGAATTTATTGCATAACTGCTTTACCAAGAAAGACCTCTTGTCTATTGATGCACTAGACGCCAATGCCTTGAGGAAGGTGGTACATAAAAAGGTATTGCAAAAGTTTTTCAATTTGATACCTCCGTGTGATGTTCAAATTCTTGTGATGATGTTGGGATCATCAATAGAGGATACACTTGTTGCTAGGAGATTTATTGCAATATGAAGGTATCCCAAAGAATCTATTATAAATGCCGCATAAAATTGCACTTGAGAAAAGTGTTTAATGAAGATGTTATATTGCATATCGGTGGATATTTATACAGTGATGACTTAATGCCAATTCCGTTAGCCTCAATGCGTTTTGCAATAGCTAAGAGACCACCATGTCATCAAACAAGAGGGGTTAATCCCACTCTAGATGACCTTGCATTCGCTTACATGAAATTTGAGAATATTTTCATGGATGTAAAAAGGTTGCAGCAATGGTGAATGTTTACAACTTGCCTACTAATGAAGGTTTTCATTTGCTTACAAAAGTGGTTGATAGTTATAATTTTTCAGTTTAAAGTGAAAGTTTTTGTACGTTTGTAGTGCTTGGTAGGACATTGAGCTTTGTGCTTATGCTAGATGGAAGCTCAAATTGTGAAAGGGTTTTGACTAGAGTAAATGAGTATAATGATCATGATCAAAGCCATGTACTATGCAAAGTGTTCATCTTTTAATGTAGATGCACATAATCTTACATTTAGTGTTCAACCAGAGAGGGAGATTTCGTGGTTAGGTGCATTTGAAGTTCCTCATGAAATGCATGATGTCTTGGCGTGGGTCTTTGCGAGAACACTATGGATCATGGATTTCATTAAAGCACAACTAGCAAGTGAGAGGTTGGAAGTTCAAGGTCAAGAAGAGTTTGGAGATGATTGGCATTTAAGTGGTGACTTGAAAACCATAAAGTGTATGCTAGGAGTAAGCAAGGTGTAAACACCTCTTGCCTTGTCCATTTTTAACTAAAGGGTATAAATCAAATCAAAATGCCCAAGATGATGTGAGGAGAAGCACTAGAGTGCAAAAATTTGAGGAAGATCTACCTACAGTTGACTGGCAAAGATAAATGCTTCGTGAAAAAACGTAAACTTGTTTGGGTATCTTTCGTTGAGGTGGTGCATTTAATGAATCTGTCGTGTACCGTTGGAGAGGGGGAATGAGGTAAACACCTAGAACACACACAAATGCCTCTCTATAGCCCATGGAATTCACAACATCTCTATCCCTTACTCAACACACACACAAGAATCCAAGAGTGCACACACCTAGCCACAAAGCATGCCATCATGGCTCCGGTTTCTAACCCTTTAGAGCACACACTACCATAGATATGCAATTTAATATGAATCGATACTCCCAATTACCTCTTGAGATCTCTAGCATTCACAAGTTTTGCCACAAGCTTGCATCCTCTTTACATACACAACACGAACACAAAAGAAGCACATATTCCCAACACACAAGTATACGTGAGGCAGCCCACCTTGAATAGCACTCCCTCTGTTTACTTGTAGCACTATCTTTTTTTCTACCTTAGCATTGCTCTTTACCTACTGGCATGTCTTTAGGTTTATTCATTTCCTGTGGATATTCCTCTAGATTCATCTTTGCACGTACCACCTTGAGGCTCCTATCCTGCACCTATTTCAAAAGGGAAGCAAGTTTTGAACTCTTCCCGTCGTTCCTCACAGTCCAATCGACTCTCTAGACCAGCAACGCGAAGACTTACGCTGTCAAATTCCCATGCTTGCAGTATTTAAAAAACAACCCACGGGCTGCCACCACCCCCGCCCTTGCTTTGTGACCGTCGTGATTGACGCGCCTGCGCCTTCTCCTTCTCATTTATTCCTGCTTTGATGGACGTGCTTTCGACGAGGATGCGAAGAAAAAGAGAGCGTCAGCATCCTCGGACCTCAAGGATTTCTTCCAATTCATGTCAGGATCCTGAAAGATTCTTCCTTATTTTATTGTTTAAAATGGGTAGAACCTACTGCCCTGCATACTATGTCCCCCCGTCTACAGTGCTATTTCCTCTCTCTATTTTTGGCCCTTATCTGCTCATGCGCCTTTGGTTCCATGCGAGTCTTGTAGATCACCGTCTCTTTTTCCTTCACGCCTCCTTTTTCTCTCTTAGCGCAACCTTTTTCCTTACGCACTTGGTAGTGCCATTCACGTTTTAGAAAACCTCCTTTTTAACTCCTACTTTAGCCCCCCTTTCCCATGCAAACTCCCCCTCTTCTTTTAAGTTAAGCAAGCGGTTGCCGGCCATCCTCCCTCACATCATAGCGCCATGAAGGAATCCCTTTTTCTAACTGTGTCAAGATTGCATGATGTGTGAGAATAGTTTGCGTCATAGTAATGGTCCCACTAGGAATATTATGACCGCCATGAAAATCGTAAACTTTGAGCCATAATTAATTGCCATAATACGCAATTGCTACTAGATACTGGTCTTGAGTGAACTCGTCAAACTGGACCACCCATTCTGCATGCACACCATGGTACCATCTCCATGTGCAATGATGAACCATCTAATGGCTATACGCCACTTCTCTCTACCATACCCTTCTCCCAATAGCTCCAAATGCAAAACTATAAAAACTAGGCGATAGAAAACATTGCAAGCTACAAAAAACACTCATAAGTTGTGCACTTTAGTAGATCTTGAAAACCATGATTGACCTACTAAAATATCCCATCTGTTCATAAGGACATCCCAATGGCACCTGTTCTAATCTCCATCTAGCACATGCTCAAACACTCTGCCATCCACCTGCTAGTTTCCATGCATCTGCTTCTTGCCTTTACGTGGGTAGACCATCTTTGGCTGCACCATCGTTCCACAACAATGACAAGGATTTTTAGAAGCCCTACGTGAATTCATTGGGGCCTTTGTAAATTCATGGAGAGAGAAGTCTATAAATCGATCACTAGATGGTTAATTATTTCTCACTTTTTTAATTCTTTAAATGGTTTATTAAGTTGATGATGTCTTCTTGGCATGTGTGCGCCACATGTTGTGTATCCATGGCATATACTCTATGAACAAATATAAGTCATTCAATATGTACTGGAGCACTCAAAGAATAAAGAAACCTCATTATCGTGCAAAGGAGGTGTATTTTAAGAATACATGCCATGGAGGATATCACACATCGTCTAGTTATGTTGCCAAAATATTTGATTGGCTTTCTCAAACTATATTTGTGTACATTGTAGTCACATGAAGTGTTTACACTTGATGGGTGGTTTCGTTTAGTTGCATCACCAACTGCCTTTGTCCTTGTAGTCCATCTTGGAGTTTGATGAACATTCTCAATCATTTTTAGCCTCAGTTGTTGTATAAGACTGACCATCATTCTTTTCTTACCTCTGACAAGACGCATTGTGTATATGGCTTTTGAGACATGAAGTTTCATCATTTTCTTGTACCATCTTCTATTTGTACTGCTCAAGCATCTCTTCAGTTTTTTCTTCACTTGGATTATAGATTTTTTGTTTGAAAATCTAAAAAATAACGAACTAAAACCAAAACTCAAGTCAACAAAAGGCAAAATCATTCGAATAGAATTCTAAACGCTATATATGTACAATGTCCCTAGGAACTCATATATGGCTTTTGTGCCCGTACTCTTTTAATGCTATTATGAGGGCATATACTCTAAATTTTTTCAAAAAATTATCACAATCAAACACGAAAATTCAATACAACTCACAAAACATTTCCCTCTAGTACTCATAGTATTAGTTCCGCATTTAGAATGCCTCCCTCCCTCCTATTTGGAGCTCATTTGGAGTCCTCCTTGACGATAGGGTATCGTCAAGGGTATGTGATGTGCTTGGACAATAAAAAATTATGCATATGTAGGCCTTGTAATGTATCCCTATCATGCATACACAATCAATGCATGGAAAAAATTTATGTTGTGCAAGATGTGGGTATAAGCAATTTGCTTATTGGCATTTTCTAGCAAGGCTTTCTATTCTAATCAATGTGATGTCTTTGAAGCTCTTGTGCCATTTTGCTTGATTGAAGGTTGTAGAGAGATTTGGACTTCCTCCTTAGCTGCCTCTAATTATTTTTCTTTCAAGATTTGCCTATTCATTCACTTCATCTCTTAATCTGTAAGCCTTGTTCAGCATGCAATGGTGAAGTGAGCTACTTGATTTCTTCTTATTGTATTGTAACCGTAGGAGGAATTGAAAGAAGTCAAGCGGTGGTGCAGTGACAATAGGTTTATTGGTTTTCCTTGGGGACCACTTCTTTGTGATTGTTGGTTGTTTGTTGATGCTTCTTGTTTGGGAAACCATACTTGTCCCTACTTTGTTTGTGTTTGAAGAGAATTTATTGGAATACACCTTTTCTTTGCATGAGTCAGTAGTGGTTTTTGCTTCAGCCCTTGCACGCTCGGTTGAGGACAAGGTTCAGACTTTGGGAGTTGATGCTTTGAATGCTTTAAAATCCAAATAAATTATTGACCTCTTTGTGCCTGACTCAACTTCTTTGGAGCCCAAATCTGCTTTACAAAACTTGCGACTTTATGACTTTCTTAGCCGTTCTTGCACACTTTGATTGTTTTCCTTTTGGCATTGGATCTTGTGATTTTTCATGAGATCTTCATCTTCTTGATCCATACCTGCTTTTGGCCAAGCTAGATCTTTGGTATCCAGATTTGTTGAACTATTTGACTCTTACTTGTCGTGATTTGCTTTTGGCCTTCCTTGGTTGTTATGGAAGCTGTTAGTGATAGTGATGACCTAAGTTTCTGGTAGGGGATGTCATAAGAATTATCACTGTCATTACTATCTTTAGTAAGGTTGATATCTGGCACTTTCCCTTGGTGGTTTGGATGGTTATGGAAAGTTATTGTTTGTTTGATCTTGGATTTCTATTTTTAGCAGGCCTTTCTAGCCAATTGATTAGCGTGTGGTTAGCTTGTTGCATGGTTGTGTTCTTCTTGGCTGAGTCTTTTCTACATCTATAGGAGCCACGTATGAGGATGCTTGTTGAAGTTGTGTTTTCATCAAGGATTTTGGAATCCACTTCTAATGCACTTTATTCTTGTAGTAGTGACATTGGTTCCTGGGTTTTCGATGTGGAAAATCATAAAACCATACATTAGTTGAATTGTCTTTTATGTCACTTGCTGTGCTATCTGGATTTCCATCGTCTGCATCTTCTTAAAATTACAAAGTAATCGATGAAGTCATAGAACTCGTCTTCTTCTTTGTCTTTGTTTTCTTAGATTACACTCACTGCAAAGTAAGGAACGAAACCATAGCTATCTTTGTCAAAAAACTTTGTTGTTGGACCATCTTGAATAGCGCACACATCTAGAGTGGCCAATATGTGTTCCTATTCAAGTGGCTCTAAACCTTCCTTAGGAAAGGGTTTGGGATATAATCCTTATCTTCAATTTCCCTTTCTAGAATACACTCTTCTCCCTTTAAGCTTCCACATTGTGAATCTCCACACATCCACAGCTCTTTAGGCTTACCCAACCGTGCTAGAAGTTATGATCCTGCTATAGTTGCGGAATCAAACTCTTCTAATAGGGTTCTTGTCACATCCTTGTAGCTAAGCTATGGTCTTCCAAGTTTATCCTTGTCGTGGTTTTTATGTGTCTCAAGTAGATGTGTTCATAACCCCAATCTTGGACCATTTTCAGATGGCGCATGAATGGTCTTCCTAGAATGATGTCCTAGTTCTTCTTCTTGCCAAAGTCAACAATAGCAAAGGTTTGCTCATATTCAATGCCACAAGAAGTAACAACTTCTTTTTCTAGCAGTCCTAGGGGCCTTTTTATGTGTACATCTGTAAGCTATAGTTTCATCCTCGTAGCCCTCACTTCTGGTTTTTTCCATTTTTTCCAGATCTCTTTTGTTTTGATGGAAACACCAGCTCCACTATCAAGGATTGCCATGGTTTTTAAACCTTGGAATTCCACACGAAGAGTGGTGTTCCCATCTTCTCCATCATAATACTCTTGATCTTGTTTAACGACACTGGCCTCGTATTTAGCTGAGGCATTTATAGCTCTTTGATCCCTTCCTTGATTTGAGTCCTTGGTTTTTTAACGCCAAATTTATCTAGGCATTTGCCCACAGTAGCCCACATATTTGGTCTTATTCTAAGAAACTCGGCTAGTGCTATCATGCAGGTGATTGGTGTCGACAAAATGTCTATTAGCCCTTTTGAATCGGTGACCTTGCTAGAAGACAGTCTCTGTGATGGGACTATGATAACATCTGACTTGGCCTCATGCTCTCGCGCGCATAGGATGGTAGTGTTCTTAGCAAATGGGGTTGATTGTCCATAGAATGTATAAATCCTTTGTCTCCCCAATACGATTTCACTTCTAGATTCATTTGAGATCTAGTCTCAATTTCCTCTATTGGTCGAAGAAACACTCCATTTCCATCACCGGTCCGATTTACTTGTCTACTTAGCTCACTAGCTTCATTGGCCTCTCTCACTTGTTTCCACAATTCATCAAGACCATTTATTTCTTTACAACTCTCAGGTATAGCTAGGTTAAATCCATCGGAAGAGCTATCCGTGGTATTCAACACTATCCATGGCTCTAATGTTGGGTCCTCGAGCTTTGTTCGTGCTCGTGACTGGAATCTAGCTCTTTTTGTTCATGGTTTGGTGGGATTATTGGTGTAGGTGGGACAAGGGCCACATCCTCAAATTTTCCAACTGGTGGTTCTAGTAAAGCTTGGGCTGTTTGAATCATTTTTTGACACATTTCAAGCCTTTTCTTTTCTAGTTCTGCATTGGATATGTCATCCACCTTTGTTCTTGGGTTTGGTTGTTTTTGAGTTGCACTTCATAGGCTATCAAGAGGGCATCTAATGGCTCATTAACTTTCCCGAACAACACTGATCCCACTTCTTGGCTCACTTTTTGTTGATGGTTCTTCTAGAGGTTGAGACATATGCTTGAGAGAAGGTGCAACCCTTTCCTCATGTTGTCTTATCTTCTCTTTAGCTTGGGTAATCTCCTCAGGTAGGGACTTCTGATCTCATTCCCTACGTGATTTCATCCTAGCCTTTCTAGCTTTCCAACTATTCTGTTTGCTCTTGGTTTTTTTACTAGGTGCATCGGTCACCCGTCTCTGGACTCACATCCATTTCCATTCGTTCTATCTCTGGGTTCTCATCAAATTCCTTTTGAGATTGCACTCTTGTAACTACATGAACTGATACTACATTTTCATTTTTCGAGCTATTGGGTAGCTAAACAATTCCTATGATATTTATTGTGATCAATCTAACTTGGTTTGGATTTTTTGGTGGATAGTCGAGTATCAAGTGAATAACACCACAATTAAGACAATAGGCATTTACTCGAGTGATCTCTGTCTAAGGACATTGTTTGACCAAGTGGGTGTCACGGCTTTTGTGACACTCTAGTTGAGGAGCTTCTTCTTGCATTTCCTCTTGGCTATAAACAGGCTCTGACCTAGCTAAGCCTCTATTCACAATGAACCGCAATGTCCTTTCATCCATCTCATACCTTCTTTCTTTACGTTGAAACGCAGGAGATGGAAGTTGTACCTGCCTCACCACTCCATGTGTTTCTCTCATCTTATGTTGCTCTGAAGGGCAATACCCGCCGCGCTTTGGTTGTTATAACACATTGTAGTTGGTACTAGCACTTGTTTATTAGATGCTTCTATCATCAGTGTGTATCTCATGTCTACAAGCATTCGAGCACCTGCTAGTGGAGGTTGTTGTCCTAAGACAGACTATGATCTTGAAACTCCTACATGACCTGGCACATTTCCAATAGTGTATCTAGATGGAGGAGGTGCTATTGGAGTAGGCTGTACAAACCTTTCTCTAGCATATTCCATGCTATATAGTAGCACTCTTTCCTTGTATGGTTTGTCCATTTTCTCTCAATTTGACACCACTTAAGCTCCCTTGGATCAGAATTTACAATAGGATCTAACCTTCTGACCATTTTGTTAATAAAATTTTCTTGATGGATAGGTGCTGCTAGTTTTGCAATCCACACTTTCTCAACAAGATTGGTCTTTATCAATGCAAGTGGATGCTCCTCTATTGTTGGGATCCCCAAGCTTGCATAAGCTGAGTTTGACTCTAAAGAGAACATGATCTCTGGGCTTAACAGATCTAGCTTGATGTAAGCAGACTTGGATCAATGTGTTCAAGTGCTTTGGTTAGGGAAAAGTCAAAACTGTATCCAAAACCATGATCGTCTTCTCACAATTCTCTCAAATTGTCGATTTTAGACACCCCTAACTTCTTGATGAATTTTGAGACCTTAAATGATGTTTTTTTGGACGCTCACTAACAATAAATGACCCCATAGGTCTTTCATTGTTGTTTCATTAAATCTTGTAGAGCTACTATGGAGCTTCGTTTTGATTTAAAAAAGTTTTTAAATTTGATATCGGTAGCTCAGGTTATGGCCAAAACAGTCAATATGTGCCTGGAGACTTCATATGCATATGATGTCTACTGGCTTAGAATTGCTCCAAACTTCAACTGTAGATTGTCCTTGATGTACTCTAACCACTCCAAGTCTCAATTTGTGATTCTAAAACTCTTAGATAGGTCTATCAGTCCTTTTTCTGTTAGGTTGCCTATAACTTCCCGAGAAGGTTTACTAAGCCAAAAGTGATCCAAATTGAACAACAACTTGGTCTCTAGGCTTATTTCATGCTGGCAAACACTTCTGTGAGCTCATATGTAAGTTTTGACATCTAATTTGGCACTTGAGACATCATACACGTATGATATCTTTTGTGACAAAATGAAGTGACTTTTGTTCTAGTGACTCTTTATCACTCAAGCAACTCTCAACAACTTTCAGAATTCAATTTGAACACTTTTTGTGCAAGTTATGGACAATACAAGCATGAATCTTGCCCAATTTTTGCCTTTTGGTACTTTTTACCCCAAATGTGATCTAAATTAAATGAAATTTTGGCTAGAGACTTCTTATATGCTCAAGGACACTAGGGTATACTTAGATGTCTGATTTGACCCAGATCTCGCCTCTAAGACATCATACGCGTATGATGTCTTTTTGCTTAGATTTCACTTTCGCTTCTTCCCAAGGTGCTTCTTGATGCATACAACAAGAATATGTGATCACAAAAAAATTTGGATGTCAAAATTGTTGAAAATCACTACCTTTTCACCTTTACCTTCTTGGAGCTGCAAAAATCTCTTTAATTGAAAAAGTATGTGTCCAAATGAGATGAAATTTTGCAAGCAAGCTTAACACATCATTTCCCAACCCCCTTTGTGGTCAAAAGTGTAATTGGACTGTCAGATCTAGCCTTGAGACATCATACGCGAATTCAGATGTCTATGTGCTCAAAATTAGCCCAAATTTGGTCTCTAAGTTTGTTTTGTTGTGCTAAACACCTTGGTATGCTCAAATGTCAATTTTGGTCCCTAAAAGTGCCCATTAGACATCATACACGTATGATGGCTAGAGCATTACAGCTTGAAGTGATTCGGAGCTTAGGATTTGGAAGCGACTAGTAGGTTAGGGTTTTACAAGAGTGCCTTTTCGTGATGTATTTCAGATTGTGTAGACTATACCAAAGAGGAAACCCTGTTGTAGGAGATCAAATTAGCAATATTTCCACAGAAGAGAGTCCAAATCAAAGACCATTGTCGCCCTTAGAGAGTTCAAGGACTTAGTGCCTGTGGACTACAGTGGTGACCAATACTTTGATGACAAGGGAATAATGTATCTCCTAGTGGGGGTTACTAAGGCTAGATATGTTCTTGCAAGAGAACCTAGAGTTGTGAGAATGGTTGCAAAAACATGACAAATGCGACCATCACAAAGAGCAAAGTGTGTTGTCAAGAAGTACAATGGATTAGGGGTCCATATACACATGTTTCACTCTTTAAACAAGTTTTGAGAGCGGAGAAAGTGGTGGATTTTCACACTCAGTATGAGGGATTTGGGCTGACACTAGAAGAAACAAAATTAACATGTTCCAACCCTTGAACATCAGATATTTTTGAAACATAGAATAACTTCTACGAGAATTTGTTAAGGAATTATCTAAAAGGGGAATCAAGTATAACACAGTGTCCCAAATCTACACTTTCAAGCAAAAAGAGAATGAAAAGGTGAAGGAAGCTTCACTTTGTTTCAAACAATACAAAAAGAGATGTCTTGTACGAGAAATATTGCGAGATGAGAGAATGTCAGCTCTTTTTATAGAGGGCTTGAGGAACAAAACTCTCAAAAAGTACCTACACTTAAAAGCTTCCACCACATTTGAGCACGTCACTAGTAGAGAAGCATTATATCTAGTGGAAAATTGTAAGGTTTACGAAGAGGTAATAAAAGATGCCGGCAATACAACCATCATTTCCTCTTCTACCTCAAGTGAATCCACAAGAAATCAAAGTCTCCAGACTCCAAACATACTAGATGCTGATCAAATGGTCAAAGAAGTGATCAAAAGAATAAACCAAAGCTATCAACAAAACCCAAACATACGACAACCACCACCACCAATAAATGTACCATGTGTCTTAAAGTGGTGTGTGATCGAGTAAACGTATACTACTCACAAGAAAAATGAGTTCTTTTACAACAAAAATTACGTGAGAAACATGCCACACGGACCACCAGGGGTGCAACCATTGCCACCAAATAGACTCAAACAATGCAGCACAAGGTGGAGACAAGCCTTGACCATTGTTGGTCCAACAACCTCCTTTATCTCAAGAGAGTCAAGTGATTGTTAGATACACGCAGCCTCTGGAAACACTCACAAATCAGCAAATGATGCTCAGGGAGATCACTATGTATAAATTGTGTATATCACGTACATTCAAGGACTATTTATAAAACTCCTTATCTATGAATGTTTGACAAAAAAAATACATCCTTTTCCTATTCAATCTGTAATTTATTTTCCCAACTTCATTTCAATATGATACCCTTTTGTATGTAAAAATGTGAGAATTTTTTTTTTAATAACCCCTTCTCCTGCAGTCACGTGATAGTCACATAATTATTAAGTGACCCCCCAAAGAAATGATGCCACCAACTTCATATTATGAAGAGCCAAGTGAGACTTATGAGATGGAACCTAAGAGTATTGCATGTATTGATGAACGTTATCCTTCTTAGGTAAGTACTGATAAAGGTATAGAGCCATCATATGTAGCTCAACCAACAAAAAATAATTATACCATGGACAAAGTGATGATGAACATCATTGGAAATATGCCATGTTTGGATGGATCAAAAACCAAGCCAAGAATTCCAATAAATATGGTGACTAGAGCTCAAGCTCAAGAAGCTACAAAAAATGCATCGGTTGAGAGAAGAACAAACTACCAGTTAAATCAAAATTTGAGAGTTTGCTAGTAAGGGCTCAGAGAGAATCTTGGAAGACAAAAAGAGACAAAATGAAAGCAAAGAGGCTAAAATAGTAAATTGCCTTGGAAATAGAGGTGCAACAAACAAGAGAAAAGTTTAAATAGGAAAGGAAAACAAAGAATGATATGAAGAAGCGATATCATTCAAAATATCATTGTGAGGTTTATTCTTGGTAGATAAAGTCCTAAAACCTCTAGAGGCTCTACTATGGGCTTATGAGGCTAAACTAAAAACCAACCAAAGATTGGAACAAAGATGGTTGACATATCCACACTTTGAAGTTGAGAAACAGAGATTTGAAATATGAAAACAGCTCATAGAGACTGCTCAAGATCTAATAGAGCTAGAAAAACTAAAAATTCCCAAAAAAGAAGTGTTAATCCACAAAAGCAATAGGGAAGCTGAGTGAAAAGTTAAAAAATCGAATGATCAAATGAATCTTGAGATTGAAACACCATTGAGATACGAGGGTAGTGTCTAATATCACTAATGATGCTAAGTCACAGATGATGATCTAAATTTTGGAAGTGAAAGACCCATGGGCACAACACTTATGGGATAGAAAAGATTGTAGTGTAATTTTCAGGTCTACACCTTTAGAGGGGTCAATATGGATCACAAGTTCTATCGTGGAGATAAACAATCTCTACATGATGATGCGTGAATAGAAGCATTTGCAAAGAGTTAACCTAGGACATTGAAGACTTTGCCATCTTTCATAGGAGATCATAAAATGAAATTAGAGGTCAAGGTAGTGCCTTCTCAAAGGAATCCAACTCCAAGAATGATGGACACCAAAAGCCTTCCTGAACTGATGTCGGCTCCTATACAGTGCACAATCACTCTCTTAGAGCTGCTACTAAATTAGACCGCGTTTATGGGGACAAGTAGACAAAATCTTGGATAAGATAGGACTAAAAATTCCTCATCAAGACATCCCCTTAGATGAACACATGGGTAAACCAACACCAGATAAACCAAAGGTAAAACCACTACATGTGAACAAGGTGGGTGATTACTGTGAAGGGGAAGAGGGAAATACCACATTGCCATTAGAACATAAAGGGATCAAATCCATTGTTATACTAGGTAGCAGGCTAGAGTGGTCATTTCCACAAAAGAGATACACCAAATATGGGAAAGACCAGCTCTCAATAAAACAAGAATGAAACTACAACTTGTAGATAGATACATAGAGAGACTGCTAGTATATTGGAGCAAATCATCATATAGAGTATGAGCATACCTTTCCGACAGTGAATTTTGACAAAAGAAACAACTTTGATGTCATTTTGGGAAGACCATTTATGCATCAACTCAAAATGGTGCAAGACTGGGGCTACGATCATATCATGCGGCATAAGAAGATTACCAAAAGGATCCGCGTCAAGGACCACATCTATAGAGATGCTAGTCAAAATCTTGCCGAGGAATTTGACTCCACAATTGTCAATGAGAAGAAAATACTTGCATGGTGACAAGCCAAAGCACATCTTTGGATGTGTGGAGTGTTCAAATGTAAGAGCTTTCTTAGAGAATACTAAATCCTAGAGAGACCAATGGAGGACAAAAATTATATTCTAGAGCCATTTGGAAGAGTTTTTTGAACCTTTTGGGTGGGATCAGATACTGGCTACTCTAGATGTATGTGTGAATAACAACCCCAATGAAATTCTATGATGAAGAGGGCTTTGACATAACATCCTTTCATATGGTGAGTGTTATCTTGGAAACAGGGTCAGAGATCGAGGAACTTGATACACCATAAACATTTGAGTGCAAATGCATAGTTGAAAAATCCTCTATCAGAGATTTGAGCAACAAAAGAAACAAAGAGTTCCAAGATTCACAAGATGATGTTCTTTCGATAGACATTGAGGATGAGCTATCAAGTAGCTCAGAAAATGAAATGAAATTAAACAAAAAAGAGGTGATCTTTTGTGATTTTCCTAATCAAAAAACCAAAAGACAAGGAAGATGATGAGCAAAATGAAAGAGAAAGAAAAAATGCACACAAGAGAGCCTCTCATAAAGACCAAAACACAGTATTTGATGCTCGGACGAGAGTGAACAATTGTGTCCAAGACAAAATTACATGAGGATTCGTTAAACTTGCTTCAACAAAGAAAGAAAGGGGAAAATCAAGGACACAACCTAAAATATCCCTAAGCATGACCAAGATTGAGCACAAATGAGAATATCAACAACTAAAACAAACCTTGAATGACATTTGTAGACATCCAAATTCAATGCACCACCCACTATAAAAAAAATACACGATACAATATTCGAATATTGTGGTTTAGCAATCGATGCATGAAATTAAAGAACCATGGACATCCTATGATGGAACTAAAAGATTCAAGCATATAGATTTAGTTGAACTAGGAGAGGAATCGATGCCAGAATACATTGTCACTCACCTCGTGAAGGAAGAAGAGTAGTTATTGATAGATACACTCAAAGTGAAGTTCCTAGAGGAATGCCTTGGTCCAAATTCACCGCCCAACCCCCCTTATATAACCCTTGGCCCTCAAATCCCTTGTTCCACATTGCAGTCGGCCACCTGCTGTGACCCCCCTTGGGTATGCCCTTGGCATGACATTACTCCCCCCTTGGAGAAATGTTTTCGTCCTCGAAAACAAAAGTGGGAAACTTCTTCTTAAGGATATTAATGTTTTCCCAAGTGGTGCCTTCTTCAGGTCGATCTTTCCACTTGACTAAAGCTTGATGAAGTACATGATGACGTGCATGTAAATCATGATAGTCAAGGATTTGCTCAGATTCATGCGGTGGGGTAGGAGGTTCAAAAAAATCAACCAAAATCTGTTGGTCAATGACGTTGTCATTACCATGCAAGTATTTATGTACATAGCTTACATGAAATACCGGATGGACACGAGAGTGGGCTGGTAACGAGAGTTTGTAAGCATGATCATCAACTCGCTTGAGTATCTTGAAAGGCCCACAATATCTCGGAGATAATTTAGGTGATGGTCCAGTCTTCAAAATTTTTGAATGCTCTGGCACACCCAAAAATAATTCTTCCCCTTCCGTGAAGGTAACTTTTTTATGTTTCTCCTCAACATACTTCTTATACCGATCCTGTGCTTGGCGGACATTTTGATGAGCCAATTTCAACATATCCATATGGTCTTGGATAAAATCCTTAACATGCTAGAGTTTTTCGGTTGCCAACCCCACCGTAACTAGTGACCTAGGTTGAAAACCATACATTAGCATGAAAGGACTAAAACCAGTCGTGACATGCTTAGCACTATTGTAAGCAAACTCAAGAAGAGGTAGATACTCTTTCCAATATGATTGTTTCTTGCTAACGTATGCTTGTAGCATATCCTCTAGACCTTGGTTAATTGGTTTAGTTTGACCATCCATTTTTGGATGCTCTGTTGTACTGAGATTGAGTTGTGCACCCAATCGTTTAAACATAGCCCTCCAAAAATGACTATTAAACTTAGGATCACTATCACTCACAATGTTACTTGGAAATCCTTACAACTTGTACAGATTTTTCACAAATAACAGTCATGACATCATACAATGGTTGGTAAACCCACAATAAACTCCATAGATATACTTTCCCATTTACAATTGGGAATCTCCAAAGAATGAAGAGTCCTCCTACCTTCAAGCGCTTTGCTTTGTTAATTTGACATTTCCAGCAATGCAAGACATAGTCTTGAACAAATCCATGTAAACCTGGCCAATAAAACTGTTGTCTTACGAGAGCATAAGTCTTTTAATGCCGCGGTGCTCTTCACTAGGACTATCGTGACATTCATAAAGAATTTGGAACTGAATGTCCATGTCCGTTGGTACACAAACTCTCCCCTTGTGGAGTAGGTATCCATCATCTATGGAAACATTCCATCTTTGTATTTGAAGGAGAAATGTGTATGGAGTTTAACAAAACACTACCAACATTGGAGTGAGAAGGATCCCTCATTTGCGCATAGCTCCACACTTTGGAGTATGCATTGTCATGCTCATATTTTCCTTTTAGAGAATCTAAAAACTCACGTTGAAGTTCTGTGAACAAAAGAGAGTTGGTCTCAGGCATACGACTAAGAGAATTAGCCACCACATTGTATCATCCTGTACGATATCGGAGCTTTTCATCATACTCTTAAAGAATCTCAGCCCACCTGGTCTTTCGACCCTTCAAGTCAGTTTGTTGTGTAAACCATTTTATGATTTCATGGTCAAACACAATCTCAACCTAAGCTCCATACAAATAATGCCGCCATGTCTTTAAGCAAAACACTATTGCGTAGATTTTGCGTTCATAAGCAGAATAATTTTGTTGTGCTGAAATCAAGCTTCTTGCTTTCAAATGAAATTGGCCTCCCCTTCTGTAGAAGGACTGCTCCGATAGCATGATTACTAGCATTCATTTCCAAAACAAATGGCTTTAAAGGATCCATAATAGCTAGAATAGGAGCTGTAGAGAATGGGTCCTTGAGAGTATCAAAGCTTTTTTGTTGAGAGGCACCCCACCAAAAGGTTTTTTCTTTGCCTTTCAGCTTGTCCATCATTGGCACAACAATATGAGCATAGTTTTTATCGAACCTTCACTAAAAACTTGCAAATCCCAAAAAATCCGTAACTCTTCTAGATTTTTGGGAGAAGGCCACCTATGAATGACATCCAATTTGGAGTGGTCCATGTGCAGTCCATTAGCTGAGATAACATGTCCTAGATAGTGAATTTCCTCCTTGAGAAAATGACACTTTGATTATTTGGCATATAACTTGTTTGCTTGTAGAAATTCAAACACCTGCCTCAGATGCTGAAAGTGCTCTTTCTCGGAAGCACTATACATGAGAATGTCATCGAGAAAAATGATAATAAACTTGCCCAAGTATGGTCTCAAAACTATCCATGAGTGTCATCAGGCGCATTGGTTAACCCAAAAGGCATAACCAAAAACTCGTAATGTCCAAACCTTGTTTGTAATGCAGTTTTGGCTATATTAGCAAGTTGAATACAAACTTGGTGATATCTCAATCGCAAGTCTAACTTTGTAAAAATATGAGCATGAGTGAGCTTGTCGAACAGCTCATCCACTCAAAGTAATGGGTACTTGTTCTTGATAGTGACCGCATTTAAACCACGGATGTCTACGCACATGCACATACTACCATCATTTTTCTTCACCAATAGGATAGGAGAAGCCCATGGTGAAGAACTTGGTTGAATAAACCCTCTGCTGAGATAGTCAACAAGCTGAGGTTCCACCTCAGCAGCCTCAAAATGACTCGTTCTATAGGGTGGTCTACTAACTGGTTTACTGCCTGCAACCACATCTATGCCATGTTTTACAGATCGTGTTGGTGGTAATCTTGATGGTAAATCATTAGGAAAAGAATCTTGAAATTTCATTAATAAATCTTTTAGCTGACTAGCAACTTTTGCTTGTTGAGAAGAGAGAGCCATTGCTTGAAGAGAAGAGAAAGAGAGAGTAGCATGTGGCGCTCAGGAAATTTCAATTAATGCAACATTTAAAAGAAAATGACACAATGAGTAACATAATGTAAGGTTTCCAGTTTTTGAAACCTTAGAAATTGTACAAAGCCTGATGAAATTAACTTGGTTATTAAGAAAACACTGTAGAATGATCCAACTATGGAAAATATTGGTATTTTTGGAACCGTAACCAGAGCTTTACTAGGATTAGAAATTTTCAGAACCGAATTTCGATAAAATCTTAAAAAGTTACGGGCTCTGAAAGGTTACACTATGAATTCAATTAGTTAAGTAAAATTGAATGGTTTCAGTAATTATTACTGCTAAAGACTTTTTATCCTAAGGTTCTAGAAATTGCAGATATTTCCAAGTTTAATCATTAAAAGTCAAGAAAAATAGCAAAAATCGATTCTAGAAGCTGGGGGGCTGTGTGGGGCAATAATGAACTTGCCCAGGTTGAAATTAGCAGTAGGGGGCGCTTGTGGAGCTGTAGGGCTGCCTTGGGATGCAAGTTACTGCCATTTCGAGCCTGTGAGTGCCCAGAAACCTATAAATAAGACCTCTTGCTTCACATTTTGAGTAGACTTGGAACCTTGGCAAATTCTCTCTCATCTAGAGGGACCTCTACGCAGAAATCACTAGAGAGCAAAGCTCTAGTTTTTTAATCAACGGTAATTAGCACTAACCTTTTTTAATTAGTAGAACTAAATTAACCTATTTACTTTTTTCTTAATTAATTAAAGATTAAACTTATTTATACTCTAAAATTCTCTCCTAATTCAAAATTCTTTTTCTGATTCTTGAGATTAAGCTTAGGAACACTAAGCTAATTAATTATTATATTATATTAGGGTTGAAATTATTCATTTTAACCATAAATTAATGATAATTATACTAATTAAATTTAGATTAAGATGAGATAATTATTAGAGCTACGTTAAACTATCATTATGCTAGGAAAATTATCTTATAACTTTTTAAGTAATCCTTGTAATTATTTAAGCAGAATTATACTATTTTTAAGAGAAAAGTAAAGGAAAAATAATCAAATTAATCCAAAAATCTTGAGATAATTATCAGAGGAAAAATACATTTTATGAAATCCATGATAATAATCTTAACCTTAGATAATTAGTTTAACTAATTATTTCATTAAAAAACACTATTTTTATGGGAAAATAAAAGGGGAAAAATAGCTAAGTAATTCAAAAGCTTTGAGATAATTATTAGAGGTAAAACACATCTTAAGAAATCGGTGGTAATTATCTTAACCACAAATAATTAGTTTACCTAATTATCTCAGAAGAAAAACATTGTGTTTAAGAGAAAATTAAAGGGAGAAAATAGCAAATTAAACTAAAACAATTTGAGATCATTTTTAGACTTAAAATGCATCATTTGAGACCTATGATAATTAGCTTAACCATGTAAAGTTAATTAAGCTAATTATCTTAGTTAAAAGACTCTATTTTTTATGATAAATTAACGGGAGAAATTAGTAAATCATGTTATATGATTACATGATATTTATCAAAGTTATATTACATGATAAAAAGGCCATGATAATTATTTCAAGGTTAGAAAGTTAGTATAAGTATTTATCTAAGTCAAATTATACTAATTTTAGATGAAAATTAAAGATGGAAATTAGATAATTAAGTTGGAAAATCAAAAGATAATTATCAAAGGTAAAAAATATCCTTATCTACTTTTGATAATTATACCATAGTTAATTAGTGATTTTAGGCTGTTATAATTGACCAAAAGTCCTATTTTTAACAAAAGATTAATTAAAATAAATAGACTTTGCGGTCAAAAGTTTTCAAGAAAATTATAGTAAGTGTAAACCTATGATATAAAGTTGAGGAAATAAAATCTTTGAGAGAAAATAAATAGAATAAATATTAACCTCAAAATAAGCAGATTCCAAGCTTAAAATTCGATGGAAAAATTAGGAAAAAGATATACAAAATTATAAGAAAACCCTTAGGGAAACGCTGGAAAAAGCTATCATGTCTATATAAACAAATAAGAAATTACTAGGTCAAGAATTTACCAATTAAGGCTATAAATTTAACCTAGATTTGGGTGGGGGTGTATCCACTCCGGATTGTGAATAAGGAATAAGTGCCATTTTTTTCACCCTTAGGTGGTCTTGAGACAAGAAGAGTACTGGTCATGATTATTATGGACAATGTTTTGATTGGTAGTACCCTGTCTTAATTTTAAAGATGTCTGTTTTCTAAAAGAATGCTTTCAATGTTGTCTTTAATAATTGATTGAAGGAATTACTGTGACGGAAAGTTAAAAGAAACTATTATTTTAAGTGTTAAAACAATGTGATAGTAATTAGAAAATACAAGATTCATGTGTGAGTGCGGGGTGATAAGTGGGGATTGACTAAGGTTGTCAATCATGGACGGGTGGACCTGATTAGTTAGGTAACTATCCATCCCCGCGTACTAAAAACGTTTGGAAAACATCTTCACTTGGAAGAGGAGTGCACCGGTGGCTGTGCCCTCACATATGTTAGGGGGGAAAAAGCGTTGGTTGAGGATACCTTAGCCCAATTTGTGGAAGTTATAGGGCCGAAATAGTTTTTTGGACTTTTAATACGTTCTCCCGTTTCCGCTGCGAGACAGGACCAGGTCTTCTTCTAAGGCTATAGACCCAAGCCATTGTCAATGGTAAAGGTCCATTCCTTGGTTTTTCTTGTTTAGAGACTCTGATTTTATCAAACCTAGAGACCTGTCAAGGATCCCATCCCAATCTTGGTATTGGAGGGTTGGGGATCTCACACATAAGAAAAATTCTTCTATTTCATTAACAAAAGTGAGCTTCGTAAGCTCTACTATACATATCAGTGGTGAGGAATGCATATCCTTCTCTCTTAACAACAACACAAGTGCGCCATAGGATTTAAACATCAAACAGTTGTGCTTGTAGCTACACTTTAGTGATGGTCCTAGGCTATACAACTACTCTCGACTAAGTACCACATTTTCCCTCTCCATGTTCATAACCTGGAAATCCAAGGATGTTGAATTTCCTTGAATTTCTAACGATACATCTCTGACTTGAGTATCCCACACTTTGGCATCATAGCCGTTCATCACTGCTACCTTGTAATGATGGGAGCTCAGAGCTTGGGGAAATTTTAGCCTTTTCACTAACCCGTAGTTAATGAAATTGTGAGTAGCACCATTATCTACCAAGATACGCACCTTGTGACCTTGAATAGATCCGTCCATATGCACTAGCTCATGTGGACCAAAGTTCTATTGCCACATGAAAGCTGTGATACAACATTCATGCACTCAAGACAACGTTTTTTATCTTTCTGGCTTACTGTACCAAACTCTCTCTCTCTCTCTCTCTCTCTCTCTCTCTCTCTCTCTCTCTCTCTCTCTCTCTCTCTCTCTCTCTCTCTCTCTCTCTCTCTCTCTCTCGTCATGCACCTCGCCTTGCTTGCCATGAGTCCTGTAGAGCGTCAACCACCATACTAGGCATATCCCAACACTCGTATCAAAGCAGTGTGTTGCTTGTACTTGACTATGGCAACCACTTGCGACTCCCGATGATTTCCAAGAGCGCGAGCTTGATTACTTCACCGAGAGCAGACTATTGTCGCACATGCTATTCAGGCCTACTGCAGCAGACGTTCCTATAGCCAGATCTTTACAAAGGTGCCTCCAAATTCCGCCTCCTTAGCAACTACCAATCATCCTCCTTTTGCATTGGTTCATGGTATTACAGAACTCATTTTTTTGTTTATTTTCTCCAATTTTCAAACTTACCTTACCCCTTCAAGAGGTCATACAGGCGATCTTATTACCTTCAATGCTCGTCAATACTCATGATTGATTAGCAAGCAATCTTGGAAGCTTTTTTTTTTCGAGCCCCACTTCCAGTTTCATATTGGCAAGCTTTTACTGAGGGTTTACATGCCCAAATTCAAACGGTGTTAAATCAATTGATACCTTTAAAAAGATTCATTTTTTGCTTACTACCGGTGGTGTGGACAATCCAATTGCATTGGACAGTGATCTTCAACATCAAACTCTTTTGCCAATTTATCATGGCATCAAAGATCAATAAATTTAATGGAAACGGCTTCCACACCTGGAAAATTAAAGTAAAGGGCTATTTATGCGGAAAAATTTGTGGAACGTTGTCAAGCCACTATCAACCGATGAATCAGGTACATCCACTGCAGCTACCAAAGCATTATCTGCCGAGCAACAGAGGAAAGACAAACAAGCTTTTGGTATCATTCTAACTTCCTTAGAAGACGACTTTATTCATTATTTGGATGACGTTGATTCTTCAAATGCTGCATGGATAGAGTTAGAGAAGCTTTTTGGTGCCAAAGCTAAGTATTCCAAAATGAGTTTAAAAATGGAATTGTATTGTCTTTGCATGCGTGAAAATGAAAACATTGCAGCTTTAGCTAATAGACTGAAGAGTGTTAAAACTCAACTTGTTTATGTCGAAGCCCCAGTACCAGAAGAAGATCTCATAGCCATTTTGTTAAAAAGTTGACTGACAAATTTCATCAGATTGTTATTGTTTTAAAGGAGAAAGATCCGCTGCCCTCCTTGGATGGTATCATTATTTCATTCCAGGAAGAAGAACGCAGGGTACCTAGTACCAATTCTACTATTTTTCCCAGTGCATATACAGTCTACAATGCAGTATCCCCCATCAGTTCTTCTGATACTTCCAGTGCATATGCAGTCACTAAATGTGCTTTTACCTCAGCTTCATCTCGACCATTCAGTGGAACCAGATCTTGCCATTTGTGGGTGCAACAATCATCAGACAAAAGAGTGTTTCAAGAAGAATCCTTGTGTTCACTTTGGTAAAACAAATCATCTATCAAAAAGATGTTTTCAAAAAGGTAAAAATCAAATTCATATGATTGAGGGAGACACCGAGCCTGCAATATATTTTGTTGATAATGATGTTCTTTAGTTAAACTTTTTCCATGTTTTTAGTCAAAATAAATTGTACGGGCTCTAGACACTGCCACACATGAGTGGTAAGACTTTCCAAATGATCAGATTTTGTTCTCAAGTCTCATTTTTATCACTTCTCATGAGGTTACTGGGTACACCTTAAACCCAAGGTTTGGCAGTGAACCAAAAACTCCATTTTGGTAACTAATTTTTGACCTTCACCCTATCTGTTCAAGGGGGGGCTCTACTATCATAGCACCAGGTTATGGATACACCAGAAATCCTTGGTTGTGAGAGAACCTAAAACGTATAGTTTCCGAGTATACCAAAAACTCAAGGTATCATGAGAGGGTCTGTCTAGTTCGGGCTTGAGGGAGGGATTGTTAGCTTTTTTAAGCCCAGTACTATCCATGGGAACATGTTGTTTATAGTAGCAATTAGATCTCTAGATTGCATGCCTTTTTTGCATGGCCAATATTAGCCTAAACATCTATATAAAGTTTACAAAGGAAATATCAAGACAACGTTTTTTTATCTTTTTGGCTTGCTGTACCAAACTCTCTCTCTCTCGCTCTCGCTCTCGCTCTCGTCCTGCACCTCGCCTTGCTTGCCATGAGTCCTGCAGAGCGTCAACCCCCATAGCTGGCATATCCTAACAGGCTACTATACATTTCCTTTTATTGTGCCTATGATGTGTGCATGTATTACCATGTGTATTAGGAGGGACATGAGTATTGTGCGATTTCTTATCATTTGGATCATCATGAATGTGAGCTTGCAATATGGCCTCCTCAAGTGTTTTGGGGTCCCAAGTCTTCACGTGCTTCTTAAGCTCTGGCTTCAAACCAAAGATAAACCCACGTACTTGTTGAAATGTGTCTAATCCTTCCAACTTGAGGATAACATCCCAATAGTGCGAGATATATTCAAGCAATGATGTGTGTTGACACATGGAACACGTGTCCCAAGCTATCCAATTTCTATCTTCCTCATTTGTGGGCAGAAAATCTTTTCTAAATATAACCTCAAAGGCTGCTCAAGTATGTGGTATGATGTTCTTCTCCTTGAGAGTCATCCACCATTTATAGGCCTTGTCTTCCAGAGTCAGAATTGTTTGCAATGCCTTGACTGCATCTGAAGAACACCATAAGTCATGAATTTTGTACCACTTGTTGAGAAAGATATTCATTGCATCCTTATTGTGCTTTTGTTCCTCTCCCTTAAAAGTTGGTGGCTTTGTATTTTTTAGCAACTTCTCCACCTCCTTTGGGGTGAGAGAGTGCAAAGAATCCGGAGGGGGACCTTGTGTGTGTCAACAGGACCCTTGGCCTAGTGTTGCATAAACTGTACCACTAAAGTGGATAATTTACTAACATTTTCATTTAACAATGCAAAATTCTTTTCCATCACCAACATATGTGCTTGAAGTGCTCCAAATTCTTGAATATCAAGCAATTCGTAAGCGTCATCTCCTCCCGTAGCTTCTTGGGTACCCTCCATGAGAGTATCCGGCCATGAGCCATCACTCGGAAGATCGGGCATATGGTGCTCGAAATAAAAATCCATGTCGATATTGGAACCCATGGCGATTGTGCAATGCTAGGAAAAAAACACGAATACCTGGCTTCAAACGATGTGATGTAAAGACGTCGTATATGTCGCTACTACCGTGAATCATCGGTAATTAGCCTTGCTAATAACATAATATTTAGGTAATTTCATCCCTTCACGTTCATTGTTGATAAAGAGCAAGTTGAAGAGTTCAGAAACCGCTGCAATCGTAATCAATTAACCGTGTTAATTGATTCAGTACTTTGGAGGTAAATTTTTTGAAAATCCTGCCCGATGTCGATAATCACAATCCCCTTCTCGATCAAACAAGCACAGAAATGTGCTTTAGAAACGATCGGATGTGAAACGTATATTCAAGATCTAATTGCTTTAATTCAACCGCTTCACTGATATGGTTTCCAATTTTCCAAAAAAAATATTTTTTTTTCAAAAAATTGGTGGTTTGCTGATGAATTTCCTTGCCCTTTGCCAATGATTTTGGCCGAGCTGCATCGTTTCTAGTAGCTTAAGAGTTTCCACTTCCTCCTTTGCATGAAAGATACTTTCGTGCAATCCACTAGTAGTATGGGAAAGAAGTTGACATTGATGCAAAGACCATTGTGCGCTATCAGCTCCAATAGTCGACAATCGCTTGCAGTATCTAAGAAGACCTTGCTCCCCTCTACCTAGATATTGTAAGAATGAAGCAAGGCTATTGAATGTTGGATATACATTGATGGCTGGATCATTAGGGTAGAGGCAACCATGCACCCAAACGTCCACATTGGTGTGACCTGCACCACGATGTTGTTGTGCAGTTTGCAAGTAATGACGCTTTGAGGGTGCGAAGTCCTTTGGAAACCGAACATGTAGAGAAACCATTTTCGAACTTGACGATCTTGATGTGGATGGGAGGTTTGTAATGTCACCTAGCTCCATGGCAAGGGGAATAAATCTGGCCTCAAGCAAGAGTGGAGAGCTGCAGCAGAGCCAAGGAGTGGAGAGGTGAGCTACGGAGTGAAGAGCTATGGGATGGAGAGCTTTAGGAGAGGTACGGAGTGGAGAGGAGAGCTATGGAGTGGAGAGCTATAGAGTGGAGAGGAGGGCTATGGAGTGGAGAGCTATGGGAAAGAAGAGCTACAACAAAGCTATAGAGTGGACCTGCAACAAGGAGAGGGAAGGAGGAAGAGTGTGTGTTGAAAAGTAGGAGAGAGAAAAGAGAGGGAGAGGAGTGAGAGAGGGAAGGTGGAAGAGTGTGTGCTAAAAAGTAGGAGAGAGAAGAGAGAGAGAGAGGAGTGAGAGAGAGGGGAGTGATTTTGGAGGGATATAGGTCGGAAGTTTCATATTTTGCAGGTCTAGTAGTGAGATTTTGAGAGAGAAATTTGATTTTTGGGTATACATATAGGTTGGGGAGAAGTTTTGAGTAAAAGTGAGATTTTTTTTTTTTTGAAAAAAGTGCTTTTTTGGGTTGAGGCTATGGACGCCCTTGATGATGTGACAAAAGAAAGGGGGGAGGGGTAGTTATTGTCATAAGGACCACCAATCTTTTGGGTAGAGAGAAAATGTACCTATCCTCCCTCCCTAGCCTCTATTTCAACCTACAAAAAGCCTATGAAAACCTTAAAAAAATCCTATGAGAATACCCTCATTCAATGGCCTTGTCTCCTAAACTACACACATCTTTAGTCTTAATCCCTTAAAATTAGGGATCCTTACAAAGCCCTTTTGGGGTTCAAATTTTTCCTAATGTATGCTTGTTAGCATACTAGTTAGCACTCCAAGTATGCTAGTCAGTATACCTAGTATACTTGCAAGCATGCTTAGATGGCACACCATATATGCTAGCTAGTATGTACAATATGCTAACTAGCATACCCAGTATGTTAGTTAGCATATCCATTATGCTAGCTAACATGCTAGTTAGCATACCAAGTATGCTAGTTAGCATACCCAGTATGCTAGCTACCATACCTTGTTTACCTCAAAGCATGCTTAGTTGGGACACCAAATATGCTAGTTAGTATGTTCAATATTCTAACTAGCATACCCAGTATGTTATCGAGCATACTACTACTATGCTCTGAATGCTTATTATGATTATATGTATGCTAGTTAGCATACCCAACATGCTAGTTAGCATGCTAGTTATCCTACAAAGTATGCTTGTTAGCATACCCAATAAGCTAGGTAGCATACCTTGTATACCTCAAAGCATGCTTAGTTGGCACAACAAATATGTTGTATGATAACTAGCATACCTAGAATGCTATGTAGCATACTAATACTACGCTCAAAATGCTTATTTAATTTTATGTATGCTAGCTAGCATACCCAATATGCTAGTTATCATGGTAGTTAGCATACCCAGTATGCTAGCTAGCATACCTTATATACCTCAAAGAATGCTTAGCTGGCACACCAGATATGCTAGTTAGTATGTTCAATATGCTAACTAGCACACCTTGTATGCTATGTAGCATACTTCTACTATGCTCAAAATGCTTATTATAATTATATGTATGCTAGCTATCATACCCAGTATGCTAGTTAGCATACCCAATATCCTAGCTAGCATACCCAATATGCTAGATATCATACCCAGTATGCTAGTTAGTATATCCAATATGGTAGTTAGCATACCCATTATACTAGCACATAGAAGCCCTGATTTGGTCACAAAAGAATTGAATACCACAAAAGTTTTTTCTTAACATCTCAAATGTAAGTCAGAATAGCTTTGGACATTGAAACGGTGATCCGAATCCATCATGATATTACAACATCAATGACTTGACATACTTTTGAATTTTACAAAGAGTGTGCTGCTACTAACTCCGTAAAGTTACATCACAAAACAATACACATAAAGGACATTCTCCTCCTGAGCCTTTTTGTCGTGCCCCCAGGGAGCTTGTATGTATGCTTCATTGGTTCCTACTCCTGCTCAGCCTCTTCTTTCTGCATCTGCTTCTCCAATCTTTCCTTGTCCAGCCTTTCCCTCTCATGCTGCTCAACTTCTAGGTCAACCTCCCTTTGTTTCTGACGGAGCTCATTCTTCCATGCGGCTTCATCCTGGCTCTTATTTCTACTGCTATTGTGTTGATGAATGCATCAAAGAATGAGTCACGGCCGCCATCAAACACGTTTTCAAATGTATAGTTAGCACAATCCTTTGATTGCATCCATAAAAAGAGTCAATCAGTCAAAGTGCATCCCAGAAACTGTTGTTGCTACTCATCAGTGTGGTGCTCTAACTTAGGACTAATAAGCCAAGTTCCTTCATTGTTCTGGCACACTTTGTATGTACTATCATCAATGATAATAGTGTTTTTGGGCCCAAAATCCGGATTGTGCTTCCAAAAGAGCTTTAAATTCTTGAAGAACACATGCTTATCCCTAATCTTCCACTTTGGGCTAGTGCTATGGAATTGTGCAAAAACACCTACCATCCTTGACTTTTGCTCCTTGAATACACTATCTAGAATTGCATTCACCTTACCCGGCATGCTAGTGCTCCATATAAAAACATGGAAAACCTAGAGGCACCAATACAAAAATCTGTGGCTATCTCTGCGACAAAACATTTATACTTAACCATTTCCTCTGCATATGCATGGGGATTTTTGCCATTCGCATACCCTATATGTTAGTTAGGGTGCTAGTTAGCATTAGGAGAAACTTGGACTCAATTTTGGGCCCTGTAAGAAACGCCAACTCAGCATAGAGAGAGGTAATCATGAAAAATATAAAAGTTTTTTTTTTAATTCTATTTCTTATAGTACATACGTAAAAGTTTTCTCAATCACTTAAATGCATGCTCGTACAAAATGCTTTTCGAGAGCCCAACTTAAGTGTACACAAAAATCCATGTCTGTGAATCTTAAAGAGTGATGTGATGTGTAATGAGAGAAAACACATAAGAGTTGTTTTCAAAATACAAAAATAATACCACGGATGCATCCAGAACGTCCAAAAATCCTAACATAGCTCTTTAAAATATTGAAGTCTGACTTCTCTTGCTCAAGATATAGCATTTTTAAGCATAGGGTCTCAAGGGCCTCTATTCGCTTGGTATTGATCTCATGAGGCCCTAGGCTTAAAAATGCTATATCTTGAGCTAGAGACGTCAGATTTCAGCGTTTTAAAGAGCTATCCTAAGGTTTTTGGACGTTCCGGATGCATCCATGGGCTTAAAAAATGCTATAAACTTAATCCTAGGGCCTCATGAGGTCAAAACCAAGCGAACAGAGGTCCCACAGACCCCTCAAGGGCCTCTATTCGCTTGGTTTTGACTCCTTCATAGTCTTAAATAGTACCTATCAATCACTATCAAGTACGATCTGTTCAAATTTAAATTGCAAGTACTTCATAAAAAGATAATTGATATGTGTGCGAGATGCACAAGTACAAGTTCTTCACTTTATAAGATAGCAATAGCGGGTCATAAAAAGGCCTTCGACGCTTGTGCAAGATGTCATTATCAAACACCTTACTTTTTTGATGATAGTGAAAATTTCACCAAAATGGTTTTCATGGACATTTTCAAAATGAGAAAAAAGGTTAACCATCTTGGTTAACTTAAAAAGTCCACAAACACCCAAACCGAGCCATGACCTCTATTGGTGATTAGTAGACTCACAAGTAATCTCATAGAGATAGTGCACATAGAGTGCAAAATGCTTCATAAGCAACAACCTGAGGAATATGCATGCCGTTCCAAATCTGCCTTTGCTAAACACTAGGGCCCATAACACCTAGTGTGCATGCATTTAGCAAAAACTAACCCGAACCTATATATCCATAATGATCCTTGCCAATACTTGTGGCAAATGTGATGCGCCTAGCGCACATTAAAAAGGAATGTAAATAGTTCTGAATAAGAAACTAAATACTTTATGTTGCAATCTTTTGCAAGCCTTGCTGAAACGTTTGAATCACAATAGAAGGTGAAACATTGATCACTTCTAGATACAGACAATGAAAATTTTTCATTAAGAATGTATAGCCTTGCTATATGTATAAGCAACCATCTGGAATCTTGTTTAGCAATACTTGTACCTGGACAAGTCATTCTAAGTATCGGACAATTTTTGGCCACGAAAGTGCTTCTGATACGTCGTGCTGAAAATGGTCTAGAACCCAGATTTGACCAGCACCTAGTTGGACTTTGTCGTGACACATAATTGAAATAATGGCGCCAGTGTCAGTCCAGAGACTCATAATCTCCACATGTGGAATATGTCTCATGTAAGGATGTGTAAAAAAGAACATCCTTCAAGTACAAGATATACTCGTGTGTGGAGGTAACTTTAAACACTCTGCGACAAGAGTGAGAGGGACCCTCATTCATTGCTCCACACTGGCTAAACTGAACTCCTTGAGTCCCTAGACCATGTTGTATCCCATGTGACAACATGTGCCAAATTGAACCCTACAAGTAGGTTTGTAACAGCATAAGGCAGAAAGATAGATTGGACACTTGGCCCAAAATACTTTGTACTGACATTCCCTTGGCATGGGTCTATAATATTCAAGCGTACGTAGATGTCTTGAAACACCAAGCAAAGCATACTAAACATGGAATTGACACGAAATTAGTACACTTACTTGTATGCAAATGCAATAACATATTGTACACTTACATATATGCAAATGCAATAACATAATGGACACTTACCTGTATGCAAATGGAGAGGAGCACATCCCCTACCTGAAAAAAAAACAGTATTGCACTGGGAACCCTGGTTGTTGCCTTTGCAACTCAAGCCCTTGAATTAGAATCTACGTAGTCAAACCCCTTGGTAAGACTCTTTGTAGAAACTGCTCAACTAGCAGATAACGGTAAACAACATAGTCAACCGTGTACAGAATGATTGGAATCAACTTGAGAAGTGTGTTCGTCTGCTATCGTGTGTGGTAGATGGCAGAATTCTTTCCTTGAAAGTATAACTGGAAGAGGTCAACTGTGATCCTCAATGCAGATCAAACTGTGATCCTTAATGCCTATGGGGTGATGTAACAATCACCTGTCGGGTCTTACCTCAAAACAGTATGTCCATAGACACGCCTAGTGCTAGAGATAGAGCAAGAAATCCACAGAAGTGAACTGCCGAGCTCTTATGGAAAGTCATGCTGTCACAACTGATTGCTGCATCTATACGTTCTTGTAAAGATCAGCTGCTGTGAGTTGAAGATTAGCAAAAACTCAACTTGAGTGTCGCACTGAAAACATGTAGTGCAAAAATGACACCCTAAACATCCGTAATGACAAGACTCGTCCTGGTCAATTAACGTCAATGTGTACTCCACTGGGTAGAGTTGTTGGATCTTGAGAACAATTAGCCAAGGAATACCAATAGGTGGGTCTTACCCTTGGCCTGACAACGGCACTTAGCCTGTTTGGCTCATAGCACTTATGCAAAATAGTGTTCAATCGACGAACCGATGAAGACTAATTTGAGTAGCATCTTAGCCACGTGCTAGCTGTGAGTTAGAGCACCTTGGCACAAGCTGACTCACGAGCAAAAATAATAAGCAGAGAGAAAAGAAGAGCATGCTGGGATGAGGAACGCTCCTTAAATTTGTAGAGTGTGTGCCCAGAATGTGTGCTCTTAGACATCTTATGCCTGAATTGCAGCTTATCCTATAAGCATTCCACAATCTGTCTGTATAACGCTCTCATCAAGAGAGGCAACAGAAAACACAAGTGAAATCTTGACCGTCTACCGTGTAGGGTCGTGACTGTATGAGAATGACTTGAAAGGGGCACGTTGCCGGTGAATGTAGACGAAATTGTAGGTTCTTTTTAGTATTGTAGGTCCTGGACAGAGTTGCGAGTGTGTTAGAGGAAGCGTAATGCATGAAGTGGTAGAATTGAAGTCACGTCACTAGCATGCCTTGCATAAAGAATGGTAAGCCCTTGCGCAGAGTGATGGCCTCAACCGTGAGAACCAAAACCGTAAGTACCTTGTACAATTTAGACTGGTAGGGATTCTATGAGCTGAGATCCCCTATTTTGCCAGTTTCGTGAAGCCTGGCTTCCTAGAAAATTTCCAAAGCACTTTGCTTTGCACAATGACAGTAATTGCCAAGTGAAGTGAAAACAAGAAAAAACAAAAAAAAAATTAAACTTGGCTAACCTGGTCGTTGTTGCTGCAACTAGTTGTCATGAAATTTGGAAGGAAAAACTCATTCCAAAATGGCTTATATCCGTATCTGCACAGACGTCGTCGTATATCCTATACACCCGCCTAGTACATAATGAAATAACCTGCAATATGAATTAACCTGCAAACACATTGCCTATGTCTTTGCAATTTTGTATGCTCATAGCATATGCCGAACGCGCGAAGTCGCCACATACCCAAGCTTCACACGTGAACCAACTCTCCAACATAAGGAGTAAGAGACATAGCGCCTAGCCTAGTCTCATCCAACGTAAGGAGTAAGAGACATAGCACCGAGCCTAGTCTCACATTGGACAAGCCTTATGTGTCTAACCTTACTCATGCTTGCACAAGTAGGTAGCACAATCTAGTGTCCTTGCATTGTACATGCCATCACCATGCCATGCATGTGAGCATGCTTTGACGCCTTGCATACCTCAAGCTCTGCTTGATAATTGCCTTTGAGACATGTGTGTATGCCATGGACACCTTCATGATCTCCTAGGCATGCTTACTGCCGCTTAGGCAAACATGGTGCCTGCTAGGTACACTTTTTCTGCCTCCGAGACATAGGGGTTACCTCGAGAATGGCCCTATCACCGGTTAGGCATAAGGGTACCTCTTAGGCTTACCCTAGCGCGTCCCAGGCATAAGGGTTACAACTTGCCTCGAGCAAGTCAACAACATGCTCAACAGATATGACGCATGCATTGATCGAGAAGACTAGAGTATATGCAACTACTAAAGACATCCCCGCATCATGCTACCAAAGCCATACCCTATCAAGCACATATGGTTATGCCCCCTCCGCGAGAGCCATGTCCATGTCGTACATGTAGGGTAGAAGCCGTGACACCATGCCGTACTGCTTGATGCCGATGGCCATGTACAGGAGTGGAAACTTGTGAAGCTTCAATATGCTATTTGGGCGACACAAACTATGTATATGAAAGTATTTGGACGGAGCCTTGCTCCTTTTTCTCAAAAATGAACAGGTCTCGGCTGTGTCAATCATTGGCCGATGTGTTCGATTGTTCGTACATCAATCATCAATATTGTCTTTGCGTAGGAGCCTTGCCCCATCAAAAATTCAAAGTGTAGAGGTGGAAGATAGATAAAGAGATTCTCCTGTCAGAGGTTTTAATGATGACACAGAGACCGCCATACCGAGAATTTGTATACTTATGTGCAGGTCGAGCAATACGCCCTGCGTTGCCAATATCTTGGAAATAATTGTGATCTTCCTAGAGGAAGATCGATGTCCTGCAAGATGAAAGCATACTTGAAACTAAGAAAACGAATGAAAAACACGAATCTTAGACCTTATATCGTTGTTCTTTGCTTGATATCTTGCATGGGAGAAGCCGTGCTTCTGGTCCATACGTAATCCTCTTTGTAACTTGTACAGAAATCCCCTTCAGCAATAGTTATTGCATCCATGCATGCAACCCCTTTCAGAGTCTTGCCAGGCCTATCCTATTAGGCAACCTTACCGCCCTGCATCAACATTTTTTATTTTTATTTTTGTTCCCTTGGAGCCCATTAAGGGCCTTGCCTTTGCATCATGGAAGCATTAGCATGCTTCAATTTCAAAAATATTATTTTCTTGTCCGTTGCCGGCATCAATTACAAATTGCTTCCTCCGAAACCCAACTAAGCAGCAATCCTCGGCTGCAAAATTTATGGCTTTTGGAATCAGAATCTTCCTGTTGAATTAGGGTACGTATGCAACGGATGGTGCGCCTCTCTCGTAGCAAGACGAAGAGTTGGAGTAGGGTGGGAATCACCCTCTGCATGAATTCAACCCGAGTATGAAACAAATTTGTGTGTTTTAAATATATAAATATATATAAAAAACCCTACGTGGAAGCCATGGCGGCCATCTGCAAGCTATTGATGAAAACGATGTGCTTGCGCTGAGCGTTATAGCCCATTTCGTCCATGCCTACAGAAGCGTTTTCTCATATTCATGCCGAGGCGATTGTTTTGGTACCGCTCTCGCCTTCAATAGTGTCGCTCGCCGTCTTGACTCCCTGCGCACAAGGGTTGCTTCCCGCGGGCCTCAACCTCTTTGGTTCTGCATAATCAAGGGCCATGCCCACGACCCTTCCCCCTTGCTTGATAGAGAGCATCTACACGACCCAAGCTCACCACAGAGAAGTAGGAAAGAGAGAGAGACCATCTACTGACATGCATCCACGACTTGCTTCCATGCCCTCCTTCTCCTTCCTCCCCCCTAAACTCTGATACTAGTGAAAGGTCAGGGGAACTAAACATGCTCTTCACCACCCAACCATGCCCTATATAGGCCCTTGGCCTTCTAAATATAGTGACCCCCTTGACTGCATGTCCGTCCTGGCCCTTGGCCCGGACTGGTCCTACCATTGTCCTGACACCATCACTGGACGCACTTACATGCCTTTAAATTCTCTCTTTCTTCCCACACGACTACAACAATGGTCTCAAACAAGTAGACTGAAGATCAAGGCTATGGATGTTGGCACAGATAAGGTTAAGCCCACTGTACCAGCTTCTGTACCTACGAAGGCAGATGATAGCAAAGCCTTAAACCAGTCAGTTGGAATAACGGGAGCAACTACAAAATAAGGCTTCCCCTTACAAAACCAATCACATGGGCCCTGTTGATCTGGGGTGTTGTTTGCGGTGCTGCAACATCTGACATTGGATCAGATCCACACGGATTGTATCTGTTTGGCCTTTGAAGGCCTTAAATGTAACATTTTATTTCATTCCTTTTCTCGCCGTTCCCCTGGTCTGCTACATCTGACCCCTCCACAACAGTTCTCCCCCCCCCCCCCCCCCCCCCCCCCCGGCCCAAGACTACTTACAGAAGTGGAGATCAACAAAAATCTTAGGTGACAAATGCAATACCTTTTGCGACGACGCCCAATGTCGGGCATCCACGGGACTTGACAACAATGACACTGATTTTAGTTCATTTTTCTATACAGACATTGTATTAGATCCATAAGGGCTGTATTAGTTTGCTCTTATAGGTGCTTTGTATAAGTTGCAGACTCTCATACTACATACCTAGTACAAGTTTAGAAGAGAAGGTTAAGTTTTTGGTCTTGCCAGACATTTTCTTGATGCATATTCTTTTACATATTTTGATGTCTGATTGGCAATGTCAGAAAGAGCAACTAAGTTCAAATCAATTTTGCATTGTTTTCTTTATTCGTGGACCAATCTACTATTTATAGTAGGGCCTTTGCCTGATGTATGCTCGTGATATCATGACTAGACACTAGTATGCTCGTGATATCATAATTAAACACTAGTCAATGCCCTTTAACAATTATAAATAATAAATTTTACAATGTTAAGAACTTTAGAGACAACAACTTGCGATATCAAGGGGACTACTCCATTTATTCAAACAATAACAATCTACAATATATTGATTCCATCTCACTTTTCGATTAATCAGAGGCTCATCATTGTAAATGACTTTTGCTAATTACAATTCTCTCCTACTTGTATCTCTCTCCCCACGCACAAACTACTACATATTTCAGATGCAGTACATCATCCAGAGTCTAATAATTTATAGAGAGCAACCAGGTAAGTTCTCTCCGCATTTTCATTTTGGGTTTTGGAAAATCTTCTCAGAAACACAAGTAATTATACACTAATAACACTCTCTCAGATACTCATAGTGCTACACATACTTCTTAATACCATTCCACAGAGAACAACAACGTAATTATACACTAATAACACTCTCTCAGATACTCATAGTGCTACACATACTTCTTAATACCATTCCACAGAGAACAACAACGTTACATAAATTCAACACATCTAGCTTATTTATCAGCTTGATTACCATTTATTTCTTGAAAGAAGGCATGGCTCTTTTCATTACCTACATTCTCTACCATTGTGCCAATACTTGTATTAAACGAAATTGCTATTGCGATCATTTCACATTGAGATATGCAGCTACTCATGTGAGTCGCGGTGCTTTCAGTTAAATACCAATTTGTCAGTACTTTGTTACTCAATCTTACTCCAATGTGGTGTGAAACAAGTAGTACATTTGTTTAATGTTTTTATGCCCTGCCTAGTCTGTTGGTCACATGCACACAGATCCATCAATTTAGGCAGTGTGTAAATGCTCATCTTGGTGTAGATTCGCCGATTTAGGCAACACCAGTTATCTGTGCAGTTCCGCCGATTTAGGCATCACACTGACAAATTGCAAAGTCACAATGGTAAATGCAGATTCGCCGATATAGGCAGCATTAGTGCAGATTCTCCAATCTAAGAAGCACGTCTTATTGGTGTAGATTCGTTGGTTGAGGCAACACCGATCAAGAAATCATGCTGCAGTGGCTGGCCACCATTGTAACTAGTATGATTTTGTTACCCGGGTACATTTTGAAAGTGATTTTGATTTGGACTTATATTGTGGAATTGGAATTGGATTGGGATTTGGTATCTGGTGATTATTACGGCAGTGTTTATGTGATGAGACTTGCTATTATGAGAATTGATTCTGATGAGTGTGACCAATGATATCCTGATTCATCAGGGTATGACATATATTGCTTATTCTAGTGGTATGGGACACTAGAATAGGTAGTATGTGGATGACGGTAGGCATAAGCAATGTTGTCTAATTTTATGAATTTCTTACTATTTGATACATATTTCTAATCATTGTTTTTGACAAGTATTGTTTGCAGATTTTTATCTTCGCAATTAAGGACAATTGCTTTCCAACGGAGAGGTATGTTATAGAATTGATCTTTTATTATTTATTGCAGCTGACAGGTGGAAAAGACTAGACCCAGCTTGGCCTATGCGAATGGATATGTATATCATGTACATTTTATTATTCAAGCGCTCTTTTATGAGCTTTGGCCATTTATGATCGGCCGGCTAGTCTGTACTCATTTTGACCATTCAAGAAATCTATAAATGAAACACGTGCAAGAGGAAAATGGTCACTCTTGCAAGGGGGGAGATTGCACCCAGTGCTTGCGTTGTTCTTCTCTCCTCTTCCCTCTTCTCTCTCCCCGTGCCGACGCAGCACTCCATTCTAGGAGGTGAGTCTGCACGCGCCCTATTGCTCACTCTCGCACTCTGCCTCCCTCTGTTCGTGTATCTCGCGATTATGCATTATGTGGTTGCTAGGTATGTCGATTAGTAGGTTTATGTCTTGCTATGTGCTATTTTCGAGTATTTTGCAGGGCAGACAGGCTTCCGGCTGTAGCATCTTTCATCTTAAAAGTAGCATTTAAATCAGCCTTAAATTCAGCAATATGTCTCTCATTTGGTATAGTGATCAGTAAATCATCTACATAAAGAACCACAATGAGAAGTACATCACCCTCAACTTTTATGTACAATGTGCTTTCTGTTGGACTGTTACGAAAGCCTCGTTTGACCAAATGAGTGTCAGATTTCTCATACTAAGCACGAGCAGATTGCTTCAACCCATACAAAGCCTTCTTACATCTTCACACTTTGTCCTCTTGTCCTTTTGTGATGAAAACGCAAGGCTGTGTTACATAAACTTCCTATGTCACCATTCAAGAAAGCAGTAACAATGTCTGATTGATGTACATCCCAACCAAAATGAGCTGCCAATGCACATAGAAAATGCACAGTAGTCATACGCCAAGTGGGAGCAAAAGTTTCTTCATAATCTATGCCTTTTTGTTGCGCATAGCCTTTTGCAACAAGTCGAGCCTTATGGCGATCAACCTCACCATCCGACTTGCGTTTCAACTTGTAAACCCACTTTGTACCAATAGCCTTTTTGCCAGGAGGCAAATCACATAAAGTCCATGTGTCATTTTCTATAAGTGCATCATATTCTGATTGCATGGCAGCCATCCAATTTTCTGGATTTTGTGCTTCATCAAAAGAGAGAGGTTCCTCAACATCATGTAAGCTAGACACAGCCAAAGCATAACAATTTGATGCATAAGATGCATGGCAAGAGCCTGAACGAGTATGACTAGACAAAGGTGCATCCAATTTACTGTCACGCAATGTATGCACCAACCATTTTGGCATACCTCTAGCCTGCTCATTTTTAGCCAGTACATCATGTATATCTACATCAGTAATAGGCTGATCTATAACATTTTCGAGAACCCCCATAGGCTATACATTTGCCTCATTGGAATTTACATTCGAACTTCCACCAATAAAAAGAGGCAACAAAGTGTCATAAATGTCCTGTGACCTTACATTACTGTCTCTAGTACATGACAGCAAGGGCTGAACAGAATCTTCCACAAACACTACATCCCGTGAAACCAGAATACGCTTTGTTTGCGGATGATACAACCTGTAACCTTTGCTTTCAGCACTATAACCAACAAAAATACATTTAACAGGCCTATCATCCAATTTCTTGCGTTGTGTTTGTGGCACCAAAGCATATGCCAAACAGCCAAAACACGCATGTGCTCAATAGAAGGCTTTCTATCATGCGATGCTTCATATGGAGTAATAGACTACAAAGCTTTCGTAGGAAACCTATTAAGTACATAAGTGGCACACATGATGGCCTTAAGTCAAAAAGAATGCGGCAAAGCTTGACCATACATTGTGCCACTTCCATAAGTGACCTTATTTTCCTCTCAGCAACACCATTTTGTTGATGTGTATAAGGCACTTTACATTGGTGTTTTATCCCACGACTAGCCAGAAATGCATTAAATTCATGAGACATATACTCCCCCCCTCAATCGAAACGGAGGGTGTCCATGGTTGATTTTAAGACATTTTTAGTCATAGCCAGAAATTGTTTGAAGCACATAAAAACTTCGGCCTTCGCTAAATACCCATGCATGCCTGGAGTAATCATCAATGACTGTCACGAAGTAAAGGTAATTTCCCAAGGCTGGAGTTTGCATGGGCCCACAAACGTCACTATGCACAAGCTGCAACCTGCATGTGGCCCTAACTGACCCATCCTTTGGAAACTTAGAACGCTGCATTTTACCCAAAATACAGCCTTCACAAACATGTTTGATAGGTGCTTCAAGAGGTGGAAAAGAAGCAACCATATCAGATTTCAGCAAACTGGCAAAATTCAGATGCCCAAAACGTGCATGCCACAATTTCGCATCTGAAACACCCCTTGAATCTGTAATTGCATTTGCAAAATTTTGTCCACACTTGTCATACAAAGTGAGCTTTTACTATCCATGACACAAAATGCCAGATGCAACAATTTCATCACCAAAACTGAGATCATGAACTGTACAACTGTCATCCACAAATTTGACTACAAGTCGAAGTCTAGCCTAGTGCGAATATAGAAAAAAGATTCTTCTTGATCCCTGGTACATAAAGTACATAAAGCCCATTCTGCATCAACATCAACATCATAGTCTCCTTTCACAGAAGACTCAACAATGACCGCATTTGTAATGGAACCAGCATTTGCAGTGGAACCGCCCTCATTCTCTTTGGCCTTCAACTTAGGACACTGCTTGATCAAGTGATCCTTAGCTTTACAATAATGGCAATGTATCTTATTTTTGTCCTTATCACCAGAATTTCTAGACGCATTGCTGCCAGCAAAAGCATTAGGAACAGAAGCTTTGCCACTTGTAGCAGAACAATAAGAAGTGGCTGCATTGCTGTTACCACCCTTTCTTTGAGAAGAAATAAAAGCCTATTCAATTGCAAGCTACCTAGTCCTATTTTTTCTGGAAAGTGACTCTTGCAATAGCAATGTGCATAATGCATCAAACTTGACAACTTCAGGATTTCCTTGGGTCATAAGTCTCCAAGTACTAGCAAAAGTCTAGTAAGAATCTAGTAAGGCATCAAGAACGTTTTGCACAAGGGAACTGTCTGAAATGACTTCACCTGCAAAAATAAGTTGCTCATTGATATTCTTGACACCAGTAAGAAAAGTGTTCATATCATCTTCCTCATGCATAATCTTTGATTCCAGCTCTTTACGCAACAAAGCAATTTTAGCCTCATTGTGCCTTGCATAAAGACCTGCTAGAATATCCCAAGCTTGTTTTGCAGATTTTGTTGAACGAATGTGAGGAGTAATTGTGTGATTCACAGACAACGCAATCAACGCATGAGCCTACGCATCCTTCACATCGCAATGAGCTTGTTCTATCGTAGGCAAAACAACTCTAATAGCAGCAAGACTTGCAACATCGCCTACATCCTCAGAACCATGACGTACATGAATGTCCCCTGCACAATATTCCAGACGCCCTTTGACACACGAACATATTGCATCTCTTGAACACATCTGTATTGTTGTCAGCGATGGAAAATGCTATATGTGAAAATTGCCCAAAATGAGGAGAAACTAAGTGAGACCAGCACGTGCTATATAGCACATCCCACAAGAATGTATGGGACTTGTTATGCAGTAATGGTGCTGACACAAACTCTGCACAAAATGGAAAAATTGCTTGTGTAGACCTGACTGTGGTGGAAATGGAGGGCAAAATGAGCTTGAATCAAAAATCTAAGCAGACTATGCTCTACAAACGCTCGCCAAAGCTCACAGAAACCGGAGAAAGTGAGCAAGCGTGTGTTGGAGCTGCTGGCGACTAAGCCTGGGAGGATGCAACCAGCTATGATACCAAGTGTTGAAATTAGGGTTGCAGAGAAATGCACAGAGCTTGGAGAAGACGAAGGAAGCTTAAGGCACACAACTGAGAGTGTATTACTTAGTGTGCAATGGAAAGATGGATAGCCCTACAGTGATGGGCATATATACAATGCACGGGGGAAAAAAACTCCTAAAGAGGGAAAAAATGCCCTGGCGGTCCTAGTGTGTTCACACACATCACTACCACATGTATATGGTAACGAGAGAGAGAGAGAGAGAGAGAGAGAGAGAGAGAGAGAGAGAGAGAGAGAGAGAGAGAGAGAGAGAGGGAGAGAATATATCCCCTCATTTGGGTGATGTAAAGTATCTTTTGGTGTTTTAAAGTACATGCATTTTGATGACTTAAAGTATCTTTGGTCTTTTTAAGTACACTAGTAAAACAGTGCCGCTTTCAGCGGCGACATGGCCCCTCTTACCCTCAAACCTGTTGCTCTTACATAGCATCTCTCTCTCTCTCTCTCTCTCTCTCTCTCTCTCTCTCTCTGTGTGTGTGGATGTGCATGTAGGTTCAAGAGTCATAAAGCTTTGAAGACTATTTTATATTGGTGAGTAGTCATAGGCATTGTTCAATTGAGGGGTTGACTGAGGAACAATGCTCTCTCTCTGCATTGTTCTCCCTATGTGCGCGTGTGTGTGGCTAGGGTTGCAGGGCACACTTGCCGGTGGAAGGAGCTTCGCCACGTGGCCGGGGGGGCTAGAATTACGGGTCCGAGAGCTATGAGACTACATCCCTCACCATGTGACCCAAGACATGCAATCCTCCAGCCCTCATGTATCACCAGTGTCAGCATCCACGAAAGGGTACACATACCGCCCACTTGCCTCATTAAGCTTCATAGCAAGCAAATCTCCGGCATCAGCTCCAATGGGTTGATTTGAAACTATTGAGCTTGGGGAGGCCGAGATAGAGAGAGAATTACTAACAAAGTCCTTGAACGACCCGTAAGGCAATGATCTCTATCTCTCTCTCCCCAATATGAAAACGCATTATAAGCGACGTAACGCGAGCTCTACCGGTTGCAGGAGAGCATTGAGCATCCAAGAAAGGGTACATGTATTGCCGACCTGCCTCATTAAGCTTCCTGATAAGGCAATCTCCTGCCATTAGTTCCAATGGGCTGATTTGAAACTCTTCAGCTTGGGGAGGGGGGATAGAGAGAGAGAGTTACTAACAAAGTCCCTGAACAACCACGATCTCTCTCTCTCTCTCTCTCTCTCTCTCTCTCTCTCTCTCTCTCTCTCTCTCTCTCTCTCTCCATCTCTGTCTCTCTCTCATCTCCTCTCACACTTCTCTCTCTCTCTCTCTCTCTCTCTCTCTCTCTCTCTCTCTCTCTCTCCAATACGAAAATGCATCATACGCGACTCCTTAACGTGAGCTCTATTTGCAAGAGAGCATTGATGTGAATCTGAATCATGTGAGAAAGGCGAATTTCCTGAGACGTTGCACTCTTGGGCTGCGGGCCAGGAGATGGTTCTAGATTGCCTTCACTGCGCTCGCAATTGGGCGTCCAAATTCAAAGTTGAAGTTCGCATAACATTCAAGTCTAGAAAGTGACAGGCAATGCATAAGGTCTCATGCATTGGGGATGCCAATGTGGTAGCAAGTTCAAAAGGCGGAAGTAGTACCTTCTCTCTCTCTATACATGTCTGTGTGTAGAGGAGGGGGGGGGGGGGGGGGGGGGGGGGGGGGGGGGGGGGGGGGGGGCACACTTGTCGGTGGAAGGAGCTATCACCACGTGGCCGGGGGAGGGCCAAAAATTTCGGGTCCAAGAGCTCCGAGCCTGCATCCCTCACGTTGTGATCCAAGACATGCAATCCTCCAATCCTCATGTATTACCGCTATCAACATCCATGAAAGGGTACACATACCGTCCCCTTGCCTCATTAAGCTACCTCGCAAGCCAATCTCTGGCATCAGCTCTAATGGATTGATTTGACACTTTTCAGCTTGAGGAGGGGGGGATGGAGAGAGAGTTACTAACAAAGTCTCTCTCTCTCTCTCTCTCTCTCTCTCTCTCTCTCTCTCTCTCTCTGTCTCTCTCTCTCTCGCTCTCATCTCTCTCTCTCTCTCTCTCTCTCTCTCTCTCGCTCCTCTCTCTCTCTCTCTCTCATCTCTCTCTCTCTCTCTCTCTCTCTCGTCTCTTCTCATCTCTCTCTCTCTCTCTCTCAGTATGAAAACGCATCATATGCAACATAAGGCGAGCTCTACCTGCAGGAGAGCATTGAGCATCCAAGAAAGGGTACATGTACCGCCCACCTGCCTCATTAAGCTTCCTCGCAAGCAAATCTCGGCCATCATCTCCAATGGGTTGATTTGAAATTGTTGGAGTACTTATTGGATCAAGCCTTTGCATAAAGGAGGGGTTGTAAAGAATGTAAACAACTATCGGACTATAATGATTGGGTCTTATAGAAAAGTCGTTTGGGTGCATAATGGAGATGAAATTGAATGATTGGGTTGAAGAGAATCACAAGCTTACAAAAGGACAAGCGGGTATTTGTCGATGCCAGAGCAACATTGATCCTTCATTGATCATCTTGTCACTCTTCGTGTTTTCATGGAGAAAAGTCAATTGAAAGACAAGCAATTGTACTGTTGTTTTCTGGACTTTAAGAAATCATTTGATATGATTCCACGTAATAATTTGTGGAAAAGGATGGAAGAACTCTGAGTGCCAAGTGAGTTTATACTTGCTGTTTCTAGAATCTATATGAAGGTGATGTGTGAATTATGCATGGGAAGAGGAATTTCAGAACTTTTGTAAGCACTAATGGGGTTAAACAAGGATATCCAAAAAAATTGTCGACCTACGAACGCTCGTCAAAGCTCACAGAAATTGGAGAAAGTGAGTACGCGTGTGCTGGAGCTGTTGGCGACCAAGCCCGGGAGGATGCAATCAGCTCTGATACCAATTGTTGGAATTAGGGTTGCAGAGAAATGCACATAGCTTCAAGAAGACAAAGGAAGCTCAAGGCACACAACTGAAAGTGTATTACTTAGAATGCAATGGAAAGATGGATAGCCCTAGAGTGATGGGCGTATATACAATGCACGGGGGGAAAAACATCCTAAAGAGGGTAAAATGCCCCAGCGGTCCTAGTGTGTTCACACACATCACTACCACATGTATATGGTAACGAGAGAGGAGAGAGAGAGAGAGAGAAGGGGAGAGAGAGAGAGAGGAGGAGAGAGGAGAGAGAGAGAAGGAGAGAGAGAAGAGAGAGAGAGAAATACATCCCCCTCTTTTGGGTGATGTAAAATATTTTTTGGTGTTTTAAAGTACATGCATTTTGATGACTGAAAGTATCTTTGGTCTTTTAAAGTACACTAGTAAAACAGCGCCGCCTTCAGCGGCGGCATGGCCCTCTTACTCTCAAACCCCTTGCTCTTACTTAGCATCTCTCTCTCTCTCTCTCTCTCTCTCTCTCTCTCTCTCTCTCTCTCTCTCTCTCTCTCTCTCTCTCTCTCTCTCTCTCTCTCTCTCTCTCTCTCTGTGCATTGTTCCTCAGTGAGCCCCTCAATTGCACAAAGCCTATGGCTACTCACCAGTATACAATATTCTTCAAAGTTTTATGACTCTTGAACTTGCATGAAAACTTAGAGACACATGGGGAGGGAGAGAGAGAGAGAGAGAGTAGAAGAAGAAGAAGTCGTTCAAGCTACATGAGTTGGAAAAATTTGAGAGCTGCGTGCCTGCATCCCTCACGCTGTGACCCAAGACATGCAATCCTCCAATCCTCATGTATTACCACTGTCAGCATCCACGATTGTTCAGCTTGGAGAGTTACTAACAAAGTCCTTGAACGGCCCGTAAGGCCACATCTCTCTCTCTCTCTCTCTCTTCTCCTCTCCTCTCACTCTCCTCCTCTCTCTCTCTCTCTCTCTCCTCTCTTCTCTCTCTCTCTCTCTCTCTCTCTCTCTCTCTCTCTCTCTTCTCTCTCTCTCTCTTCAATATGAAAACTCATCATATGTGATGTAATGCGAGCTCTACCTGCAAGAGAGCATTGAGCATCCAAGAAATAGTACACGTACCGCCCACCTACCTCATTAAGCTTCCTTGCAAGCCAATCTCCGTCATTAGGTTCAATGGGTTGATTTGAGACTGTTCAGCTTGGGGAGGGAAGGATAGAGAAAGAGTTACTAACGAAGTCCGTGAAGGACCTGTAAGGCCATGACCTCTCTCTCTCTCTCTCTCTCTCTCTCTCTCTCTCTCTCTCTCTCTCTCTCTCTCTCTCTCTCTCTCTCTCTCTCTCCTCTCCAGTATGAAAACGCAGCATATGCGACGTAACGCGAGCTCTACCTGGAGGAGAGCATTGATCACCGAAGAAAGGGTACACCTGCCGTCCACCTGCCTCATTAAGCTTCCTCGCAAGCCGATCTTGGCCATCATCTCCAATGGGTTGATTTGAAATTGTTGGAGTACTTATTGGGTCAAGCCTTTGCATAAAGGAGGGGTTGTAAACAATGTAAACAACTATCGGACTATATGATTGGGTCTCTTATGGAAAATTTGTTTGGGTGCATAATGGAGATGAAATTGAGTGATTGCACTGAAGAGAATCACAAGCGTACAAAAGGACAAGCGGGTTTTTGTCGATGCCATATCACTATTGATCATCTTATCACTCTTCGTGTTCTCATGGAGAAAAGTCCGTTGAAAGAGAAATTGTATTGTTGTTTTGTGGACTTTAAGAAGTCCTTTGATATGATTCCACGTAATAATTTGTGGAGAAGGATGGAAAAACTCCTAGTGCCATGTGAGTTTATACTTGTTGTTTCTAGAATCTATGAGAAGGTGATGTGTCAATTGCGAATGGGAAGAGGAATTTTAGAAATTTTGTAAGCACTATTGGGGTTAAACAAGGATATCCAAAATTTTTGTCGACCTACGAACGCTCGTCAAAGCTCACAGAAATCGAAGAAAGTGAGCAGGCATGTGCTGGAGCTGCTGGTGACGAAGCCCGGGAGGACACAACCTGCTCTGATACCAATTGTTGGAATTAGGGCTGTAGAGAAATGCACACTACTTGGAGAAGGAAGCTCAAGGCACACAATTGAGAGTGTATTACTTAGTGTGCAATGGAAAGATGGATAGTCCTAGAGTGATGGGCGTATATATAATACACGGGGGAAAAAACCTCCTAAAAAGGGAAAAAATGCCCCAGCGGTCCTAGTGTGTTCATACACATCACTACCACATGTATATGGTAACGAGAGAGAGAGAGAGAGAGAGAGAGAGAGAGAGAGAATATATCCCCTCTTTTGGGTGATGTAAAGTATCTTTTGGTGTTTTAAAGTACATGCATTTTGATGACTTAAAGTATCTTTGGTCTTTTAGGTACAATAGTAAAACAGTGCCGCCTTTAGCGGCGGCATGGCCCCTCTTACCCTCAAACCCTTTGCTCTTACTTAGCATCTCCCTCTCTCTCTCTCTCTCTCTCTCTCTATCTATCTCTCTCTCTCTGCATTGTTCCTCAGTTAGCCCCTCAATTGCACAAAGCCTATGGCTACTCACCAATATACAATAGTCTTCAAAGTTTTATGACACTTGAACCTCCATGCACACTTAGAGACACATGGAGAGAGAGAGAGAGAGAGAGAGAGAGAGAGAGAGAGAGAGTAGAAGAAGAAGAAGTCGTTCAAGCTACATGAGTTGGAGAAATTTGAGAGCTGCGAGCCTGCATCCCTCACGATGTGACCCAAGACATGCAATCCTCCAACCCTCATGTATTACCGTTGTCAGCATCCACGAAAGGATACCCATACCACCCACCTACCTCATTAAGCTTCCTCGCAAGCCGAACTCTGCCATCAGCTCCAATGGGTTGATTTGAAACTGTTCAGCTTGGGGAGGGGGGAATAAAGAGAAAGTTACTAACAAAGTCCCTGAGCGACCCTTAAGGCCACAATCTCTCTCTCTCTCTCTCTCTCTCTCTCTCTCTCTCTCTCTCTCTCACTCTCTTCTACTCTTCTCTCTCACTCTCTCTCCTCTCTCAGTCTCACTCTCGCTCTCTCTCAATCTCATAATGAAAACGCATCATACGTGATGTAATGCGAGCTCTACCTACAAGAGAGCATTGAGCATCCAAGAAATAGTACACGTACCGCCCACCTACCTCATTAAGCTTCCTCGCAAGCCAATCTCCACCATCCGCCTTAATGGGTTGATTTGAGATTGTTCAGCTTGGGGAGGGAAGGATAGAGAGAGAGTTATTAACAAAGTCCCTGCAGGACCTGTAAGGCCATGACCTCTCTCTCTCTCTCTCTCTCTCTCTCTCTCTCTCTCTCTCTCTCTCTCCCCCTCCCTCCCTCCAATATGAAAATGCATCATACGTGACTCCGTAATGCGAGCTCTACCTGCAAGAGAGCATTGACGTGAATCTAACTCATGTGAGAAAAGAAGTCAAAGAGGACTTGTTGAGCTCTCTTGGATCGGAGACACTACAAGAGGTTCTTCATATTAGCGACGCTACCATTGCGATGCTCAAATGTGTAAATCCACGACGTCGCTATGGTCGTCGCTATGAGGGTCGCTATAATATTTGTTAAATAGTGACGGTCATAGTGACGAGCGTAGCGACATCGACAGGGGTAAAAAAATACACCGCGAGTGTCAAAATCGCAGATCTCATATCTGAGTTTCGCTCCACCTCTCTCTCTCTCTCTCTCTCTCTCTCTCTCCCCCCCCCCCACATACACACACACACACACACACACACACACGAGGAGAGGAAGGAAAGCCAGGTATGCTCCTTCCCTCTCATGTTCCCTTCCCCTCTTTCTCTCTTTCCCTCTCTCTCTCTCTCTCTCTCACACACACACACACACACACACACATTGTGTCTTTGAGAGAGAGAGAGAGAGAGAGAGAGAGAGAGAGAGAGAGAGAAAGAGAGAGAATGCACACATATACATAAACAAACAACACATACACACACACACACACACACATTGAATGTACACACATGCATAAACAAAGAATGCATACTCACACACATTGAGAGAGGCCGAAAAGAGAGAGAGAAGAGAGAGAGAGAGAGAGAGAGAGAGAGAGAGAGAGAGAGAGAGAGAGATCTATATAAATAAAAAAAGTAGAGAAAATATGATATGAAATGTTAAATTAAGATTTAGGGTTAGGTTAGATTACAATTAGGGTTAGGTTAGATTACAATTAGAATTATGTTAGACTAAAGATTATTTTAGAATTAAGATTAGATTAGATTTAGGTTTATGCTAGATTTAAGGTTCGGTTAAGATTTAAGTTAGATTACATTTAAGTTTAGGTTAGATTTAAGATTAGATTAGATTTAGGTTTGTGTTATATTTAGATTAGGGTAAGATTTAAGGTTAGGTTAGACTTAAGATTAGATTAGATTTAGTTTTATGTTAGATTTAAGATTAGCTTAAGATTTAAGTTAGATTACATTTAAATTTGATATAGGTTAGATTACATTTAGGTTTAGGTTAGATTTAAAATTAGATTAGATTTAGTTTTGTGTTATGTTTAAGATTAGGGTAAGCATTTAAGATTAGTTTAGACTTAAGATTATATTAGATTTAGGTTTATGCTAGGTTTAGATGTAGGTTAGATTTAAGATTAGATCTACGTTAGATTTAAAATTAGGCTAGATCTAAGTTAGATTTAAGGTTAGATCTAGTTTACCTTCAGGATTACGGTTTAAATTTAGAGTTAGGCCAATGGTGATCTCTTTCTTCTCTCCACGGATACGGCCACTTGGTATAATCATATACATGCTGCCTGTACTTATCTATTAGACCTTTTAGGGCATGTCCCTTGAACAAGTGTAAAGTAGCTGTTGTGAAAAGATGTTAAGCTACTGTGAATTGCTACAGCTCAAGAAGATGAAAAGGGGTTTTGTCCACTACATGCATTGTCATGTAGACGTGGGTGTGTAGATTTCTCATACCCACAAATATAGGCATTGACCAATAACGACAAGGTTATAACCCTCTCCTTTGATGCAAATCCTGTGGTGGCGAAACTCACTTACTTTGGCACGTTACAAGAGATTCTGAGGATCGATTATAGAGGATTTTTTGTGGATTTGTTCGACGTGCAATGGTTCAAGATAAACATGGAGGGTCGCAATGCTACAGTGCACAGAGGAGAGTCAGGTTTCCTTGAGATGAATTCAACTAAAATGTGGACCGACCTAAGAGACACTTTCGTACTACCCGACCATTCTGGACAAGTAAGTCTATTAACATCCAATTTTAGAGGACTGATGATCTGGAAGCACTCATGTAAGTTATGTGGCTCTTGCAGGTGGTATTTCATCTTACAAAGTCTGCATCAAACTGGTGGTATGTCATAGAAATAGACCCTCGAAGTGCACGGACATATGAGGGCTACCATGTACCAATCACAGCGGCATTAGTGGAGGAGATCGAAGAGGATATTGATGATTCGGAAGCCGCAGAGGTGGTACAGGACAAGCCTGGCGCTGCTACTCTCTATGGGATGCATGCAGAGGATCTACAAAATGAAACGGAGGACATCTGCCTAAACGGAGAGCTCTATATAGACATAGGGAGTTATGTTGAGTTACGCGAGGATGAGAGAGAGACCTCTTAAAGCCATAAATTGTATTTGAGCAATTTTGCTCCTTTTTATAATATATATTGTATTCAAGTGGAGTTTTGTCCATTCTTGTCTATATGCTATACTTGAGAAATTTAAATTGTGTTTAATCAAATTATAACTTGATCAGATTCTCTTTTCCATTCATCATTAGGATTTAATGTTTGTGTGTTTAATGCAGGTATGTATGATGATGAGTTTCTTTCTTCCTTGTCACCCCAGCAGAGGAGGTGGTACGAGGAGCGTCATCGTTCTAGAGCACCATTGCGTCGTTCCACTTTTTCAGCGTCTCCTTTGGAGCACTCACTGTGCTCCAAGAGTTTGGTGTCGACGAGACGATCTACACACTCTTCTAGGCACCGACGTTCTAGTGGTGGTGGAGGTGGTTGTTGTGGAGATGCCGCCGTTGATGCTTCGACATCGCCTCATAGTCTATGAGGCTCCTTACCTTCCCCTTCTTTGCCCGCCCCCACACCAGCCACGACATCGCCATCTACTCCAGGTTCTACGCGGCTATCGGCCGTTCTTGGCTACACACCACTCGCTACTCCTCCGGGAGTCACCCCAGTCGACACTCCTTGCTTCGAGGCCCAGACTCCAGTGGAGACACATGTCGTCCGTACCCCCATCAAGATGCCACTCGATATGAGACTCGAGACCCCTACAGAGACACCCAGGTTCACACGTCACAGGCAAGAGGGCTTGTCGTACTCGATCAACATCAATGGCGGCATCATCTTGGATGACGACAGTAAGAAGGCGATCTAGCGCATGCGTGGCCTTTGCTCTCAGGTTTTTCGACACTACATACTAAACACCTGGAGTAAAGTGTCAAATGAATTAATAGACAATGTCATCAGCAAGCTGCATGACGAGTTTCCCGTGTCAAGTCGGGATGAACACTTCAATGAAGACCTGATGAAGGTGCGGATGCGTGAATACTGCAAGCACAAGTGTTCTAAAGTGCAAAAAGCATTAAAGCATGGGTGGAACAGGCCAGATTGGCTGGCCAAAGAAAATTGAAAGAATGCAAAGCGAGGAGCGCGCGAGAATTTTGACAAGTGGAAGCAAAAAAAGGAGGCAGCCAAAGCGCGAATAGAGGCAGGGAACTCGCACCACTTAGGGAGCGGCGGGTGGGCATCATTTGAGGCCAATTTTGTAAGTGTTTTTGCATTGCCCTTTAGGTTTGGTATTTATGGATAATTGTACTTTTAAATTTTAACATAACGTCTTCTTTGTATGTTTTGAACAGTGGTCGATGACAGGACGTGACCCCACACCGTACGAGCGCGAGTATCCGGGCAGAAAGGGCTTACACGCCCTTATGGACATTCTCACTTCTTGTTCCAGCATGGTTAGTATTTCACTTTACGCTCTTACATTTGTTGTATTTTAATGATAACCTAGATATGCCGCTTGGATACGATGAACCGTCTGATCAAACGACGTCAATCTAGCCATAGACATATAGCACTAGTTTTCTTTTGTCATAGCATGTATATATGATGACTTATGCACGTCATTTTTGTAACTATTGGTCAACGATCTATTTTCTCAATAATGACAATTGTGTTGTAGCTATTACATCAAATGATTTTGCCTATGATGTGTATAATTTTGTCGATTAACTTTCATCGAACTACTTTTGTCTGTCAGTTTTGCATCTTCATTTTGGAAACAATGTTCAATATGGTTGATGGGTGGCAAGGCATTCAATGCCCTACCACCCAAAAAAATTTATTATCGGGTGTCGCTATAAGCGTCTCTATATAAGGTTCTGCAGTGTCTCTATAATTGTCGCTAAAATGAGGACTTACACGTCGCTATAGGTGTCGCTATATAGTGACACCTATAGCGACGTTTATAGAGACGCCTATAGCGACAATCTCATTTCGACGCTTTTAGCGACGTCGGGGGATTAAAAAAGTGATTGTAGTTTTGTCGCTACAGCCATCACAAGTGCTCATAACCTCTTGTAGTGAGAGAAGAAGAGACGTTGCACTCTTGGGAGAAGGCCAAAAGACGGCTCTCGACCGCCTTCAGTGTGCTCACCATTCGGCACCCAAATTCAAAGTTGGACGTGTACACGACATTCAAGTTCAAAAAGTGACAAGCAATGCATAAGGTCTCAGGCATCGGGGATGCCAATGTGGCGGGCAAGTTCGCAAGGTAGCAGCACCTCTCTCTCTCTCTCTCTCTCTCTCTCTCTCTCTCTCTCTCTCTCTCTCTCTCTCTCTCTCTCTCTCTCTCTCTCCCCCCCCCCCTCCCTCTGTGTGTGTGTGTGGATAAGGTTGCAGGGCACACTTGCCGGTGGAAGGAACTATCACCATGTGGCCAGGGGAGGGGCCGGAATTTTGGGTCCGAGAGCTGCAAGCCTGCATCCCTCACGCTGTGGCCCAAGACATGCAATCCTCTAACCCTCATGTAGTACCACTGTCAGCATCCACGAAAGGGTACACATACCGTCCACTTGTTTCATTAAGCTTCATCGCAAGTCAATCTCCGGCATCGGTTCCAATGGGTTGATATGAAACTATTGAGCTTGGGGAGGGAGGGATAGAGAGAGAATTACTCAGAAAGTCCTTGAATGACCCATAAGGCAATGATCTCTCTCTCTCTATGAAAACGCATCATAAGCGACGTAACATGAGCTCTACCTGCTGTAGGAGAGCATTGAGCATCCAAGAAAGGGTACACGTATCGCCCATTTTCCTCATTAATCTTCCTGATAAGGCAATCTCCCGCCATTAGTTCCAATGGGTTGATTTGAAACTGTTCAGCTTGGGGAGGGGGGGATAGAGAGAGAGTTACTAACAAAGTCCTTGAAAGACCTGTAAGGCCACGATCTCTCTCTCTCTCTCTCTCTCTCTCTCTCTCTCTCTCTCTCTCTCTCTCTCTCTCTCTCTCTAATATGAAAATGCATCATATGCGACTTCGTAACATGAGATCTATTTGCAAGGGAGCAGTGATGTGAATCTAAATCTTGTGAGAAAGGCAGGCAAAGAGAACTTGAGCTCTCCTGGACTGAAGAGAAGAAGAGACGTTGCACTTTTGGGCTGCGGGCCGGGAGATGGTTCTAGATTGCCTTCAGTGTTGCATTTATTCAATTGAATAATGCAATCTATATCAAATAATTCGTCATTATTTGAATATTATCGTAAAATACGTGGTATTATCGAATAATTTATAATTTATCGATCGATAAGCTATCCATCGATATTGTATCAATCGATAGTGTATCGATCGATATTGTATCGATTGATACGCTAGATTTATTAAAAAAAACACGTGCCGTTGTTCGATCTGTTTTCGATCGATTTCGATTTTGGAGCTTTCTAACTCACATTCTCTACCTCATACTCTCGAGCAGGTTAGCTTCACGTACTGGTAAGCATCTTTTCTCTTCAGATTCGTAGTTTTTATAAAAAATAATTTAAATTTTACTTTCATGTGATTATATTACTGTATGTGTCTCTGATACGCCTTCGGGCCCTCTTAGTCACATAACAGTTTAAAATTTAGGATATAGAAATTACTATGGCTTGTATGATTTTATATCTTACTTCCATAGTAATCTAATTTTTTTATAGAAAACATTGACTCTTGTTCTGATATGCTTTGCAGCACTCTTACTTGAGTCAATGTTTTAGGAATTTAGATAACACTGCACATTGTTTTGATATGCTTGTCGGCACTCATACTTTGTACGGTGTTTTAGGAGACCATTAGATAGCATGTGCATTTGTTTGATATGTCTCACGACACTCTTACTTTGTACGATGCTTTAGGTAAAATAAGTTCCAATGAAATGTGAGCTTACAAAAAACATACTTCTTCCTGCGTTTGAGCCTTGGTTCTTACAACAGAAGAGGATACTCCTAGACACGATCTGTGCAAATAAATTTTTTATCTAGTGAGTCTTTAAGCTATACACTTTTCAATTTACGTAGTCATGGACCACATGATTCGTAGATCTAAATTGTAGATCTGTATAATGAGAAAAGTGCAATCTTTAAACTACTCCACGCGTCACAATCTTCGGTTCTTACAATGGGAGGAGTTTTTCTCAGACACGATTTGTGAAAAAAAAAACCATTATGTGATGAGCTACTGATTTTTATAGTGTAATCGTTCTCGGCGTCTGGATCGAATGTTTATCCTTTGCTCTTACAACGGGAATAAAACCCCTGTGTCTGGTGCTTAGAACTTGCTTAGATCCTTACAATGAGAAGGATACACACGTGACACCATATTTTATATTAATTTTTGTAATTTGTAAAATAATGCGTATTTCTATGACTTCGTCACATTCCTATTGATAATGTCTCATACATGCGAGGTTTTTGATTTGAAAAATCATAACATATTTCTTTATGATATGAAAAATCATAATTAACATCATGCATAATCGTGTGCATGTTCTTGTGTATATTAATCATAAATTACATTCATGTAGATGTATGGTTTAGGGTTTAGGGTGATTGTCCAATGGTTGTGTTGTAAATAATGACTAGAATGTGTTGTATTGCATGTCACTTATACTAATGAGAAGTTTTGATTTTTTGTTTTCTTGTTTTAGCTTCTACGCACATCATGGGTACTACAGGCAAGATAACAAAAGTTGAGCGCAAATATGTCAAAGAATTTGTATGCACTCATCTTTATGGATTACGAAGTGATCGCCTTCAGGAAGTCTGGCAAGAGTCCTCATACAAATCCTTTTTGGATGAGTTATGTAGTGCTACATATGCAGCACTAGTTGCAAAATTTTGTGGTGCTTCACGTGGGATTGAAGTCCTTACAGGTGGTCAGTTGGGCCACGACGTGAGTCGAATCATAGGGTAAGTTTGCAGAGTTGTAGAAACCCTTGACAAGAAAATCAAAGGGAAGTCCGACTTCATGGACCACATGAAGGAAGTAGAGGTCCTCTACAGAAGCATGAAGCAACACGGAAAGAGACCAAGGATCGAAGAAGAGCCCAGGGATGTACCCGAAGTGCCTATCGCTTCGGAAGTACCAATCTCTAGCAATGATCCAATGCTGCCCAACTTGGGAAGTTTAGACCCATGCAACCTCGTCATCATGCGCATGGCTTGCATTGCATTTCCACAAATGGCAAGCATTGGAGAAGGTAGATACGGCATGGTCACGAAGGTGAAATTCAACCATGAAACCTTCAGAGATGAATTTTACGCTGGCAAGCTAATCAAGGGTGATGGCTAGAGGAGTGCCAATGACATAGCACTGCATGAGGCCACAATTATGAATATCACTCATAGTGGAATCATTGCTGCTCTGGGATTGGCAAGACACGCCACGTGAGCGCCCACCCTCATCTTCAAGATGTGGAATGGTGGAAACCTTGACCACTGGCTAGAGAGACTCCAAAAGGAGGGGAAGAATGTAGCCATGAGCAAGGGTTTGAGAGACACTGAGGGGACCGTTGAAGGCGTCAAGAAGAATATATGGACTATCATTAATGGATTGCTCCAAACCTTCATCTTTTTGCACGCAAATAACATCACTCACAATGATGTTCATGGGAGTAATATCTTGCTGCATTTTGGATGGGCTTGACTATATGTAGCCGTATGTAATTGGGGTAGTGCAACCTTGTTCCCCTAGGACACATTTCCAAAGTTGCCAGATATTCTCCCATCGACGAGGGAAGCCTAGAACAAGTGATATTGGTGGGTGGCTCCCGAATGTATATCGACAAATCCTCCAGTCTTCACGCGCAGCCGAGATATCTACTCCCTTTGTAAATACATTCAAGAACTCCTTAAATATTTACCTAAGGATGATGACACTAATTATATCGCTTTCCTCATACGCTTTCAAGAAGTCCTGCGCACTTGTGTATCTACCAATCCCACCCAGCGCAAGTCCTTACATGATCTCCTCAGCATGTTACAAGGCATTAAGCATGTTGGTCGCACACTCCCAGATAGTGCAGGTTTGAGGCCATCTAATGATTGAAATTTGAAACCATACCTTGTAATTTGAAAACGTGTCTATACTTTGCAATGATACAATTTTGTCTTGTCTCATATCCATTGATTTGAAATTTCATGCTATTTTATTACATTGTTGTTGTCAAATTGATGAGAGAGATGTGAATTTTAAAATTGTGTGAATGTTAACATTGATTGTACCGTTGATTGTAGTTTTTTAATCAATGTGTATCTATTTTTTTGATCTAATTACTTATTGTCGTGTGATTCGATAGGAAATGGCAGCCCCATATGCTCCTCCCAATGTCGATGGTGAGCTCGATCACGAAGAGTCTTAACGCATCCTCAGAGAGGAGATCATGCGTTACAGGGCTCAAGACCTCTCGTCATTCTTTGTTAAGGCCGCGGAGCTCGAAGGTTTGGAGGGCGAACCAATGAAATTGAAAGACATACGCAAGTGTTGTCCCTTTTTTTTTTCTGAAAGATGTACTATTCAATTAGAGGTCAGGTCATGCCAAGGCAACGGCACCATTGAAAATCTCAGATTTGCAACACAAAGGGTTCGCACGTGTGTTTCTCCTATGCTTCATCCAAAAGGAGCGCAGTCTACCTAACAATAATCAAGTTGCCATGTACTTCATCCAGCAAGTCTTCGTGCAAGATATAATGAAGAAGCACGTCCTTTGGACGGACCGTCCTTTCAACGCTGGTGTTAGACTTGGAAGAGCTAAAGAAAGGGCACAAGTGTGTCATGGGGAGGCAGATCCACCTGCACAAAAGAGGCCAATTGTGCTCCTACCAGATGAGCATGAACAAATTGTTAATATTGTGTCTCAAGGGGCTACACTAGCCACCCAAGGAGAGAGCATTTTCTCTCTACAAGAGAAGTTGGCAACCAAAGAAGAAGAAGTACTTGTTTTAAAGAGAGAACTTGCTAGATACAAAGCGTGGTATGATCCCGGGGGATTCACTGTGTTTTTCCGTACGGTACCACGTGAGTGTACACGAGGGGGGTTTTTGGATTTTGTACATAAGCGTATACAATAGGGGTAGCTCCTCATTATTTCATACTCATATCGTATACATAAGGGAGGGGGGGGGAGGGGTATCACATACTATGTGTGTGTGTGTGTGTGTGTGTAATATATATATATATATATACATACATACACATGTACATATACACACCTTGTGTGTGTGTGTGTGTGTGTGTGTAACACATATGTATGTCTTTCACACATACATACACATCGTACAAATAAAGTATTACACACGAACACACACATATGTACAGACATACATTTACATTCACATTCACATTCACTATGGCTAAGTTGCATCACTCATCTATACTAGTATAAAAGGCGAAGGGATTCAGGTCCCCCCCCCCCCCCCCCCCCCCCCCCCTGACACACATCAATAGGAGCTTGCTCCGGCAGCGCACTATGTAGTCATCGGTCGCATAGGCGCGCGCACAGCTAGAGAGAGAGAGAGAGAGAGAGAGAGAGAGAGAGAGAGAGAGAGAGAGAGAGAGAGAGAGAGAGAGAGAGAGGCGGCCTTTGCTTTGATTATTTGACTGTGCTGGTTTCCTCGACGGCTCACTCTAGGGTGGTATCTGCAGCACTGGCAGAACAGGGGTCTTCCGCCGTTTAGAGACTCTAGACGGGTAACAGGGTTGCTCTCTCTCTCTCTCTCTCTCTCTCTCTCTCTCTCTCTCTCTCTCTCGATGAGTCAATGGCCTCGAATCTCGGTGGGATGCACGCGCAACTGTCTGCACACGCATGGCCCCAAAGCACCTCATTTCAAAAAACATCCCCAATATTTTGTCACAAATTCCCAAAATGCCCTTCAATTTTTCCAAAATTCCCAAAATACCCATGGTCCCGTGATTAAATGTCTTGACATACAAAAAAGTTTCTAGCTTTTCATAAGAAGACTTGATTGTCTATTAATACTAGAATTGGATTGTTAAGTAGGCTCTCGAGATGTATTACTTCATTATTTTTAAACATAATATTTGCCCCTTTTTTGCATGCTAAGCACTCAAAACCGGATCTTAATTGTCAATCAAAAAGGAAGAGAGAGAGAGAGTGTCGCCGCCTATTGGCCATGTGGCCTTTGCAGGGTCATTCGTCCAATGTGGCCTGAGCGAAACTATACAATCATAGTGCCCACATGCTGCAGAACCACCTTCAATGGGCTGAGTGCTCAGACTAATGAGAGAGAGAGAGAGAGGGAGAGAGAGAGATACTTGGACTCCAATCTCCAGCCCTGCCAGTGTTTGGGAAAAATCATTTTTCCAAACTGATTTTTCCAAACATACAAAATTTCTTTCCTTGAATTTGCCAAGGGGAAATTTTTATAAAAAAAGGTTTATTTTTTGGGGTTTCACACTATTTTTCTCTTTTTCAGGCCATCGTCTTCTCCTGCCATCCTCTGCAAGCGGCCGATCGCAACATCAACAAGCCAGACAAAGTTCGCGTAGACCCCCAAGGGCTTGCACAGCCCATACACCCTCTCGATTGGCTCCTGCTTCCCGTTCTGTGAAACGCACCCCCTCCATTCCCTGGCCAGAAGGACCTTTGGCTCCTGAGCAGCATGTGGGAGCTCGCATCCATCATCGACTTCTTCAACGTAAGCACGAGAGAGAGAGAGAGAGAGAGAGAGAGAGAGAGAGAGGATCATTGCCGTCGATGCCCACACTCTACTATTTCTTGTTTGGCATCCAGCAAAACATTGTATGCTTTGCTAATATCTACTGAAGTCACGTCAATGAATTCATCAAAGAGCGCAGGAATTCTCATGTGGGCCAGGAGCCGAATGACTGACGGTAGGGAAACATGACTCAGAGATATGGCCATAGCCAGGATAGAAAAACACCGCTTGATCCCTTACACCAAGTATCGCCTTCCGAGCCCGAACAAGCTCATGAGGTAAAGCAACACTCTTTCCAAACCTCTTCCGTCCTGAGAACATCACCGCTTTAGTGCCCTGTTTACCAAGATTGGCCAACCTGACAAAGTAGTCCTCCCTTAAAAAACGCAGGAAAAACTTGCAGAAGGAAAATCAATGGAGGCGCTGCAGCAACGGGTTTCGGCAATGAATGTGAATGGGCAGCTTGCGGCCTGCATGAGGGCCGCGTCCCCCTGCTTCGTCTCATCTGCGTGTGCGCAATGAAGGTCTGAGGGCCAAGGTGCTGGAGCAGACGGGCGTTGTGGGTGATGGCAAGGGAGCAAGCCGTGCTTGCGTTGTGGCCATGGCTAAGTCTGCAGCACATTGTTATGCGAGCGCCCTTGCTGAAGTTTGGGGAAAGCGATGAAAATCTTGACTCCACTTTGCAGACCTTGAAAAGGTCAGCCCCTTTGCAAAGGATGAGCAATTCTGGAAGTTGTTTACTAGTCCTGTTGTCAAGGATGATGATACGAAGGCTGTCATCAAGACCCTTAGCAAGGAGGCGAACTTGACGACGTCCACTACTACGAACCTCCTTTATCTGCTCGACACCAAGAAGCACACCCTCATTCTCAGAGACCTCCTCAAAGAGTTTGAGGTCATCTACAACAAGCTCATTGATACGGAAGTCGCTCTGGTTACATCTGCTATCGAGATGGACAAGTCCCAACTCTCTCTCATTGGCAAGAAGGTGCAGAGTATGTCAGGATCCAAGAATGTCAAGCTCAAAAACATCATACACCCATCCATAATTGCTGGGTTTTTTTATTGTCAGGTTTGGTGAGGATGGATCCCGCCTTATGACATGAGTGTCAAAGGCCAACTTGAAAAGATTGCATCACAGATCGAATCAACAGATAAGGTTGCTGCTTTTTGATTTGCAATCCAGTTGTTTGTTAAATTATCTTTGTTAGTTTTCACTTTTGTGCAACTTGAAGGAGATTATTTTGCTTACCTCCAAAAGATAGAGAGAGAGAGAGAGAGAGAGAGAGAGAGAGAGAGAGAGAGAGAACATGAACGGGAGAGGCATTGAGGACGACGTACTCAACCCTAAAGAACGAGCAGTTTGAATAAATCTCTCTCTCTCTTTCTCTCTCTCTCTCTCTCTCTCTCTCTCTCTCTCTCTCTCTTGATCACTTCAGGCACACACACACACACACACTCACTTCAAGCGCACACCCACGCACGCACGCACACACACACACTTTTTGTGCTCTCTTGCCTTGTGTTTGCAAGGGAGGCTTGAAGCAAGGTCCCAGAGACTGGAACATTGTTACATGGTAAAATGCAAACATACTTTTGACTTAATACTGATATTACAGTTCTTTCAATTAGTGCTGAACATTAAGGTTGAACTCTCCCTTGATGAATTGGGGAGCGCTCTTCTGACACCTAACACATTGCTTGATACCATCCACATCACTTTTGGATTTTGCCACATTTGCATGGAAGGTAACAAGCATTTTACCTCCTTTCTAACAGAACTAAATACTAGAAACTTGTATGAGCATTGTGTGTGTGTTTTGAAGGTTGGACGAGTTAACCAGGCTTTGGATGCTATCCATGAGCTCAAGCAACATTTTAAACAGAGCATACATTCAGAAACTAATCAGGAGCATGTTGGCATGGCAGTAGCAAGAAAGGTAATGGCTGGTTGATGGAGCTTTTAGACTGCAACTAAGTCTTTTCACCATGTTTGTCTTGATTCTATTTACATAATGATTGTTATAGCTATTGTCTTGTCAGAGTAAAGAAGCAGAAGTTCTGGCTCGAAGAATTAAGATATGCTTACTAGAAGCCAGAATTCATGATTTGCAAGAAGTAGTAATGCACATCTCACCTGCATAAGATACGAATTTGTATTATGTCAGTCAATGTGAACTGGTAAAGAATTATAAATATGTTGATGATTCGTTGCACTTTTCAAGACGATTTTGGGGGTGTGGGAGTGTGTGAAAGAGGGGGTGCTGGTCGGCAGTGCAGCAGCAGCCAATGCTCAGCTCCAATAATCACTAGAGTTAGTCCAAAAATGGAGGTTTCTCACTTGCATTATTGCCCTTGCTATCCTCTACTATATAGTCGCATCAGTTAACATGAAATGCATTGTTAAGACAAAGTTTTCCAGGTGTGGGTATCAAGGAGTCTTCTGAATATCAACTTGCCCAAGACAGTTTTGTAAAGCTTACATAGGTCTAAGTCCCATGTCTGCATTCTTAACACTTTGGTCTAGTAAAGTGTAGGATGCTCGTTCTCTAGTAGCTTATGAGCCGACCATAACTGTGTATGCTCTAGGCTATGATGCAGGATAAGTAGGCCACTAAGGTAGCAACTGCAAAGGAAGAGATTGATCAGCAGGGGCTTGTTCGAATGTAGGCCACAGATGGCCGTTGGATTTCCCCTCGACGAGGCGGATTACAAGAGGATGCGAGGCACGTAAAGTGTGCTGATTACAAGAGGGTGCGAGATATGTCGGCATGAGTGGAACAGCATGTTTGGGCAGTCTATGGATGGCCGATGGGTTCCCCCTCGACAAAGCGGGTTGTCCACCGAGTGGGAGCACAACATGAGTGCGCATGAGAATAGCCAGGGTAGTAGAGACCAGATCACTACGACAGGGCGATGCAATGAAAAGGGTGGTAGAAGGTGGTTTTTGCAAACCAGGTGTGGTGGTGTCACAAAGTGATGACGTGGCTACGGACAACAGAAACGCTAATTTCTACCAAAAACCCTAAAATTCCTACAAACCCTAATTTTTTTGCCAAAAACCCTAATTTTTGGAAATCACGGAGGCTGAAAAATATATATATATATTATTTTTTATATTTTAATGATGAGCCATGCAAATCTTGCTTCTTCTCTATGCAATGAGAAAGAAAGAGAGAATGCTTTTGCTTTCAAGTTTTGACTCTCTGTGAGAGAGAGAGAGAAGTTGCTTTTGATTTTAAGCTTTTGGGGCTCTGCTTTTGGGCATCCCTTGTAACCTTTAAATTAGTGGTGAGGACCTCACTTCTCAGAGCATCTGGATGCAGAGTCTAAGAGTGAAACCCTAGCCACTCTCTTGTACTTTGATCTGATTAATATAAAAAGAAATACCGAAAGGGGCGCCAGTCTTTGGGGCCAATATCTCTAGGCACGGAACTCCGCCGGGCCAGTGCAAATTTATTGTGATCTGTGAATTGTTTTGAAGTGGTTATTTGGTGGTGTCGCGGTTGATTCTTGACTTGGAGTGTCCAAGTCTGTTACAGTGGTATCAGAGCACGGCCGATTTCTCTTCTACGGGAAATCCGATCCCCAATATTCTTTTTTGCGGCACCTATGGCTTCACACAAGGATCAATCGACTCCCTCTGCATCTGGAGATCCGGGCTGGGATCACAACGAGGATTCAGATAGAGAGTATGGCCCGCCTCGGCCTACTCAAGCGGAGTAAAGAGAGATGAAGCGTCCTCAATTGATCGGCGATGCAACAAAGATGATGCTCAGTTTTGCGAAGGATCCGAAATTGGCAAAATATATGAGCGAGACTTCTTTTTCAGGAAGTGCATGCGCAGTGGCAGAAAACCACTACACCACCCCCGAAATCTACTTTCAACAAACCTTCCGATCCCAAACAATATTCAGAGAAGGAACTAGAAGAGGTGGTTGATGCACAGATTGTTCAGCTTTTTGACGCAAGAAGAAAGCCAAAAAGCATGGCAAAAAGCAAAAGAAAAGCATTGACTTTCCAGGATATTTAGGTCGTCAGTCGACTTTTGACAAGGCAAAGAAACGGAAGAAGCGTGTTCGATTTGAAGGAGTACCCAGTTCTTCTTCTTCTTCTTCATCTGACAGTTCTTCTAGCTCTTCAGATTCGAGCGAAGAAGATAGAAAAGGTAAAAAGCGAAGCAAGAAACAAATCTTCGGAAAGGGCAAGAAAAAGGCAAAGAAGGCTAAATCTCGCCCAGAGACTGACAATTCTACTGAGGACTCGTCTACAGACAGCTCAGATTTCGATGATGGAAACTTTTATGCGAACAACAAGAACTTTTACAAAGCCAACCAGTATGACTTTCTTGAAGATAAAAGCAAGAAAGTTCGAGAGTTTAACGAAGGTGGCCACTCGATCAAGTTTGATACTTTCTCAGGATACTCAGATGCTTCGAAGGCTTTATCTTTTATACGGCAGTTTGACATCGCTTTCGCGGGAGGACGCTATTTAGAGCACTCCAAGATTCGGAGAGCTACCTCTTACTTTAAGGGGAATGCTCGTACTTGGTGGTCCACTCTTCTTTTAAACAAGACTGCACCAGTTAAATGGCTGAAATTTAAGAAGCTTTTTATTTCTTCTTGGTTGACGTAAGAATATGAACGAGATGTACAAGCTGCTTGGAACCATCTTCGGATGACCAAGAAAGATACAATCGATGCTTGTTGTGAAAGATTCTGGAGCTTTTTTTCTACCCGCCTCTTCATTTAACAAGATCTCATTCAGAGAACAGATTGAGCGGTTTACCTTGGGTCTACTTACAGAGATCCGAGATCACTGCTTGGAATAGAAGTCAGCTTCTATTCAGGAGTTGATGAGTCATGAGAAGTGGGGCTTTGCCATTCACTCTAGCAATCTGACCTACCCCACAGATGAGGCCATGACACAATGAGCCGAATAGACTCTGGGAATGAAAGTAGAAGGAAAAAGAGCAACCCAGAGAAAAAGGATGCACGACCAAAGCTTACTCCTGAGGAGAGAGCTCGCTTCATTAGAGAGGGGAAGTGCTTTGGATGCGGGGAACATGGACATATCTCCGCGAAGTGCCCTAAAAAGGCACAGAAAGAACAGAATGATAAGAACGACGAGGCCTGAGAGTTCGAGAGCAGCTGAGGAACGTGGCAGAAAAGGTAGATAGAAAAGCAGAACTGGTACCACATGGCGTGGGACTTGCACCGAATCAAATGAATGAAAGTACAAACTTTGCCGTTAGTGATATTAACAATTTTGGTGTGATAGTGTTGTATTAACTCAATAAAGAATGTACTTAATCTCAATCTGGATGTGTGACATCATAGCGTTAAAGATTTTAAGATCGTTGGTTTCTTTTACATGTAGTTACAAATTATATAGTCTCAATTTCCCACATGGTCATATGGCTTGACTGGGTGTGTTATCTTGAGCTATAGTTTCTTGCCAAGACACGTCTAACATATCTTGAGTCTATGTGTCACACATACACAATGTTATTATTTTGTATATAATTACAAATATAGACATGTCTAGCATACCTTTGGTCTATGTGTCACACATACACAATGTCTTTAATTTGAATATAATTACAAATATAGTCTCAATTTGTCACATGGTCATATGGCTTGACTGGGTGTGCCATCTTGAGTTATCGATTTTTACCTTCAGTTCTTCTAGCTATCCATATGGCTTGACTGGGTCTCTTGAGCTATCCATTCTTACCAAATGTGTAGTTGTGCCTCTTTTTACGATAAAAAGCGTCAAAGATTTTAAGATCGTTAGTCTCTTTGCATGTAGTTACAAATTCTATAGTCTCAATTTCCCACATGGTCATATGGCTTGACCGGGTGTGTTATCTTGAGCTATAGTTTCTTGCCAAGACACGTCTAGCATACCTTGGTGTTAGATGCAGCGGAATGAATGTTTGCGCTTTGCTCAAGATGAGTGCTCCGAACTGTGCTCAAGGTTCCTTTTGTTCTTATGGAAGGTAGAGCCTTCCGTTCTTAATGAGAGAATGCTATGATCACAAACAAAGTGAAAGGACACTGTACGTGCAAATGTATGAGACTGAGAGATAGAGAGAGGAGGGATACGACACCAGAGACGTCGTAAAACCCTCCTCCGAAGGCTCCACTCTCGTCGGCGAGAGTGGTCTACTTATGATTGCACAAACCGGTACAAACGGTATGCATGAGATTGATGCAAGTCTAGGCTATGTTGACGATTCCGACGGGGATGACGAGGCCGACACTAGGGCTAAAATCTGCAATCTTTCTACTGTTGTCCAAAAACGCTATGGGTTGAAATGTGTGACTAGTCCAAAAACGCTGATTCGGGGACTGTTTCTGTGGTCTTTGACGCTGAAAATCTGCAGGTTTAGGGCTGAAAACTGAGGTTTCTTTAGGCTGAAAACTGATGGTCTTTCCGGGCTGAATCTGCTACTCTTTTAGGGGCTGAACTTGCAGGTACTTCATGGCTGAAAAATGCTGCAGGCTGAGGTCATAAAGTCTAAAAACGCTAGGCCAAAACTGATGTCAATGATGGCTTTTACTAACGCTAGGATTGAGATATTCTGGTGGCGGTGAAGATCCAATGCAAAAATGCCAGGCTGAGACTTGCTTGGCGATGGTTGCTGATGCAAACGTTAGGGCAAGGTTCTGATGAAGAAAACGCTAGCATGGGGGAAGGTTTTTCTTGCTTGGAGGGACAAACCGCCAAGGGGTCTTGCTGAGAATTTGCCTGTCGAGCTTGGCTCATGTTGTCTCTTTTTCCATTTAGTGCTAGTGTAGGTTTGCTTATATACAAACTTACTCAATTTGCCCTACCTACTTTCAAACAAAAGTCACTTAAAAATAATAAGTGAAAAATATCAAAAATAGGTAAAATAGGCTAAATGCGCTCGAAAATTCCCCTGAAGGATTCTGATGGAGATTGATGGGAATGCTTATGATCATGCTATGTGCAACCAGAGGATATACATCTACACTAAGTGACTGGGCATGAACGGTCTACGAATAGACTCACAAAAGTGCCAGATCACTTCTAATCTAGACTGACTGGACCGACTGAACCCTTGTTGTGCTGTAGCTTGTCCACGGACACATGGGGTTGGATGTGTCAAGTGACCATCCCCTCCTTTTCAAAGTGAGGTACTGGTACCGAACTGTATGGCGTCAAGGGAGATCACCAATAGCATCCGAAATCTTGGAAGGGACTCTTCACCGGCCTACTCTGATGTGTGGGTCGTGCTGTACTTGAACTTCATAAAGGTCTACAACGCTTGCTTCTTTGGGCCGCACCGAAAGTGACACAAAGTCTTTTGTGGCTCCTTCAATGCTTCAACTTCGTTGAGAGTCATGCTTCTTTCTTCTTCAAGAATCTCCATGGCTGAAAATTCGTGAAACCATTTCCAACGCAAAATCATGAACATACCTATTCTATGTAAAGTGACTGGAAAAAATCTGGTCTTTCTCAAAAACTATGCATGCAATGTAGATGAACAAAGAGAGGAGTGCCAAACCGTTCACCACACACACGCAAACAATGAGATCGAATCTTTTGCTTTTGATCTAAAGCAATCGGCTGTGGCAATTCACAACGGAAATGCTCATGCTTGGTGCTCATCCTTTCATGTGCTCTTTCTACAACTGTGTCATGCCAAGGAAGAGACATGGAATGTAACTTCCTTGAATGCATACTTTTCAGATCAACGTACAATATGTCATGCCTAGGAAAAGGGATCACATAAAGACGTTGACTAAAATACAGGAAACGATCACGAATAAAACACTCGATCAATGCGTGCGTACTAATCATGCGAACACATAATACTTCCTGTGAGGGTTCATTTGTCCTAAGCTTGAGAGCCAAGATCAGTTCTTCCTGAAGGGGCTCTTTGGACCTAGGCTGGAGAGCCAAGATCGATCCTTCGTGATTGATCGAATCTGCAACGAGGTTAGCTTCGCTAGAAAAAGCATCAACAACTAATTCATCATGCTTGTGAACAATCATGCCATCTTCATGCAAATCATCATGCTTGTGAGAAATCACATCTTGATCATGCAAATCATCATGCTTGTGATTGTCATCCAAATCATCATGCAAATCATTGGCATCCAAATCATCATGCTTATCATTGTCCTTCAAATCATCATGCAAATCATTATCGTTTAATTTATCATGCTTCTCATAATCATGCAAATCCTGTGTGTCATGCTTTGGAGAAGAAGAGACGAAGAGAGTCTCCTTTTCCCAAATCTCTTGCATCTGTGCCTGAACTTGAGAAAAGAGTCGCAAGAACTCTTTCATGTGTTGGTCGCTCTTTTCTTTGATGGCTTTGTTCGCGTGATCAAATTCAGCTTGTCTTGCTTTGTTCTCGCGATCAAATTTGGCTTGACTTTCTTTTTCTTCCAAGTCGTACTGACGGTCTATGTCTTCCATTCTTGCATCGTATTCACGATCTATGGCTGCCCATCTTTCTTCATAGTCACGATCTATGGCTACCTTCTTTCTTCATAGGCCTTTCTTTTTGCTTCTCTCTCTTGGTCCAGCTCCTCCATAGGAGTTAACGCAATCCTTGACATAGATGGAGAAGGGGGAGGGTCGGAAAAACCTCCTGGTGGGGAAAATTCTTCTTCGCCTCTCTCACGCTCATCACCTCCAAGCAAAGTATCCATTCTGCTTTGAGTGATGACCATTCTGAAGTCGTAGGTTCTTGTGGTCTTGGGTTCTTAAGTTCACGAGGAACTTGGGTTCTTGCGGGTCTTGAGGTTCTTGGGTTCTTGAGGGTTTTCTTTCGCTTGCAATCTGTGTTAGAGAAGGATACCCGAGTTCTGCTCTTTTCCGCGGGCGCACCCCTTGCCGGCAAACTTGAGTTTGTGCAACCGCAACAAGCAAAAAAAAAAATCTTGTGATTCTTGTGGTTCTTTCCTTGAGTGATACAAAACACTGCCAAAGCTCTGATACAAATGTTATGTGCAGCGAAATGAATGTTTGTGCTTTGCTCAAGATGAGTGCTCCGAACTGTGCTCAAGGTTCCTTTTGTTGTTATGGAAGGTAGAGCCTTCCGTTCTTAATGAGAGAATGCTATGATCACAAACAAAGTGAATGGACACTGTGCGTGCAAATGTATGAGACTGAGAGATTCAGAGAGAAGAGAGATATGACACCAAAGATGTTGTAAAACCCTCCTCTGAAGGTCCCACTCTCGTCGGCGAGAGTGGTCTACTTATGATTGCACAAATTGGTACAAACGGTATGCATGAGACTGATGCAAGTCTAGGCTATGTTGACAACTACGATGGGGATGACGAGGCCGACACTAGGGCTGAAATCTGCAATCTTTCTACTGTTGTCCAAAAACGCTATGGGTTGAAATCTGCGACCAGTACAAAAACGTTGATTCGGGGATTGTTTCTGTGGGTCTTTGACGCTGAAAATCTACAGTTTTAGGGCTGAAATTGAGGTTTCTTTAGGCTGAAATTGATGGTCTTTCCGGGCTGAATTTGCTACTCTTTTAGGGGCTGAACTTGCAGGTACTTCATGGTTGAAAAATGCTGCAGGCTGAGGTCATAAAGGTTGAAAACGCTAAGCCAAAACTGATGTCGATGATGGCTTTTACTAATGCTAGGGCTGAGATATTCCAGCGGTGAAGATTTGATGCAAAAATGCCAGGCTGGGACTTACTTCGTGATGGTTGCTAATGCAAACGCTAGGGCAAAGTTCTGATGAAGAAAACGCTAGCATGGGGGAATGTTCTTCTTGCTTGGAGGGAGAAATTGCCAAGGGGTCTTGTTGAGAAGTTGCCTATTGAGCTTGGTTCCTGTTGCCTCTTCTGTCATTTAGTGCTACTCTAGGTTTGCTTATATACAAACTTTCTCAATTTGCCCTACCTACTTTCCAACAAAAGTCACTTAAAAATAATAAGTAAAAAATGTCAAAAATAGATAAAATAGGCTAAATGCAATGGAAAATTCCCCTGAAGGATTCTGATGGAAATGCTTATGATCATGTTGTGTGCAACCAGAGGATATGCATCTACACTAAGTGACTGGGCATGCACGATCTACGAATAGACTCACAAAAGTGCTAGATCACTTCTAATCTAGACTGACTAGACTGACTGAACCCTTGTCGTGTTGTAGCTTGTCCACGGACACATAGGGTTGGATGTGTCATGTGACACTTGGGTCTATGTGTCATACCACCACTTTGAAGTTAGATTACTTTGACTCTATTGAAAATGTGTTTGATTTTAACGTGTAAGATAATCCTTAAATCCCAAGTGGGAGCCCAAGATGAGGTGGACAATTTTTTTTGAAAAAGAAATTATGTGATGAAAATCCCATGTGGCAGTTCAAGAAAAGGGTATACTGATTTTTTTGAGAAAGAGGTCTCCGTACAAAGGAGACTCTTGCGAAATTTTTAAGATTTATATTTTATGTACAAATTCAAAATTAGATACAATGGTGCTTTTTTAAAAGTTGCATTTTGCTTAAGCATAGTCGTGCATTCATATCACATATAATTGTTTTTGTTCAAAAAGATTAATCTTTTAATGGGTTGTTTTGTAATGTGTTTTGATTTGATGAGTGAAGTTTTTTAATGGTTGTTTAAGAGTATGCATTATTTGTTATTTAAGAACAATCCATTTCATATGTGTTGTTTAAATCCCATATGGGAAGCCTACTAAGTAGGTGGCTAGTATCATATGTTTTGAGATTGAGATTTCTATCAGTGTACGAGGCAAATGCTATTTGTTTTTTGACAAATTACATTGAAACGATTGGTTTATTTTAATCTAGTATTTACTATATTTGTTGCTTCATGGTTTGTTCTCTTAACATCTATTGCAAATGAAAACACACTACAATGTACACTTCTGCTCATTTGCAGTTCAACATATATTTTTGCAAAAGCATGCGCTTCTGAAACTATTATGTTACTAGTATACATAAAATATTGAGTCATTACATTCCATACGAAATCCGTATGAGGGGGGATGGCTCATTGCGAGAATGTCCGTATCTTGTCCGTATATAGGGGGTAGGTTAGCAAGTAAGATACTGTACATAGGGGGGTTTCTCAAATTTTGATGCACGCAGGTGACATCCCCCCATTACTAATAGTGAATCCCCCGGGGGTATGATCTTCTCTCTCCCTTGCCTAAGGAGGCAGGATCAAGTCATGAGGCAGATATTCAAAAAACGGTGGATATACTTGAGGCAGCATTGAACGTAGATCTTGAAAAAGCAGTGGATATCACAATTTCTTAAAGACATTGTAGATTGTAGTTGAAAATTTTAATGGCAATTTATCCCGTCCTTTTTTGAGACGCATTGTATTCTCTCTATGTTTATGGCAATGAATTTGTTTTGGAGTTGCTAATTGATGACTTTGTTGAGAATCACTACAACATAACCCAAAGTTATCGACGCCCTATATATCGACGCCTGTACCTTTCCACGCGGATATCGACGTTCTTTGACCCCGTCAATATACGCGTGATAAGTGCGTCGATATGCGCGTGGAAATATGTGTGGAAAGGCAAAATTTTCCACACTTATATCGATGTCTATTTCGACGCGTATATCGACGCTAAAAAATTGGGTTAAAAAAAGGGAAACCCGCGCGCAGGGGCCATTTTTGCCCTCAACGCGCGCGCTCAGATCTTGGCCGAAACCTGCTGCGCAGGTATTATGGCACTCTTCCTCCCTCCCTCAACCCCTCTCTCTCTCTCTCTCTACACATCGTGTGTGTGTGTGTGTAGGAAAGAGAGAGAGCGGTGTGTGTTTGTGTAGGAGAGAGAGAGAGAGAGAGAGAGAGAGCGGTGTGTGTGTGTGTAGGAAAGAGAGAGAGAGAGAGAGAGAGAGAGAGAGAGAGAGAGAGAAAGTGTGCGTGTAGGAAATGAAAGAGAGATAGAGAGAGAAAAATATATGCGTAGGAAATTAAAACGAGAGAGAGAGAGAGAGAGAGAGAGAGAGAGAGAGAGAGTGTGCGTGTAGGAAATGAAAGAGAGATAGAGAGAGAAAAATATATGCGTAGGAAATTAAAACTAGAGAGAGAGAGAGAGAGAGAGAGAGAAGTGAGTGTGCGTGTAGGAAATGAAAGAGAGAGATAGAGAGAAAAATATATGCGTAGGAAATTAAAACTAGAGAGAGAGAGAGAGAGAATTAATGTATGCGTAAAAAAATAAAACTAAAGAAATAAATGAAATTAAATGTTATATTAACGTCTTCAAAAGGCCAAAGTGACCTATGAGACCAGAAAGTTACAATGTGGTGGATCTGATACAAAGTCAGAATAACAAGATGACAAAATGACAAAATAAAATATTATGGAATCCTAAATTGTTGGGTGTGGACTAAGCAGCTAAAACAGCTAGCTGGGATAGGTAGATCATAGGAGATCCAACATCTGTCACTGGCGGACCTCATCAATCTCCTCCATGGTTAGTAGTCTGACTGGGCGTTGTGCATGTCGAGCCAAAGTGACCTGGATCGTCTGATGCAGCCTCTGTCGATGTTGTGTAGTCTGGCCTCCGCATTCGTGGGCGTCTGGATCTCCCTAGCTGAGTCGCTCGTTCGATCAGTACGTAGAGAGATAGGGAAGTAGAGAGAGAGAGAGAGAGAGAGAGAGAGAGAGAGAGAGAGAGAGAGAGAGAGAAGTGGAGAGCAAGACAGAGAGAGAGATAGGGAAATAGGAAAATAGAGAGAGAAAGAGAGATAGCGAGAGCGAGATCGAGAGAGAGAGAGAGAGAGAGAGAGAGAGAGAGAGAGAGAGCATTAACTAGAGATAGCTACAGAGATAGAGAGAGAGAGAGAGAGATAGATAGTAGATAGAGAAAGAGAGAGAGAGAGTTAGGTTGGCTGACCAATTGCATGTGTGAAAAGGACAAAAACTCTCTCTCTCTCTCTAGAGAGAGAGAGAGAGAGAGAGAGAGAGAGAGCATTAACTAGAGATAGTTATAGAGATAGAGAGAGAGAGAGAGATAGATAGTAGATAGAGAAAGAGAGAGAAAGAGTTAGGTTGGCTGACCAATTGCATGTGAAAAGGACAGAAACTCTCTCTCTCTCTCTCTCTCTCTCTAGAAGAAACTATGGAACTAAAAGAGGCAAAGGGGTTTTTTCCGCTACATGCATTGGCATGTACACCTGGGAGTGCACGTATGTGTCTACCCATATAGGATTTGACCAATAAAGACGAGATTTTGACCCGGTGGTTTTGATCTCCGTACACCTCTGGACTGAGGTGTATGGAGATTGGGCAAGACTAGAGAATGTGAGGTAGTTTACATTGTGAGGAGTATATATATTAAAACAACATTCATAATCATTGTAGATGGCAACGTCATCAACTAACATGGAGGAAAAGATTGCATGCTTGTGCACGCTCTGCAAGTATCAAATCTTGCGCAAGCGTAGGATATGTAATGAGCATGTGCACCAGTACAGAGAGTTTGCTAGAGAAACCGTACAGAATCTATGATACGACTCCTACGGAACGGGCATTGATTTTCGCGACATAGCACCTACATCTGAGAGAGAGAGAGAGAGAGAGAGAGAGAGAGAGAGAGAGAGAGAGAGAGAGAGAGAAAGGATTATGCATGAAGGTCCGACCAATATAGAGCCAAGGATGGAAGCAGAAAAGGGCTTACAGACATAAGACAACGGCATGGAGGAGATGCTGGATGCCTTCTTCCAGACAAGCGAGGAGAACACTAACGAAGCAATATGAGGGGCAACCTGTTCCAGGAATGAAATGTTTGTCCATTCTCCATACGTTGCCGTACTGGGGTGATCTACTAATTAACCATTTGCTGGATCCAATGCATATATTCAAGAATGTAGGAGACCTCCTCTGGAAGACAATCATGGGAATGAAAGACAATCGAGCTTCACGAGATGATTTGCAGTCAGTTGGAAAGATGCCAGAGCTGTGGCCTTTCACCAATGCAGCTGGCCAAACAAAACTTCCAAGAGAGCCATGGGTATTGCTAAAAAACGAAGAGCGACAAATTAAAAGGGTGATTTCAAAGTTCAGGACGCCAACAGGATATATGCGATGTCTTAAGACAGCGTTCACCCGTGACGATCAACTGTCAGGACTGAAATCGCACGACTGGCATAAGTTCTTGCAATTCATTCTTCCAATTGCAATCAAGGGGTGTTTAACGGAGGAGGTGCGGACCTGCATATACAAGATTTCAGAGCTAGTGCGGTGGATCTCTTCCAAGGAGGTACGTGAGGAATCTATTGCAGTCGCAAGGGCTAACTCCATTGAGGCAGTTTGCATGATTGAGAAGTATCTACCCACGAGCTGCCTAACTATCCAAATGCACTTGCTCGTCCATGATTGAGAAGTATCTACCCACGAGCTGCCTAACCCATGATTGAGAAGTATCTACCCACGAGCTGCCTAACTATCCAAATGCACTTGCTCGTCCATGTAGTAGATGAGGTTGCAGTGGCAGGTACAGTCCACAGCCGTTGGATATTCTTTCTAGAGCGGTTCATGAAAACACTTAAGGGTTTTGTTCGCCAAAAAGCGCGTCCAGAGGGGAGCATGGCAGAAGGATGGCTGGTACAAGAGTCTCTTGTATTGACGATCGAATTTCTATCCGTTTCTGACCCAGAAATGACTCGACTATGGAGCGATGAGGAGGATGCAATACTGGTGGGAGAGGAGCCCAAAGGGCAAGGGGTGCCGAAGAAAATGAACTATGCCATGCGAGAAAAGATCATGAAGTTCTGTATACTAAATTCAGCTCCGATGCAAAAATGGCTTGAAAGGTACGAAGAAGAGAAAGAGAGACGCAATAGAGAGCGACACAATTTTAGGCGAAGCCGAACGACTAGAGGCTTACCCTTGCGAGACTATCTCGCTCCTCTACCTGAATTTCCTACAATGGCATGGTTGGACAAGACAGTGAGAGCAGCTCGACAGATTGGAGGACCCATATCTCTAGAAGAGGAAGAGCTGGCTATTGGATGTGACTGAAAGTATCATACATACATGGCACTGTGGTTGCATGGAAAGCATTTCAGAGCACAAAAAATTGACAACAGAAGAAACAAGTTTGACAGTGGGGTAATGGTTAGTTTCATGCAAAAGAGCAGGGCTAGTGCCAGAGACACGAATGAGAGCACTAGCAACCTGGATTACTGTGGTCTCTGGTGTCAGATATCCTGAAAGTCAGCTTCAGGCGGTTTTAGATGTTTTTGTTGGATGTGAAGTGGTTCAAGGTGATTACTTCTGGTCGTAATGCAACGGTATGCAGAGATGGAAACAAATTTGTGCAAATAGATTCTACAAAGGTTTGGACAAATGCGAGCGACACATTTGCTCTCCCCAAACATTGCGAGCAAGTGGTCTTTGTACCGGACCCTCGAGAGCGACAATGGTGGTTTTTGGTTCAGTTGCTCCAAGAAATAAACAAGTATTTGAAGGGCAAGAGCTCCTGGAGGAAAGTCAGTCAGACAACGTCCATACTACTGTGACATTAGATGAGATGGACGAAGGTATGGCACAGGAAGCTGACAGATATACGAGGGATGACGCAGACGAGGCAGAATTGACACTTGTAGATGAAGATGCAATGGATGAAGACAATCTGCCAGAACGAGTTGGGGCAGAGTTATGTTTGCAATTAGAGATAGATGATAATACGGTGCAAAATCTTATCGATGATGCCTCACTCGTCGAGGCCTAGGCCTGTAAGTGTTTGTGTGAAGACGTTGATTTAAAATTAAGCTTAAAGTTAATTTAAACAAAGGTGTTCTGACGCTTTATTTTAATTTCTTTGTGCAGGACTTTAGTATGGCAGACCAGTTTCGAGATCCCGCTTCTATGAGTGCAGATGTATTCATGGGCTTCGTCACACGGATGACGCCTGCTCAGATGGCAGAGGCTTCTCAGTATTGGGTAGCTAGAGGCACGGGTACTACGCCTCCGGGCTTCACACCCGAGGGTCCGATGTCTATGGGGGGGACGCCTATGGGGGGGGGGGGGAGGGACGCCTGCTTCTCCCATCACAGCCGCTTCGACACCTAGGGGTGCGGAAGATGCGGGTGCGTCCTCATCTTCGCAGCACAGGCGCACTCGCCGATCTCGGCGATCGTCAGGTGGAGATGGTGGTTGCTGTGGAGGAGGGTCCACAAATGCTTTGATCCCTCCTCGCTCACGACCCCCGTCCTACCTAGACACACCTCTCGACACACCTCTTGGCACACCTCGGACACCTTGGGGGGCACATGATCCTAGTGCCTCCAAGCTCTATACTGTATGGGCAGATGGTTCAGTTGACATGGATAGAGTCGGGACTGAGATGAGACAGCGGATTCGCCAGCTCGCAGAGCTGGAGTTTTCGACCAGCATTCTGACGCATTGGCTTGAGCAGGATGAGGACAAAGTCAGTTACATAGTGAAGACCATCCTGAGAGAGTACCAGCCTGCTCCGGGTTCAAAGGCTGTTCCGAGGAGGTGGATCAAGGGTGTTGCATGGGACACCGTGAAACATCGACGAGATGCAGCTCGGTAGGCTTTCAGGACCGGCTCGCCGAAGCCTTCGGGCATCCCATACGAGACGTGACTGCAGATCAGGGAGGATGAGCGGACAACGGACACGCGGTTCAGACAGTAGCGTCAGGCTGCGCAGATACGACAGATGACCAGGGAGACATCTCATCTTGGCAACGGAGGCTTCGACACCTTTCACTATGAGTTTATGAGTTTCTAATCGAAGGAGTCTGAGCAGAAGTGCGACGCGAAAGAGAGTGCGAGAAGAAGAGCACGACGATATGGTGAACTCGCTCTACTGTAATGTGTAGAGCATAGTGAGTTCTTATTAGGTTTTTACAAAAGAATATGTGTACATACCTGGCGGCCCACCCACTTACCTGGGCGACCACATTGGGCTTTATACCCCAACAACCTCCCACTTAAAGTCCAATGTGGTACTTTAAGTGTGAGAGAAGCTACTATACAAGCTAATATACAAAAGATGTAGAGAAGTGATGTACTACCCTACACCTAACTGCTTGCGAAAATGCGCAAAGCTCTCTGAGGGAAGTCCTTTTGTAAGTAGATCAGCAGGATTTTCTGTGGTGTGAACTTCGACAAGCTGAATTTGCTTATCCTCGAGCATTTCCCTCATGAAATGATACTTCACATCCACATGCTTTGTCTTTGAGTGATAAACTGGATTGCGAGCCAATTTTATAGCACTCTGACTATCACAATATAACATAGGCATCTCTTCTTTGATTCCCAAATCTGTTACTAGTCGATTAAGCCAAATTGATTCTTTGCATGCCTCTGATGCTGCAACATATTCAGCCTCTGTAGTAGAGTGGTAACACAATCTTGTAATCTAGAACGCCATGATACTGCTCCACCAGCCAATGTAAAGACATACCCTGACGTAGACCTTCGGTTGTCTAAGTCACCTACATAATCTGAGTCTATAAAACCCTTTACACTTAGCTCCTGACTCCCATAGCATATACGCATACTCTTTGTGGCTTTCAAGTATCTCAATATTCCTTTCACTGCCTCCCAATGTTTCTTGTCTAGGTTTGACATGTATCGACTTACTACTCCCACTGCAAATGCAATGTCTGGGCGAGTAGCAATCATTGCATACATCAAACTACCCACTGTAGACGCATATGGAATCTTATCCATTTCAACATGTTCTTCCTCAGACACAGGACAATCTTGTTTGCTAAGTTTCACATATGGTGGCAATGGAACACTCAATGCCTTTCCCTTCTCCATATTGAAAAGTTGCAAAACCTTGTCAATATACTCTGTTTGAGATAACCCAATCAACTTCTTTGATCTGTCTCTCTCAATGCGCATACCAAGTATATGACTTGCCTCACCCATGTCTTTCATGTCAAACGATTTTGCCATCTTTGACTTCAAAGCTGAAATTTCTTCCAAGTGCTTGCCAGCAATCAACATGTCATCCACATACAAAATAAGGATCAGCCAACTGCCATCCTTAGCCTTCTTTGTATATAGATAGTGATCGAACTCACTACGTTTGTAGCCTTGAGAAAGCATAAACTTGTGGAACTTATGGTACCATGCCCTCGGTGATTGTTTTAAGCCATAAAGACTCTTTAACAACTGGCATACCAAATCTTCCTTGCCTTTCTCAACAAACCCTTCTGGCTGCTGCATGTAAATTTCCACATCTAAATCACCATGCAAGAACGCTGTCTTGACATCCATTTGGTGCAACACCAAATCTAATATGGCAACCAATGCAAGAAAGCATCTCAATGTAGTCATCTTGACCACCGGAGAGAAGACTTCATCAAAGTCAATGCCTTGTTCTTGCTTAAATCCCTTGGCAACAAGCCTTGCTTTGTACTTTGACTGACTATCATGAGCGGTGATCTTATACCTGTCAACCCATTTACAAGGTAGATCCTTTTTGCCTTGTGGTAATTTAACTAGCTTCCATGTCTGGTTTTTATGCAGAGCTGTCATCTCTGACTGCATGGCCAATTGCCAATTCCCGGAGTCCTTCATTTGCACTGCTTCCTTATAACATGAAGGCTCATTGCAATCAGCCAACATGACATAGTTCATAGATGGAACAAACCTATCAGGAGGTCACGTGATACGTCCAGATCTACGCACACTAGGTGGCTCAGGCTCAACCACAACCTGTGGTTCCAATCTATCTTGTCCTTGCTCCTCTTGAGCCCTGACATTTTGTCTTGCACATGCAGGTCCATCTTCTTGGAAGACAACTCTTCTAATCTGCTCAACCCTCTCTGGTTTAGAATGATATTTGGATTCATTAAAGTGAACATCATTGCTGCGGACAACCTTTCTGGATTCGGGATCCCAAAGTCTATACCCCGTCTCACCAGAATTACCATAGCCTAGAAAGATGCACTTTATACTCTTTGGCTCAAGTTTGTTCCTAAATTCCTTTGGAACGTGAGTATATGCCTCACAGCCAAAGACTCTGAGATGCTTGTATGAGGGCATTTTGCTTGACCATACCATCTCTGGCACTGAATCCTTTTGCAAAACCTTGCTAGGAGATCTATTTACAAGATGAACAGCTGTTGATACAGCTTCAGTCCAAAACCCATTTGGCAGCTGTGCATTAAACAACATACTTCTGACCTTCTCTTGTATGGTCCTATTCATCCTCTCAGCAACACCATTTTGAGGAGGATTGTAAGGAGCAGTAAGTTCACGTTTTATACCTTTTGACTCACAAAAGTCCTGAAAGGCCTTTGAAACATACTCTCCACCATTGTCAGTGCGTAAGCATTTAAGCTTCTTGCCACTCTGATTCTCCACAAGTGTCACAAACGTTTTGAAAACACTAAACGCTTCATCCTTGTGCTTGAGAAAGTAAACCCATACTATCCTCGAGTAAATGTCATAAAGTAAGAAGCTCCCTCCTAGAGATAGGTTAGGCATAGGTCCACACAAATCACTATGAACAAGTGCCAACTGTGTATCTCTTCTATTGCTTCTATGCTTCTGTGGCTGCTGTGTTTGCTTACCATATAGACAATGTTCACAGAATTCAAAATCATTAAATGAAAAGCCAGGCAAATAACTAGAACGAAACAAGATTTCAATTCCCTTCTTGGACATATGTCCTAACCGACTATGCCACAAAGAAACGTTCGGCTGCTCGGTTACATTGATTACATTTTTAGAGACATTTGATACATAAATCATGTAAAGTCCTCCAGACTTTACTCCATGTGCTACTGTCATAGAACCCTTGGATATCTTCCACATGTTCTGTCCAAAAGTGGTGACGTAGCCAGCATCATCAAGTAAACCTGTGCTGATCAAGCTCTTTGTAATTGCGGGAACATGTCTCACATTCTTCAGCGTGAAAGAAGAGCCATTCTGAAACTTCAATTGAACATCTCCAACACCTCAGATCTCACATGTCTGCCCATTGCCTAGCCGAACATGATCTTTAGTAGTCACATAAGAGGTAAACCACTCCTTGTTTGGAGACACATGAAGTGATGTCCCTGAGTCTATAATCCAGTCACTCAGTGCATTTCCAGTAGATGTTGTAAGAAGAGCTGAGTCCATTGTATTCTTCAAGAAGTAGATGTCTCCTGACACTAGATTGTCATCCTCTGCAACAGTGTTTGTCACATTTATTTCTTGAATCTTCACTGAGGACTTGTTCTTCTCCCCATGGTCTTCAGCTTTCTCTTTGCCTTTTTCTACTTTCCATTCTCTGCAGTCTCTTTTCATGTGACCCTTCTTGCCACAATGGTAGCATTCTATGTCACTCTTGCCTTTAGCACTGCGGGACTTGCTACGAGACTGATTCCTCTTTCCACCTTTGTACTTTTCTTTGGTCCTTCCCCTGACAACTAAGGCTTTTCCTTTGCCTTTGTCCATTGTCTTTCTATTGGTTTCTTCAGTAAGCAGACTTCCTTCTACACCTGCTATGTTCAAACCATCTGGAGGTGCAGAATTACTCAAAGCTGTGCGAAAAGTGTCCCAACTTTCCGGCAATGTGATCAACAAGAACATAGCTCTAACAGGTTCATCAAACATGACACCTTGAGCTGACAACTGACTGTAGATGGTGTTGAATTCATTCAGATGATTGGACATAGGTGTCCCTTCTTTCATCTTCAAGTCAACAAGCTTCTTAAGCCAGTATACCTATGAAGATGCACTTTGCTTCTCATAAAGATCACTCAGCTTTGTCCATGCTTCATAAGCCGACATCTCGTCTGCTACATTGAAGTAAACGCTTTCTGCCAAAGTCAGCATAATGGTAGAAAGTGCCAATTCATTCATTTCGCTCCATTCATCTTCGTCTATATCTTGTGGTTTTATCTCCTTGAGCTTTATAGGTTTTATCTGCTTCTTTTATACCAACACGTGCCAAATCTGCTTCTTCCACAATGGGAAATTGGTTCCATCCAGCTTCTTGATATTGTAAAGAGCAGTGTCCTGTGATCCAGCCATAGCTACAGTTCACAGTATTTTACTTTTATGGGAAAAATTCGGCAGAGTTTCCCCTGTAAACTGATCTCTGAACCAATATCAACCTGTCAAATTAACCAAGAAAGCTCAAATTTTGGCAGAGTCTCCTTTGTAAAATGGCTCTGGTGTACTAAAAAACAGACCAAAAAACAGCTCAAAAAACCACCGTCTCTCTAACACTGTAAGCTGTGGGTAAACCTGTCCTGCACCTGTACTGTCTCTCACTGTCCTATCACTGTCCTGTGAGCATAGACTGCGACAATGCCTCAACGGCAGTAAAGCAAAGATGCAATCCCAACTGTCTAACTCACAGTCAATACATCCTAGCTGCCTATCTAAGGGTGCTCGAGGGATCGCTCCAAGACCTGTATCACCGAAAGGATCTCAACATTCGAGAATCCCCTAGCTCAATAAAACCTCACTCGACCCTCAACAAAGGCTGCAGTAAATCTGATAGTACTTAGACTTCCCACAAAGTCATACATCCACAAATTTTCCACTATATGTTGTAACCACTGCGGCGGTTGTTTGCTGCGTGACTCACAGCCAGCAAACCCTCAACAGACATACATCATCTTTGACAATACATCCCATGTGGAAGTACCTGCAATGTCAGGATGAAATCTGGAATATCAAGCAGGAAACACAAGCTATCTGATGAACTAGTGGATGTCGCCTACAGTCTGTGTGTAGATGCGCCCGTGTCGTATGTGACACGTCTCCAAGAACTGTGAGTTGTCCTTTGATGTGTAGATAGGCACAAATCAACACTCTGGGAGTGCCGATATCCTTAGCACCTGCAGTCGTAGGCCGAAACCCCAAATTTGCAGAGTCGGATCTGCACCCGCTGAGACCACGTAGTCAAAAATGGCATGCGCAGAACTTTGTCGAAGCCGAACGATGGTCGAGATGACCTCAGAATAAAATTCTGAGAACACCGAGCCCGTCGGGCTTACCCATAGGATTTGGGGCCGTGTCTTCGCCTGTCGAATTTCACTCCAATCTGAGCTGGTGACTCTAGCCTCTTGCAGTGCTGCCCCGAGCTTCGATCTGAGCTCTGATACCAGTTGAAGGAGTCCGAGCGAAAGTGTGACGCGAGAGAGTGTGAGAAGAAGAGAACGACTATATGGTGAACTCGCTCTACTGTAATGTGTAGAGCATAGTGAGTTCTTATTAGGTTTTTACAAAAGAATATGTATACATACCTGGCGGCCCGTCCACTTACCTGGGCGACCACATTTGGCTTTATACCCCAACACTAATCTAATCCTAACTATGACGTTTTTTAAAACGTGATGAATCATGTATTCTTATTACTTTGATTTTTGTATAAACGCAGAATCTTGCGATGCATCGAGCCTCGACACGCCAGGAGGAGACAGATGGATATCGCAGAGGTATCTATGAAGTATTCAATTATCTTGATGCTTCAGGAGGGCCTGTAGACTGGGAAGCTTTAGAGTCTCGCTGATCGCTTGAGGTGAGACGTTAATATATGTGAGTTGATTTAATTCAGTAAGTATATGTGAAGTAATATCAATACTAATTTTGAGAGTTGTCCTATGTGCAGGTTGTGACGCATAGTCATCAGTGGACCGGATTTCATATATATTCTTTGTGAGACACAGACACGCTTCTGTGTCTCTTTTTTGTATAGACATATATGGTTATGGTTATTGTTCAGACAGTTATTGTTTTCTTTATGGTTATGGTTATTGTCATTGTCATTGTATAGACATGGTTATTTCTCCTATTCTTGTATAGACATGGTTATGGTTCTTGTTTTGTTTATAATTATGTTTAATTTTCTGGTTATGCTTATGGTTATTGTTAAATTTATTTATAGTTATAGTTATCTGCATTATGGTTTTGATTAAAGTGGTTATGGTCGGTTATGGTTTTAATTTGGTTATGGTTTTGTATAAATTAAGTTCGTTATGGTTATGCTTTTAAGTTGGTACGATTATGGTTTTGCACAAAGTTCATTTCATTTCTTTCATTGGCCTTAAATCTCATGTGAGATCTTACATGGATAGCATGTAGGAGGCGTATACATGATATGGTTTTTTTTGAAAAGTTTATGTAAAAACGAAGGGAACTCTGTCAAAATTTCTGCGGCAGCACGGTTGATTTTGGTGCTGCTCGCTTTCTTGGGCAGAGGACAAGCAGTCTGGCTGTGGTTGTGTCCATCTTTTCATTGGGTACAGGCTAAGCTGCCTGTCCTCTGTCCAAGAAAAAAAAATTATGTTATGGTCGTCGCTATGTGCGTTGCTAAGCGCATCGAAATACGCATCAATAATATTACCTTTCGACGCGTATATTGACGGTTTCGTAGGGATGCGTATATCGACGGGCTTTTCGACGGAATACATCGATACTTGCGTCGAAGGTCCCCTTTTTTGTTGTAGTGAATCAAGCAATGTTTTTTTATTTGATTGCCAAGCAATGTCCTCAATACTTATGTTTATGCGAATTCTCTTCAATACTTGACTTTGTTGCTACTAAATCAAAAAAGTGAGATATATAGCTCAATAGGGAGCTAAAGTGAGATATATAGCTCAATAGGGAGCTAAAGTGAGAAAAAGTGAGATACATTATCATGAAAAGATGTTTACATTTTTCCATCTGTCACATTGAAGGTCCTTGGTTAGCTCGCATGTCTTCTTGATCTACACTTACCTCTTCTCTGTTGACAGATGACACACCTGTCATACCCTTTTGTCTCTTAGGAAGAAGTCCTGCCTATTTGCATTTTTTTACATACCCTGCAAAATGGGTCCATATGTCGTTAGGTGGTGTTCCACATTCTTTCACATTGGGATTAGTGTCAAATAAATGTTGTTTGATGCGAGTTGCATTGCGTGACACGTTATGTCCACAATGTTTGCATTCCAAAAACAAAATTGTCTTGCCTCTCTCTTTTCCTCCCTATATGAACACTCTTTTCCTCGCACCATGCTTTCTGACTTCAACAAAATATATCCTACAACCAAGAGGCACTAAGTGGATCTATTCTATGTCTATATGGTGGTAAGAACATTTGTTCATGACAACCAAAAGACTCTACATGTATGTGTATATGTTCCAAAATGTATGAACTAACACTATTATTTGTGCACATATAATAGCTATGATAGATTTTAACCATCAAATATCACTTTTAGTATTTATTCTAAAACAAATAGAGCTAAGAGTATAGCTTATAGGTGATTCAAATCTATATAATTATTTTATTTTTAATGTATAAACATTCAAAATAATATTTTCTTAAAAAATCAAAGATTTTTTAAGTTGAAAACTCAACCTTTCTATGTCGGAGGTAACCTGACACTTTGGTGAAGAGAATTGTAGTTAAAGCATGTAAATTTGGGCTTTATATACTACTGCTATATCGATAAAAAACATATAGATCGATATAAACTATTGATCAAAAGCCTATCAATCGATATGTAAGCAATAAAACGTTTTTTTGAAAAAAAGCTAACGTGGCAGCAAATAATACGCACGAATAAATATTTAGAATGTATTAATCGACCATTATTCACGAATAAAACGAATGTCGAATAACGAATCATGCAACCCAAGCGCTCGCAATTGGGCATCCAAAGTCAAAGTTGAAGTGCGCCTGACATTCAAGTCGAGAAAGTGACAAGCAATGCATAAGGTCTCAGGCATCGGGGATGCCAATGTGGTAGGCAAGTTGGCATGGCGGAAGCTTGTGTGTGTGTGTGTGTGTGTGTGTGTAGGGGGAGGCGGGGGTTGGGGTTGCAAGGCACACTTGTCAATGGAAGGAGCTATCACCATGTGGTCGGGGGAGAGGCCAGAATTTTGGGTTTGAGAGCCATGAAAGGGTACACATACAATCCACTTGTCTCATTAAGCTACCTTGCCAGCCAATCTCCGGCATCAGCTCCAATGGGTTGATTTGAGACTTTTCAGCTTGAGGAGTGGGGGATAGAGAGAGAGAGTTACTAATAAAGTCCCTGAGTGACCCGTAAGGCCTCTCTCTCTCTCTCTCTCTCTCTCTCTCTCTCTCTCTCTCTCTCTCTCTCCCCATCCAGTATAAAAACACATCATATGCAACGTAACGCAAGCTCTACATGTAGGAGAGCATTGAGCATCCAAGAAAGGGTACACGTATCGCCCACTTGCCTCATTAAGCTTCCTCGCAAGCCAATCTTGGCCATCATCTCCAATGGATTGATTTGAAATTTTTGGAGTATTTATTGGGTAGTAATTGCATTCTCATAAGTGATTAAAAAGCATATGCAGTTTTAGGTAGACAAATTGATTGGTAAAAGAATTTCAAACAATTTGTCACCCTAGTACATTTCACACAATGCTGCCTAAATCGGATTAAGAACCTAAGTAACCATTGATTATTAGGAAGGCATTCCCCATGGTATTAAGAGAAGATTTCTAACACCTAACTTGGTCAAACTAGTTTGTCGGACTGCTTGATTTTTAAACCTAAACAAGTGATTATGACAAAAAATCACATTGAATTAAATGTTTGATACTAAGCAAATGCGGTGAATATTAGGCTACCAATCACAATTAAAGCAGACAATCATAGATGAAAAAAGATAAGGGGCAATGCTAATGGACAAGAAACACCTGTTTGTGTCGATGGTCACGCTTGATTTGAAGAGTGAGTCGAGATAAAGATTCCATGAAGGTCCAAATCCTACCAATAGCAACACGCTCCTGTACACACTAGGAAACAAAAGGAATACCTCCTGGAGGCACATTAGTGGAAAAAGGTACCAACACTTATTGAACACAACAAAAAACATAAGGAACCCTAACCTAATTATTTGCACTCCTCTTAGAGAGTCAAGGGAATAGGATATTGTAGAGGTTGGGGGAAAACCCTAAGGCTAAACCCCTATCCTCGTCATCGAGATAAACAAAGTCATCATCCATGAGACCATATGTGCCATCCGTGTAGTCGTGTAAATTTTCTTCTTCATCATAGGTGCCCATGTTTAATAAGAAGGTCACTAAACGCCTATAGTCATCTTGGTCAAAAGGGTAGGCTTGTGCAATGGGAGAAACGCTCTCTACTAAGTATGGATCAGACGTGGTCAAGAGACGTATCAGCCATTCTAACTCCTCGAAATTCCTCTCACATGCTAGCGTACCTATCAAATCCCATTCACATGCAAGCACTGGAAAGACCATGTGAAATATTTGTGAAAAGTAACGAGGGTACCTCTCACCCAAGGCAGGAGTGGATGACTCTAGCGTACTAGCCATATCTGTACACGCAAATAGATAATGGTTAGAGTGCAAATATTACAAGGGTCGTGTTCTTGTGCATAATTTGGTTTCATGATTTTGTGTTATGGCTCTTGCTCTTTTACTTTTTTATCTTGTTTTTGTGAGTATAAGGCTTTATATATACATTCCCTAAGATTGGAGATTAAGGGGTCAGGGAGAAAGGTTGAGAGGGAAGCAAGTGAGTAATGGATGTCCACAAACACTCCCCCCTTCCTTGGGTAGATCATACCGTTTGAAATGATGTCGTCACCCTTTGAAACCAATTGTTCCAGTTGGTAATAGGTGAGGATTTTTGCCAGTAGTTCTCTATTACCCTAGGTGCCTTGTCAAGTTGCAAGGGTGGTAAGGTACTCTCCCAGGATCGAACTTGAAGTGGTTTATCAGGTGATTCTTGAACACTGGGAGGTGTGGATTCTTTTGTAGCTTCATGGAGGTCCACTACTATAGATGGAGGCTGTGTAGAAGCTTTTACCTCTATGGATGTATTACATGAGGAGCTAGAAGCTTCATGGAACTCCCCCCTTCCTGAGCTAGGTGGAATAAATTGGTTTTGTCTTGGAGCCCAAACTAGCTCTGGACTAGGTGTGTAGCATTCTGTGATCTTTCCCTTTCCACGGTCTGCCATTGGCTTGAGCGTTACACTGTTTGACTCATATGGGTTTGTTGTCGATAGGGAAGGACACATTTTACGTTTAGGTACCCAAATTTGCTCATTTCCATCATAGTAGCCTTGGGCTTCTAATAGTTGGTTTGGAATCCATCATGATTTGGTCTCGACTCTCCTAGGGCGCGCTCTTGGTTTTCCCGGGAAATTTTTTCTTGGAATGAATGGGAGGGTTGAGGTAGTTGGAAGTAAGGCCTTGTGGACCCATTGATATGTACTCTTAGGTCGTGCAGGTTGAGTACTTGCAATATTACTGCTTGCTGCAACTACAAGTGTTGAAGTGCTAGGTTCATGGATAGCCGACAAAGACGAGTTAACCACCTTGGCTTGTGAATGTTGGCTATCCTTCAACTTTGCTAGAGTTTGCAACGTAGGTGACTTTGCTTGAATGATAGGGGTAAGAGTCCGTGGTCGCGTCGTGACACTACCAGTATCCCAATCAATAGTGCATTTGGTTGCCAACATCCACATGCGTCCCAGGTTTACGTTGCCTTCCATAGCTCCCGCGGGCATGACTAGAAACCTCTGCACTATGCTTCCATTGTCATAAACAGCAGGTGTCTGAAGGACTCCAAGAATAGCAGTTTTCTTTTTATTAATGCCCTTGACTTGCATCGTACTCGGGGATAGGGTCGGTTTCCCTAATTGACACCAAACTCCATAGGATAACAAATTGTGTTTAGCTCTCGTATCTAATAAGGCATTGTATAGTACTTTCCCATAGGCGCTATTTAGCTCAATTGGGTATCGTAGGGGTGGCTCAGATTCTAATGAGTCTTCATCTGTGTCCTCGAAAAATGCTTGCGTGATTCCTAGATTAGCCTCTCGTTGGCGTCTAAGATGTTGTTGTCGTTCTCGAGCCTCAACTCTTGCTTGGATTTTTTTAAGCTCTGCTTGTTCCTTGGCAGCCTTCTTTTGATGGATGGCTTGCAACTCTTCCTGGCTTAGAGGATCATAATATCTTTTGAATTTACTCCCATTAAGGAATCCAATGGTTTCAACTCCATCTAGAGTCTCCACACGAATGGTACCTTGCGGGGTAATTTCACACACTCGATATGGTCCCTTACCAGCGTATTTCAATTTCTTCTTTTCATTACGTACCCCGTACATAAGAACTTTATCACCAACCTTGATGTCTTTATCCTTTAAATGGCTATCAAACCACTTCTTTCTCCTATCCTTCTCCACTAGAGCATTTCGCACAGCTAATTGACTCTCTTCATCTAGCCTTTCCAGGATATATAATCGCTCCACTAAGGGGTTACCATCCCAACCTTCTTGAGAAGCTACTCGAAGACTAGGAATGACAAACTCCCATGGCATAACTGCTTCTTGGCCATACACCATCTTAAACGGTATGCAATTAATTGCAACTTTATACGCAATACGATAAGCCCATAAAGCTGATGTAAGCTTTAGGTCCCAATCAGTGCGATGAGCCTCGACTGTCTTTGTCAAAATGGAGATGAGAGTTTTGTTGGTACTCTCAGCTTGGCCATTTGCTTGGGGATAATAGGGTGTGGACTTGTGGTGTGATATCATGAAGTTTGATGTGAGTTCTTTTATTACTTCATTTATAAAATGAGTTCCATTGTCACTCACAAGTTCAAAGGGGCATCCAAAACGTGTGATAATGTTCTCAAAGAGGAACTTAGCTGTTGTTTTTGCATCCGCCTTCCGTGTTGCTTTTGCTTCAGCCCATTTGGTTACATAGTCGGTAGCCACAATGATATATCGTGATTGCGTGTTACGTGCAGCCGGACTAATCGGTCCTTCAAAGTCTAAGCCCCACTTTTCAAATGGTTGGGTTACCTTGATGGGATGTAGAGGCATCCTATCACTTCTTTGTGGCTTCTTGAAGCGTTGGCATTCATCACATCCCTTTGCAAAAAGTGATGCATCCTTAAACAGAGTGGGCCACCAATAGCCTGACTGTAAGATCTTTCGGGCAGTCAAGTTTCCTGAAAAGTGACCACCAGCTATGCCCATGTGTGCCTCTTGTAAAATATATAAATACTCATCCTCGTGGGCACAGCGTCTAAGAACATCATCTTTTCCTCTCTTATAGAGAGTTCCAGCCAGTAAGCAATAGGGTTCGCATTCCTTGATTAATTTTCGAGCTATATCTTTTCGCAGTTCTTTGGGTGGAAAACCATTAACTAAGAAGTTAACAATCTTTTCAATCCATTCAGGCATTGTCTCAACAATGAACAAAGGAATATCAGGCAATTCATCATCAACCCCCGTAGGAGCTTCGCCATTAGGGATACGAGATAAATGATGCGCCATGACATATTTCCTCCCAGGCCTCACAACAACGGTGAAGTCAAACTCAAGAAGAATTAACAACCATCGTGTAATTCGACCTGTGGAACACGGCTTGTTTACCAAATATAGCAATGCTTGATGATCAACATAAAACACAAACTTGGTAGCAAGAAGGTAATAGCGAATTTTCTTTACTGCGTAAATCATAGGTAGACCTTCGCGCTCTATAGTAGTGTAGTTCATCTCGGCATCATTTAATTGGCGACTTGCAAAGCTAATAGGATAGTCCAATTTATGTTCTCCTGGTTGAGTTAGAACACACCCAATAGCAAAATTTGATGCATCAATATGCACATGAAAAGGTACATTCCAATCGGGTATTCGCAGGATTGGAGCACTTGTTACGGCCTTCTTTAATAACTCATAAGATTGATGACATTCTTCCGTCCAGTGAAACTCGATAAGAAGCTTGTACAATGGACGCGCTATCTCGGCAAAGTTTAAAATAAATCTTCGATAATAACCAACATGGCCCATAAATCTTTGAACTCCTTTATAGTTCGTAGGTGGTGGAAAATCGGCAATGGCTTTAATCTTACTCTCATCTGTGGATATCCCGTTCTTGGACACTATATGCCCTAGAATGACTCCATGCTTAACCCAAAATTGGCATTTGAAAGGGTTCAATGAGATGCGATAAAATCTGCACCTTTCAAATATTTTTCGTAGATATAACAAATGCTTCTCCCAAGAAGAATAAACACAAAGGTCGTCTATGAAAGCTTCACAAAACTCCCTTAGAAATTCTTTAAACGCAGTGTTTATTAATCGTTGGAATGTAGCAGGGGCATTTGTTAAGCCAAAAGCCATAACACGAAATGCAAACACTCCAAACTCTGTGATAAAAGCAGTTTTAGCTTGGTCCTCTAATGCAATTGTGATTTGATTGTAACCAGAGTACCCATCTAAAAAGCTATAAGCTTCCTTGCCCGCAAATCTTTCAAGCACATGTTCTGAATATGGCAAGGGATAATGATCTCTCCTAGTAGCTGCATTAACTTTCTTGAGGTCCACGCACACTCTTAGTTTACCATTCTTTTTTGGCACAATGACTATTGGAGAAACCCATTCTGAGTGCTCAATAGGGTATATGAATCCACATTGGATAAGTTCCTCTTGTACAATTTTGGCGTACTTAGGATTCATTGGATAGGGTCGTTGCTGGACGGGTTTAGCAGTGTTGATCATGGGAATTGTATGTTGCACCACAGAAGGTGGAACGCCCTTCATGTCATGATATGTCCAAGCAAAGATATCCTTGTATTCCTTGAGGAGCTCCTTAAGTACAGCCTCTTCAGTTTCGGTAAGGTCTTGAGCAATAAAGACTGGTTTAGACTCCTCACCTGGTTCTGCTAATTCTATCTCTTTAACTACCGCTGGACCATCATAGACTCCACTGCTTCCATTGGTAGGTATTCGTTGGGCTTTGGCATACACAACCTTTCGCTCCCCCGTGGTATAAGATTTAAAATGTTCAGGAGCCGTATGTAAGTCAGCAGGCTCTTGTCCTGACAGAGACCTTTCTTTTAGTTCTACCTCCTTTTGTTGTTGAGCTAACTCTCGGTTTTGACGTCTTCTTATAGTTCGACTCAATTTCGGCTCTGTAACCTCCAATTGAGCGAGGTCAATGGGTCGCGGGCTGCACCACATGACACTCTGGAGATGTTTACCCCAATTGTCTACTAGCGTTCGATGAGCATCACATGCCCCTAGATAACTAAGCCATTCTGCAGTATATCTTTCCTTGTTTATCCTAGCTCTCACATTTGCTCGATATCGTCGTCTCTTATATGACCTTTGTTTGTTGTTAAGGTTTTGATTTTGGTAAATGTTTGAACTCGACTCGCCTGATAGGTCTTCGCTTGTATCTTCTTCACTCTCATATGAATTACCATAGATGGTCGTACTAGGCCTTGAGTGTTCAGTTTCTATACTTGGCTCACTCGATGTTTCCTCAGGTTCTGAATCCATTTCTTTCTGAGATTCCGTTTCCGATGTGTATTGGCCTGAAGCCTTTAAGGAATCATCAGTTTCACTCTCAGGTAGGTGTGCCTCTTTCTTATCATCGGATGTTACATGCGCTACACCTAACATGTTTACTGGTGCAATGTGTGGTATCTCTTCCCCATCTGGTGTTACCCAGGTTGTTCCTCTAGCTCCCCATGTATCTATAGTTGCCGCTAGGTGTACCCAATCGACATTGTCTGACTCAGCCATTCCGGGTAGGATATCCATAGAAGGAGAGTTCTCCCCAATATCCGTGTCTTCGTTACACGTGTAACAATACTGTAATGGAGCTGAGTGAATTGTTGTGTCTGATCGATTATCAATGATGAATTTATTTCCTAGAGGATGCGTTCGACCACTTAAAAGATCAACTCGAATGACAGAGTCTAGGAACTGTAATTAGACGTGGTTTTTGGACCAGTCATGCACCATTTTTGCTTCCCTCATGAATGGACGCCCTAAGATCATCTCAAATGACATAGGATGCTTGGAAAAATCCATAACAATGAAAGTTTGCCTTACCTTGTGTCCCAAGACCTTGATTCTGAGATCTTTTAGCATTCCAATAGGCGTAACAATAGATCCATTAGCCATTTTTACCACTACGCTTGTGGCTTCAAGGTGAGGTCGCCCCATAGACTCCCAACAACTCTTTGTCACCATGCTGACTCCCGCACCACCGTCAAGGACCCCCTTTACAGTTAATCCTTTAGTAGTGATTGGTAGAGTAGCATTAGATTCATCACCTTCAAAGTATTGCCCCAACTTGTTAATGGGTACTTCAATTACAGATTCATGTCCCGCTAGGTCAGATGGTGGTGCTAAATGTTCCTCATCATTCATTACCGAGTCAGGTTTGTTCATATGTGCAAACTGTGGTAATCCGGCCTGTAATTCTCCATTGAGGAAGGCTCAAAGAGCTGAGACTAGCTCGGGGTCTTTATATAGTTTGGACATGATGGTGGTTCTAACTTCTGAAGACATGAAATCCATCAATTTGGCAACATTTAATGGCATCTTGTGGGACCTAGGACCCTGAAAAGAGAATGGTGAAGATGGAATCTCCACTTCCTCAAGGAGGTCGGGTATTCCCTCACCAAACGTTCTCTCTAGTAGGAAAGGTGTGTGTCCACTTTCAGATGTCCTACCCTCACTCTCTTCCCGAATGATACTGGGTATAGCTAACGGCCTGTAGTTCTTGTGAGGTTGAACTTGTGTGGGAAACACTGTGTCCGACATCTGGATATGTTTGGGTTCAGGTTCTAATGTTCGTTGAGTTTCTTCCACCAAACCCCTCAGTTGTTGGACTCGTTCAATTTCCACTATTGGGTTTGGATAGGTTCCAATCTTTCTCTTGCAATCCTCATTTTTTGTCTCTCGTGGCTTATCTTGGGGGTTCGCAACTGGGTGGTTTAACCTTGAATACTCTTTTGGTGTTCGTCGTAATTCTCTCTCGTGATCCTCCTCACTGGCTTTTTCCTTTGTAGTAACAGTTTTGGTCTCCGTGGTCTCTATCGAATCTGAGTCATCCTCAGGGTCATTCATATACACGGGATCCTCTCCTGTCCCTATGTAAGTCTTTGAACTAGGTTTTGAGCTAGAAGCATTAAGGGATTTCTTTCTTCGTGTTTTCTTCTTTCTCGCTCGGCCAATGGATGCAGCATCCCTCTCTTCGAGGATGTAATTTTGCTTTTGGAGCATCGACCGTGTGAGTGCATTCACTGTTGTTATGTTTATAGTTGGTGGTGTCCCATCAACAATCTCTATTATGTTCAATGGTGTGATTTTCGGTGCGTTTGGATTGTTAGGACACTGTGCGATCAAATGATCTATGCCACAACTATTACAAGTGAGTATTGGCATTGCCAATGCACTTCCTTGACTTGTTTGCATTAGTGCGGCATTCCTTTGCATTCTAATGGGGCACTCAACTACTCGATGTGGTCCACCACATTCGTAGCACTGAAGAGGTGGTCTCTTGGTAAAACTATTAATGTTTTGGCCTCTTGCTGCTAGCGCAGTAGGTTGATATACCGGTTTGATTTGTCCCCAATGGTCTTCCATATAGTACATGGGACACTCCTCAAGCATGTCGACTCCATAGGTGATACTAGAGTCTATGTCCTCTTCGCAATCTACATAAGTACTAGATGACTCGCAACCTATTTGGTTCATAGGTGTAACTCTTGGATGAGGAAGTTGCGGTCCTAGCACTGGAGGTGGCAACGGTGTGGTTTGGACCACATTTTGGGTTCTAGGGACCATGTGCTGTAATGGCAACTGTTGCTCCATGGGTGGGGTAGGCATCAATGCAGGAACTCGAGGTGAGTCTGCCCAAGCTATAGGCGGTCTATTTTCCATGATGCGTTTAAGCATTAGGCAATCCTTCGCTTGATGGCCATACCTACCACACGCGTTACAAGTCCCGTTAAACTTTACTCTAAAAGTAGGGCATTCACTCGTAGTATGTGGGCCCAAGAAAATTGAGCACCATTGTTGCTCCCTTCTTGGATACATATGAGTGTTTTGTGGAGCACTATTACCCCTAAGGCTTTCTTGGATCGCCTTGGTGAGATCTGCCAAAGTCATCTCAGATATCGTTTTCTCTTTCACGATTGGCTTTATCTTCATTGGCTCATGCCCTGACGCTTGCGAGCTACTAGACTTCGGCTCGGCAGACACTCTTTCTCCTGCAATCATTAAATTATCCTCCAATTGGATTGCATTCATGGTGACTGCTTCCCAAGTAGTGATACCTCTAATGACTAGGCCATTATAGATACTTTCATGTCGTAGTCCCCTAATGAATCTATTGAGCAATTGGTTGTTGTTGAATCGCGCGTTCGGATTGCATCGAGAATTCAAATTCTTTAGGCGACTAATGAAGTCTCTCACGGATTCACCTTCTTCTCGTTGGGCTTTCTGGACCTGAGAGTCTACACCCCAAAGTACTCCCTCTCGTATGTGCTCTTTCAAGAACAATCTCCTAAGAGTAGAGTAGATCGTTTTCTCTTCTACTCTTAAGGTTCTATACCAATCTCCAGCCTTTCCGCTTAGGGTCAAACTCAAAGCCTTACACTTATGTAGCTCATTGTGCTCTTCCAAGGAATCGCACACATGTTCAAAGACTTCCATATGCTTTCTAGCATCTCCGTCTCCACTGAATTTCTGTGTGAGCTTAGCTACTTGAACTGCCTTGCTCCTAGGCTCTCTATCAGGTGCACTACGCATGTTTTCCGCAATAGAGCGACCGATAGTTTGAGAAAATGCTGCCAAATCTCCTATTTGAGCAGGTATAATGGGTGTATGTGCTCCTGGAACAACATGTGAGATGGGATTTGGCCTTGGCCTTGGCATACGCGCGGCTCTTGGGTCTCATATTTCGTATGGTGGTGTACCAGACGGTGGTCCAAAGTTTACAAGCGTGGCCCTAGGCATAGGGGGTGCCTGATATGGCATGTTATTATTAAATGGCATGGCTCCACTTGTATAAGAGCTTCGATAATGCCATTGTGGATTGTAAGCTCTTGGAATAATCGGAGGTGTAGGAGCTACATGAGGATGAGGTACGACACGTGCACATGATTGATACATACATGTAGGTATAGTTGGGGGCACTGTGCTACTAGGCATCGGCGCAGTATTAACAAATGAACTCCATGGTGTATTTCTTGTCATTCTCACCACTGGGATATGCATGGTAGCCGTAGCGTCATTAAGAGAAAGATGAGCTAGATCTGGGAAGGTAAAGCTGCCACTTGTGGGCTCAGATTGTACTGAGGCTCCTGGCGAAACAACATATGGAGGATCAATGGGGCTCACTGAGGGAGTCTCCATTTGTGACAGGGTTGGTTGGTTGGCCTTTCCCGTATCCAAGAATCTCATTAGGCCTGTTGAAGGCATGTTGATCTCTGTGTTCTGTCTTTCTAACTCGACAATCCTATGGAGGACATCACAGACTTTCTATTGTTGCTCATCTATGCTAGTAGCACCCAATGTGGATTGTAGAACAGCTAACCAACCCACATGATAGGTGTGTCCTGTGTACCGATCAGTTAAAGATTCTACTTGTAGGTCATACTTCCAATTTTTGTTTAGGAATATCCCATCTAGGCCTGGCGTACTGGAGGTTTCCCTTGAAGTGGAAGCATTATTGCTCCCCATAGCTTGCCCCTCCGTGACTGCTACCTTGGGAGCACTCGGTTGCTCGGCTAGCATGATTGTTGTCATAGGAGCCTTTGCTTTCAGGGCTCGACTTTGTTCTAGCCTTCGTAGGTTCTCAATTTCCCTCTCCCTTGTTGCTTGCATATAGCGTTCGATCTCTTGCACTTCGGCAAGACTCCTACCATCGGGTAGTAGAACCTCAGAGGGAGATAGTCCTAAAGGATCAGGAGGTGCAGTGGATGGAACATTCACATGCACACTCTCAAGAAGCATAGGGTCTATTTTATGCATGAATGACGAATTTACTTCCCCACTCCCTTCATTTATTTCATTAACCGCATGTTCGGAGCGAGTAGCTCTACTAAGAGTCTGTTTTAAGCGGCTAAACACGCTGGACCCGGGCCGTGTGCCCATGGCATGCATGTCTTGACTTGAACTATCAGGGTTTGGTGTAGGATACCCCTCCATGACTTCGTAGTCAGAGGAAGAATCACTAGACGCGATATGAGGATCTTGGGTCGCGCTACCTTGAGTCCCGGCCGAAGGTCCAGAACCTAGGGTGGAGGAATAATGGGTGCCCTCATAAATGGAGGCACTACCAATATGCTCGTGCTCTAACACTCGTCCAGAGCGTAGGTTCATATGACTTGGATCCCCTAGAAGTGTCAGTGAGTGCCCGTGAAGGCTGCTCACGTAGTATTTTTGGGTGTTTTGCAACCCAAGTTTTTTTTTTGGATTTTTTGGTCCTTTTTTTCTGACCCAGCTATAGAATAGAACGTATGATAGCTCAAAATGAGCGTCTCGGTCAGAGGGACGTGCCGTGATTTACAGCCCTCCGTTTGGTCACTTTATGCCCTCGGAATCCCTAAAACCGTCAATTTCTAGTAGGGAACTAGGCTCAAATTAAAAAGTCTAAGGGTGCAAGTGGGAAGAGAAGGGAGGAGAGTGGAGGACTTGCCCCACATGCTCTCATTCCCTCTTGAGGGGGTAGGGTATATATATAAAAGTGAGTCTAGTATATATCATAGGACTGAGACCTGGGCCTGGGCCTGGGCTTGGGCTTGGGCTTGGGAAAATGATCCTGATCCCGATCAAAATTTGAGTGTAGGCCCCCAGTCACTCACGCTAAATATTTTTGGTGTTTTTTTTTATAAATTGTTTTTTGACCGCGCGGTTGAGGTGACCCTTTCTTAGCCACACACACTGTCACCTACCTAACCTCCCAGTCAACAGCTCACAGCTCACAGACAGCTCACTACCTTATCTACTTACTAACAGTGCTGCTAACCACTGACTCATCTGTTAACTGCTTACTGACAGTGAGCTAACTGTCCACCTACTTCCTCTCTCACTACCTTACTGTGCAAAGACTGTGTGCAGGCAAACCTTGACAGAAAACTGTGTACAGACCGTGTGCAAGCAGAAATTGCTAACTGCCTTCCTACTTATTCATTCACTGCAAACAAGCTAACGACTACTAATTGTGCAAAGACTGTGTGCAAACAGAAAACACAACATTATGCAGAAATCATAGAACTTGCAGACAACACAGAAATTAACAACTTGCAGAAAAACAACTCATTCCTCTTCCTCTTCCTCTTCTTTCCTACTACAAACAACTCATAGGAGAAGCACAAAGTGCCTCTTGAGCTTAGTGCAGGGCGATTCCCCGACAGCGGCGCCAAAAATGTGCGCTCCTTGCTGCACTGTCGAAGCAAGGGACTTGCCGATACACCGTGTGCGAGCCACAAATGGCTCCAAGCACACAACAAGACTAATCTAGCAAGCTCAAGAGAGAAAAGGGTGTGTCACTCACCGCTCTACGCTCGCCTTCGTGGTGGATTCCTCGCCGCGATGAAGAAGAAGCTGCAGACGTGCCGCGCTCAACCACTTCGCCGCCGCCGTGCCTTCGTAGCAATGCTCGATCACACACACAATCTCTCTCTCTCTCTCTCTCACACACACACACACACACACACACACACAAGGAGGTGAAGAAGAAGAAGATGGAGATGGAGATGGAGCAAGAGCACTCTTCTATTGCACAAATGAGAGAATGAGTGAATTTTAGGTTTAGTTGGCTTTTATATGAGCTCACCCCATTCACACTTGGGCGCCCATGCTTAGCCAACTAATCCCTTGAATGTCCCGGTTAGAGTTCGCCTCTCATCGGCGATCACTCTTACCCTTTTCCTATTGGTCCGACAAGCCCGATACCTGACTCTACCAAATACATAATACACATCCGTCGTAGGTGATGGGGTGTCCGTGAGCCGTGAGGGTTAACACTTTGATATGATTCCACATGATAATTTGTGGAGAAGGATGGAAGAACTCTAAGTGCCAAGTGAGTTTATACTTGTTGTTTCTAGAATCTATGAGAAGGTGATGTGTCAATTGTGCATGGGAAGAGGAATTTCAGAAATTTTGTAAGCACTATTGGGGTTAAACAAGGATATCCGTTGTCACCAACTCTCTTTGGTCTATGCATTGATCAATTGGAGCAAATGGTACTTGACTTTATGCAAGAAGAAGGAATTGAAGAGGTCACCATTTTCAATTCGGTAATCATGCTTTTGTTGTATCCGGATGATGTAGTGCTTCTAGCACACACTTTAGAAGATGCATAAAAGCTTATGGTTGTCATTGAGAACTTTTGCTTGCATAGTGGGCTGATTGTGAATGAATCCAAAACAAAGGTTATGCTTGTGAAAACCAACCATAAGAAGAAGCCATGCATTGTGTACAACAATGAGACACTTGAAGTTGTTGAGAGATTTAAGTACCTTGGGCTTGAGGTTCCGTCCAATCACAAGTGACATGAATGTGCTATGTGTTGTTTGGAGATGGGAAAGAGAGAATGTATTTGAGGGTGGGAAACATCAAGTGTTGAGTTCTCAAGAAGTACCTTTTTGATGCATTGGTGACATCGATTCTTCTTTATGGAGTTGAAGTGTGGGACGGGAGCATCTCAAAGTCTACTTGGAAAGAGTTTGAGAATGTCCAAAAGCGTTTTCTTACAAACTTTCTCAAAGTTAAGACACAGACACCATATATGCTTCTACTCCTTGAGTCGGGATCTGTTCCAATTGAGGTTATGGGCATGGAAAGGATTGTGGAGTACATGATAAAGATGCGTCAAAACCCCTCAGATCGAATTCCTACAATTGCATGGAAAGCAAGCAAAAAAGTTCAAAAGATGCATAAAAGCAAGATCTTGAGCATGGGCTCGATGCAAGACTTAAAGAAATGGTTGGGACATGGGATGCATTACACTTGCTACATGATGCTTCAATTGACTCCCAAGTGAATGAATCTTTTCTACAAGGCAAATGTATTACGGATTGGGAGAAATCCTGTGGGTCACTCTTCATACATCACACTACCTATATTGCCCTCAACTACAAAACCATGTTCTTTGCTGAAATAGGAAATCGTACTCACACTTACATGCTTGAGCCTATCCTCTTGTTGGTGATACGCACTATCGTAGACATTCGGCTTAGCTCCCATTCCATTTGATGCGAGACAGGGTGTTGGGGCAATGGAGAAGAGTAAATTGACTGTGCACATTATGCTCACTGCAAGCTTGAGAGTCTGAGTATCACACACTACTAGAGTACTGAGATTTTGGTCACATCTGGACATGGTTCTCTCACATTTTCAGCCATGACTTAGACCTACACACTTTTCTCTCCCAGCCACAGTGTGGGCTCTCCATTGCAACTCTCATTGCCACAATTTTGGAGCATCGAGAGTCACTCATCAGCCACATCACATGTAACTTTGGTCCCATACGTCATATTTGACCTCCAAGGACGATAATAAAATCTCTCTCTCTCTCTCTCTCTCTCTCTCTCTCTCTCTCTCTCTCTCTCTCCAATATGAAAACGCATCATATGCGACGTAACACAAGCTCTACTTGTAGAGCATCCAAGAAAGGGTACATGTACCACCCACCTATCTCATTAAGCTTCCTCGCAAGCCAATCTCGGCCACCATCAGGTCCACTGGATTGATTTGAAATTGTTCATCTTGGGGAGGGGGGGATAAAGAGAGAGTTACTAACAAAGTCCCTGAACGACCTGTAAGGCCACGATCTCTCTCTTTTTCTTTCTCTAATATGAAAATGCATCATACACGACTCCGTAACGCAAGCTCTACCAGTAGGAGAGCATTGATGTGAATCTGACTCATGTGAGAAAGGAAGGCATAGAGAACTTGTTGAGCTCTCTCTTGGATTGAAGAGAAGAAGAGACGCTGCACTCTTCGGCTACGGGCCGGGAGATGGCTCTAGACTGGCTTCGGTGTGCTCGCAATTCGGGGCTCAAATTAAATGTTGGAAGTGCACCTACATTTAAGTCCATAAAGTGACAGGCAATGCATAAGGTCTTAGGCATCAAGGATGCCAATGTGCCAGGCAAGTTTGCATGGCGGAAACACCTCTCTCTCTCTCTCTCTCTCTCTCTCTCTCTCTCTCTCTCTCTCTCTCTCTCTCTCTCTCTCTCTCTCTCTCTCTTTGGTTGGGGCTGTAGGACACACTTGCCGGAGGAAGGAGTTATCACCCGTGGCTAGGGGAGGGGCCAAAATTTTGGGCTGCATATGGCCTACTACCATGTACGTTAAGTCGACCTGCTAGTGGTAGGCGATTACCACTTGGAGTTGACGTGCTGGTGGTACATGATGTAGCTTGTCGCAAAAAGAGATCTAGCTCTGAGTAGTTGCATGCCTTCAGCCCAGAGATTCTTCGGCTTAATATTGTTCATAGCTATGGCTTGTTGTTGGGCTTCCCTCGTTGTCACACCCAATGTAGATGCCTCTGCCACACCGGCTTAGCCCTTAGCATGTAACGGGAGTGGCGGGGTATGCACACAGTGGAGCAAGCTATGTTGGCCAAAGGCATGTAAGGCTGGAGGTGGTGGCTAGAGGTTGAATTGGTGATTGGAAAAAATGGCCATTTGGGTAGGATATCCAAAAATTGTAACCAAGTGTCATTGCGAGGAAACAAGACTAGCTTGGAGAAGGCACAAAACCTTGAGGTTTTGAGTTAAAATGAGCAGGTAGTTTGGGCTACAAAGCATATGTCTCTCTCCTTCCCTCTCTCTCTCCTATTTAGATAGGCTCTTTAGCTCCCTTTGGCTCTTTAACTCCCCCTCGCTAGCCTATTCCAATTGTGCATGCCAACCTCTTGGTCACGAATTCCCATGGAGACAAAAATCTTTGCCCTTTGGACTTGGCTCATGCAAGATGGTGCTTCCTTGTTTGAAGCATGTTTCTTGCTGCACCATGTGGCACGTGTGAAAAAGGCTCTCCCTCGTAGAATAGAAATAGATGCTAGAAGAGAAGCTGCACTCAAGGAAAGAAATAGAGCCTAAAAATTTACATCCATCAGAATGGAGCATCATGAAATTACTCCAGCTTTGTCCGTACAAATGTATGTGTGTGCCATAAGAGATGGGAAGTCTGCTTCCTTCCAGGCTCGGCCATGTACAGATGCCTGATCAACGGATGTACAGGCGGCGGTGACCTCCCACGTTGCCCGTAATTGCACTGCGGAAGACCCCAATTACCTGATTGTTAGAGCCCTTATTGCAGCCTGCATCATCGCAAATTCTGGATTTTGAGCCCCTTGTAAACATAGACTTGGAAGCGTGTCCAACATCCCTCAAGCTTTCCCTCTAGCTTCCCTCCATGTTGTGTCTATCGCCAATTTGATAGCTCAACATCTTTACAGCCCCAGGCCGATGGCTTGATGCTGCCTGGGGGGAAAGAGAGAGAGAGATAGACTTAGCATGAGGCCGGATGGCCGCCGTACAACGACTCCTTCATTCCAAGAATATACTCCAGCTGGCTGACGATATTGAGCACATGATAGCAGGTTGACGCCCAATTGGTGGTCGGCCGTCAGGCCACCCAGAGCTTTGAGCACATGGATAGTGGCCGGACGGAGACAATAAGCCCCAGGTCTCCCTAAAAAATATTTATTGAGTTTTTTTATTTTTAGTTGCGTAGACGCGTGCTATGGGGGGAGATCCACTCCGTCAAAGTCACTTGGGGTTCGAACCCAGCCCTTCCATAGGCCATGCACAGGTTCTCCTCGAAGGTTGCCGAAGCCTTTCAAGGATAGAATGCTTTTTTTAAAAAATGGCATGCAAGCATACATCAATCAAATAGCACACACAAACAAACATTGAAACACATGAGTCCATAAAACATGCAAAACAAGCATTTGATACAGTATGCACACAAGTAGAAACATGCAACAATGCAAAAATAAAAAAGCGTACCGTCAGATCCAGCTATTCTTGCAGAACACACAAAAAAACAAGTTTGTTTTATTCGTCCAATCAATGCACACATTAAGATTCGCACTCTCAATTTTGCGCGATTCACCTATTGAAATCTGTATATAGTGCCGTGTGCATTCTTAGACCTGCCGTGCACTGACGCGTCATCGCACGCCAGTGTGCAATACACAGCAAGCGTTAATAACCAAGGGAGAAAAAGGAAGATTTACATTAAGGTCAAGGAGAATGCACCATCGGTTTTTTATTATACCAAATGCATTCTCAACCTTAACCCTACCCTTTGCAACATGTCTATCAAAAACATTCTTCTGTGGCAGGTCTTGCTTGCCTTTGTATTTATAAGCTTTGAGAAGAAAACTCGTTGGCTTATATGCTGAAACCCCCACAATATACGGCCTCACTCTCAAGCCGCTCACTTCTACAAGAGGCGTATTCAAAACCTCGTTCCGCTTCATTTGAGCATATATTGTAGACCCATTGAAGACTGTGGAGTCGTGTGTGTCTCCTGGGGCACTAGAAACCACATTCCAAAATATTTTTCTGGAGTCAACAATGCCCTGAAGAAGGAATCCATGGCGACTAATATACTGTGCAGGAAAAAAGTCGCCTTGAGGCTTGCATGCAAGCTTTATGTGAGTGCTATCAACTTGCACCACACATGTTCGGTAGGTACGTAATGTCCTGAAAATCTTCTATGATCTTTGCTAATCGCCTTCCCTAAGGCGTTTCTAAGTGGGTCCAGACAAGCATCTCCTGAGTGGTGAGTGCTCTAATGATAAGGTTGGTGTACTTTCTAATGGTAGAATCTCCCATCCCAAATAATTGACATAAAGTTCTTGCGGAATGGCCATGTGCAAGTCTCCATAGCATGCAACCAAGTGCTTGATCAACTTGGATTGGAACCCTAGACCATCCATGCACATCAGGACACAGGAGATGGGGCAAGATCAATTCTTTCATATCATGAAATGCCTCGTAAGACATCCTATAATACATACATCCTAAAAATAGCTTGACAGTTTACTTGCCCTGATGTCCAAACAATTGAGTGGATGACATGTGCCTAGGGAAGCACCACCACATTCGTGGCTCCATCCCAATCAAACCCTCCTCTATCAAACCAAACATGGATGCAATGCAACAGACTACACAATCAATCAAGCAAAAATACATAGATTGCATTCTATGCCTCCTACGATCCTACCCTGGGTCTTCCTCACTAGGGGAAACAAGATGCAGATTTAGCAACAACAAAAGAAGCAGTTCAGCTGCATCAATATCATCCATCCTACATTTCCAAAAAACAAAAGAACGCATTAAAGAATAATACCAAGTAGAAGTTTGATTCCATTTAATTCCTCCCTCCCTTGAAACAATTTTATGGCGATTAGTAAAGTACCTTGGGTTTGGTGACAATCTTTGCGAGGTCCAGTTGAAATTTTATGTACATCTCCATTCATCGAGCCTCCTCGTCCATCCTGAGCTTCAACAATCTTTCCTCTTGGGCAGCCCGCTCCTTCTCGCAGTCTTTCATTGTTTGGGCTATCCCTTTCATCCCCTCCCCGAGCACTTTGGCAATAGATCCTAGCGATGTGCATTTGGGCTCATTCAATTTTTGCACTTTAACTACAGGAAGGTCTTGGACCTGAGGGATTCGTGTTGCATCCCCCGCATCCGTTGCACTTGCCACACTCGCAATCTCCTCTACAATAGTCTCACCCTCGCCTCCACCCTCGCCCCCTGTCTCCCCACCAATCTCTCCCTCCCCCTCATCCTGTCCATCATTACAGCCATCTCCCTGTTGAGTGCCCCGACTCCCTGCATGAGTGCTTTGCGAGCTAGCACTATCAAAGGCTCCCAAAATCCCAACACATCATGGAGTGGATGACCACAAAGTGTCGACCACCTCAAAGTATTCCCATAAGGACCTTACCCCCCAGTGGTTGTTTTTTAAAAATTTTCTTTTTTATATTTTTTTCTAAGAGTGTCAATGTGGTTCCTGGCTTGCTCTAGTGTAAAGGTGCTAGTGACCTCATTGTTTAATTGCAATGTAACTTCCTCCCGGTCTTTCGGTTTCAAATTGCCTTTGTTCACTTGAGACCATCGATCTTCGTAGTGTTTAAGCAAGGTCAATGTTGCGGTCTCGTCCCACACTGGTATCGCCACATGAGGGCGTTTAGCCCCCTTGGTCAACTCACTAGATGAGATCACAGGAGGATGCAATGGAACAATAGATGGGGCAGTGGACAGAAGAGAAGGCCTAACATTCAATGCGGGCATGGTCATAGAAGCCCCCATGCGAGGAGGCCTGAAGCCTTGGGGAATCAATGGGGAAACTGATGCAGGTTGGGGTCTTGGCTGTATGAAGGAAACACCCGGAACAACACTCATTTAGAAAGGGATGTTCGACTGGCTCAATCCTATGTTCTCAATTGACTGACCCTCACTCAATGAGCCCCCCCAACCATCCTCCTGAAGCAACTGCATAAACCTTAGGTCTTCGTTTAATTGGGTTTCAAACATTGTTTCGTTACCACCCAACCCACTAGTCTCTCTCAAAGGAACACTCCTTTGGCTGCCTAACCCTCCCTCGTTAACCCTAGCCATTCATTGACCACCCCTAGGTCGCTTCGAGATGCGTGCATTGTAGTGACTCATTGGATTTTGTCTTGCAAATATCCCTAACAATCAAT